>NW_020837959.1:7344710-7701597 GCF_003676395.1 Aethalodelphis obliquidens
GTGTGTGTGTGTGTGTGTGTGTGTGTGTGTGTGTGTAGTAACAGTATTTAGGTATGCTTTGAGTAACATTACATTTAAACATATTTGAGGCTCTAGAATTTGTTCTGGAAAGTCAGAAATTAAAAAATAGTTTCAATACAAAGAAAAGTAATAAAGCTACTTACTCTGAAATTAAGTATTTTTTAAAATCTAGGGATTATTGAATTGATACTTATATTATAAATTATCTACACTGTTTCATTACAGATTTGTGTATTGAATAAGAATGCTAGTGGTCATAGTTCTAAATATTTTACAGTAAGGCCTACTATGAATTTTGATAAGTATATTCATTATTAGATAAGTTTTCTGGGTAGAGACTTTACTACAAGAAATCTGGATTGAGACAATCTTTAGAGAGAAAATAATGGGTTAGGAATTTATATTACATTTAATTCACTCAACAAAATTGTCTTATTCTGTACACTCATATTGCAATTGGCATTTAATTGAGTTGACTTCTTCATGAGTATTAGTTGGTTAAATATAAATTTAATGATATGTGGGCATTAATTCAATACAAATATCATATGTATATAACTAATCGAAATATTGATTTAATATAGGTGTGCCACATTTGTTCATATTTTATGTGGTCACAAAATGTGTTAATTATAGCATGATTTTATTTTTGATACATTTCATTGCTGGAAGTTTAGATAAAATAATTGAAATTAAAACACTGTGCTGGTTCTTGGATTCTTCCATGAAATGCAAAGTTAGGAAACAAAAGTAGACATGTTTATTAACTCTATGTGATTAAATTTTAGCCTACACATCCAGATTAAGGGATGGTTGTTGCTAATACATTTTAATTTGAATGCTTTTATTTAGATCACTGAGTGTAAATGTGGCTATTAGAATATCTAGAATGTTAGGTCACTGAATTTGGGTGACTTTTCCTCCTTGAGAAGGAAATAGAATGAGATTGAAAGGCTGATATGTAATTCCAAGAAGAATAGGAATTGAGATTGGATCTATTTCTCCAAATAATTATAAAAAAATGTAAATTTGGGGTAATGAATCTATTCATGTAACACTATTAATCTCACTATTTTAAGACTGACATTTATCTACCCACCTATATACCCAGCTCTGTTTCCATTTCACCTCTGGCATCTGGACAGAGAGAAAGAAAAGACAAAATGTGTTTCTTCTCTGATTAGTTACTTGACAGAGGCTAGTTCAGGTAAGTATTAATTCCTGGAAGGAAACACAGCATTTCATTTAATAAGAATGAATACAGAAAGATCTGTAAGATCTGAAAGATCATACAAATTCTAAGATTTTTTGTTCTAGTTCTGTAAAAAATGCCACTGGTAATTTGACACGGATTGCATTGAATCTGTAGATTGCTTTGTGTACTATAGTCATTTTCACAATATTGATTCTTCCAACCCGAGAACATGGTATATCTCTCCATCTGTTTGTGTCATCTTTGATTTCTTTCATCAGTGTCTTATAGTTTCTGAGTACAGGTCTTTTACCTCCTTAGGTAGGTTTATTCCTAGGTATTTTATTCTTTTTGTTGCAATGGTGAATGGGATTGTTTTCTTAATTTCTCTTTCTGATCTTTCGTTGTTAGTGTATAGGAACACAAGAGATTTCTCTGCATTAATTTTGTATCCTGCAACTTTACCAAATCCATCGATTAGCTCTAGTAGTTTTCTGGTGGTCTCTTTAGGATTCTCTATGTATAGTATCGTCATCTGCAAACAGTAACAGTTTTACTTCTTCTTTTCCAACGTGTATTCCTTTTATTTCTTTTCTATCTCTGATTGCCCTGGCTAGGACTTCCAAAGTATGTTGAATAATAGTGGCAAGAGTGGCCATCCTTGTCTTCTTGCTGATCTTAGAGGAAATGCTTTCAGTTTTTCACCGTTGAGAACAATGTTGGCTGTGGGTTTGTCATATATGGCCTTTATTATGTTGAGGTAGGTTCCCTCTATGCCCAGTTTCTGGAGAGTTTTTATCATAAATGGGTGTTGAATTTTGTCAAAAGTTTTTTCTGCATCTATTGAGATGATCATATGGTTTTTATTCTTCCATTTGTTAATATGGTGTATCACATTGATTGATTTGCATATATTGAAGAATCCTTGCATCCCTGGGATAAATCCCACTTGATCATGGTGTATGATTCTTTTAATGTGTTGTTGGATTCTGTTTCCTAGTATTTTGTTGAGGATTTTTGCATCTGTATTCATCAGTGATATTGGTCTGTACTTTTCTTTTTTTGTAGTATCTTTGTCTGGTTTTGGTATCAGGGTGATGGTGGCCTCGTAGAATGAGTTTGGGAGTGTGTCTTCCTCTGCAATTTTTGGGAAGAGCTTGAGAAGGATGGGTGTTAGCTCTTCTCTAATTGTTTGATAGAATTCATCAGTGATAACACAATATTTTAAATCTACTATATTTCAACAAATATTTTAAAAAATTGAATGTCAAAACAATAGTTGGAATAAAATGTATAAAAGATTAAAATACCACAAATAACACGTTTTATTTAATATAGCATCAATAACAGACAATTTTAAAAATATGTCACCTCCCATAACCTTCATGTATAAATCATACCTGTCATGTTATTTTGGTTTGCAGTAGATTTGATCTAATATTTCCCCACTTGTTTAATTTGGGGATCAAATGCATCTAATTGTTTATATACCCAATGCCACAATGATGATGGTAATTTCTATTTCGTGCTCTATGTCGCCTTTTAATTGACATTAAACAGTTGTTGAAAAAAAGCTTTTCAAATCAGCTAAAACGGATCTTTCTGAAAACTGATTATTCTGGATCATATAAATAATTTAAAAAACCTCGTTTTATTGAAATTAAACATTTCCATCAAACTCAATTCAGGGAAGCCACATATGTAATTAAGCACATCAGCCAAACAGCCCTTTATTACATAGCAATTTATTAGGAAAGAAATTTACGTAGGGAAGGAAGGTGTTGACCTTTACTGAGCACGTACTATATTGAAATTAAACAGCCCAATAGAGACTCTTATTGAATTTCATCAACTTCAATGAATTTCACAAAATGTGCTGGAGGAATGCTAACTATAGATTTAGGGGAAAACATTTTATTTCACCAACAGAGTGCTAAAATGATGAAGGCTTCACCACTGTGGGTCCTTGGGATCTTAGGAGGGTCTGCCTGTGAGCAAAGACGTGGGTGTGAAAGATGGCCATGAATGATCAGTTAATTAATGGATAGACCACAGAGATGAAACTAAAAGCCAGAAAAGGGGCACCTGGTGGCAGGCTAAAGTGAGTGACTCTTTCAATAAGTGAATCAGGTTGAAAGTTCAAGGGGAGAGGGAGAGGCAAGGAAAGCGCTTCCATTACAGAGCCACCTCCCATTTGAAAGGCACTGGACTGTAAAGTTTATTATCCCATGTCCTCCCATGAACCTTATGAAGTATTAATGGCCCATTTTATAGGAAAAGTTCCTTGAATCTGAGAGCATTTATATAGGTTATCCAAGGTTCCCCTGCCAGTAAGTAGTGAAACCAGAGTCCAAAATGCAAACAAACTCACTCAATACTCCGTGGTTTGTCAACTAAATTCTTCCTCCACAGACTGATCTGTGTCTTGGGACCAGCAGTGTCTTCATGTGGGAGCTCGTTGGAAATGAAAGGTTCACACCCCCCGCCAGAACCACAGAAGCAGAATCTGCATTGTAACAAGATCTCCAGGTGATTCTCATCTACGTTAAAGTTTGAAGAGCACCAAACTAAAACCGTCTCGTGAAGCAACACAAGACGATAAGCAGAACCAATGACGGGCACTCCAGACGTGGAATGAGCCAGAAAGTACGCACATACAAAGAGAGTTGCCGCCTCTATCACAGAGCACCTGCTGGGGGTCTGTGATGGGAAGGCTGGCTACCTGCTGTCTCGGACAGAGGCAGAGGATTAAGTTGCCCAGACATGGCCAGACTGTGGCCAAATTAGGAATCAAAAACAAAAACCAACCCATATCAAAATGTGAACTGAAATAGCTTTACGAATTATCTGCTCCCAACCCCTCATTTTCCACTTCAGGTGCTGACTTATGCAAGGTAGACTGAAACCAGAACTGACTCCTACTCGCCAGACCCGAGTCATGCCTTCAGAAAAGGAAGTGCTATTAGCTCCCCGCAAATGAAATCATATATCCTGCGTTTTTCAGGATACCTCTGATTTCACATATTGGATAATGATTAGACCACACATATCAATGTAATGAAATACTTGGATATATAAAGCTTACGTTTTCAAAGTGTTGATTTGCTAGCAATTTTGATAAATCTAGGCTGAATGCTCTAATACTAGCATTACGATGTTATATAAATTCAGTATTAGGGCAAAGCAAAAATCTATTGATTTATGTTGATATGGTTTATATGAAAGTTGTTAAATTGATGTCACTTTTTCATGTTTATTAATAATCTTGAATTTCAGCATGTTTACATTATTGCTAAGTTTTAGTTATTCATTTATTAATGTTTATTGAGTGTTTAAGAGATGCTAGATATTATTTTAGTTATTAGGGTTTAAGAAGGCCTCTGATGTGGCTCAGTAAACAGAGGCATGAAGATAAAGAGTATCAAGGTTCACTGTTAGCTGTATTTTAGAAGTTCATTGTTAGTTGTATTATCATGCCTCTGATTTGGCTCAGAAAACAGAGGCATGAAGATAAAAAGTATCAAGATTCATTGTTAGCTGTATTTTAGAAGCACAGAAGATTCAATGGACACAAAAAGAGAGATTCAATTCAACTTGCAATGAGGTTGAATCCTTCAAACAAGGTATGAAGCTTCAGATGAATAGAGTGGATGGTTACTATGTGAAAAAGCTGGTTGGAATAAATCCCAGGGGAAGGCACCACGGTAAACAAAGGGATGGGCTAAAAGGCAGGAATATCTTTGACAAACATACAAGTAGTTCAGGATGAACTACTACTGTGTAAGTTGTGAACTGGATTTTGTTGAGAAATCAGCCTACATGTCTGATGTCCAGGAGGTTGGACTTTGCTCTTCAGATGATGGTGGAGCCCTGGAAGGAGGGAATAAAGTGATCACTCTGGCAGTTTTGAAAGACCGTTCTAGTGCTGGTGTTCGGGGGCTACATTACACCAAGGGAATCGATTAAGAGAGGACAGACTTGATGGGAACTGGAATTAAGAAAACATATGGTGATTTAATGTCGTTTTGCATCAAGTATGTTATCTGAGATTAGTGTGCATGTTTGGGCATTGGAGCAAAAAAAAAAAATAAATTAAACATTCATCTGGGTTGGGGGGAGCCTTGGAAAAAAATTTAGTAAGATACTTGAATTTGAATGGGAAGTAAGACCCTGAGCATGTGAATTTAAAAAAAAGGAAATGTTTGCTCTGCTTTAGAAATGGTCAGGAAAATCATGGCGAGGCAGTGCAAAGAGGAGAGGGGGGAGCCGGAGAAAATGAGTAAAGGTACAGCAACATGGAATACTGGACGGTTCCATTTTTAGGGTCACAGATGTCTCTTGTTAAGCTTGCTTTACATACAAAGGCTGATGTGAAAGTTCTACTACGTCAATGTATCTGTATGCCAAGTATCTGTATATGTATTAAATTTAGGAGGAGCTAAGTTTAATATTTGGGTCTATATAATAGGAAAATAGGGGGATTAAGTAATGAATAGCAAAAAGTAGAAGTTATCCTCAGGGTATGAATGGGAACCCCAGCCAACTGAAGTCAGGTCAGTTGTAAATTAGCAGTTACAATCAACAGAAATAAGAAACTAGACATGTAAGAGACATGTGAAGGGTGACATTCAACACACTGAAAACCCTCTGTGGCAGGTGTTCCAACCTATGAGAAAAGATATATATCTATAGACAACCAATATGGCCATACAAGCGTTATTCTCTGAATACAAGTCCTGCTGAAATTATTGGCAAATGTTTGCTTAATTTGGAGCTCAGCTAAATAGGACAAAGGAAACACTCATGGTAAGGAATGACTTTACTCCTCCCTTAGGGAGCCATTTGTATTCATGAAATCTGTGGACTTATGCAGTTAACATAGGGTAGGAATCACGCCAAGCCAATTAAGTACTGAGTCTTCTTTACGTTTGGGCGTGTGGTTCCAACCTAAGAAGCCATGCCGCTAGTATTCGAGCCCCAATATTTGCTCAGATCTACTTTGCAGGATCTGGATCTAGATTTTCTAGTTGAGCCATCTAGACTAGGGTTTCCAAGCTAATATATGGGCTCTTTGTATGGCTTAAGGGCCTTTGTAAAACCCAAAAGTCAAAGGAAAGAAATATATTTAAAAATGTCCACCAGACTTCCAATCATTCTGAAACAGCCACTGTTGATCTGCAACAATCTTTCCCCATATCTCTTGCAAGAACATGGAAACCTATCGTGCATAGGCTGTCACTACAGGCACAGTTAAAAGTGTTCTTATTAGCTGTGTTCTGCTTGTTTTATTTTTATTTACCTTGTTATCCCCTCATCCACTCCTTATACCAACACCCAAGGCCCTACAAGCAACGGTAACAACCAGATGGGTCTGCTTTCTAAGAAGTTTTGCACTGAAAATTTCAAAATATTAGTTGAGAAAGTTAAGATTTTCAGGCCAAACAATTTTTGTCTTTATCAGATAGAAATAACAAAAATAAAATGAAAATAACCTGGGGCAGACAAATAACATTTGATTGTAATATTTGATACTATGTTCAAATGCATTAGAGTGACAGTATGTTGGAGTGACTCTGAAGGCTGGCTCCAGAGATAACCTGTTTGCATTTGTGTCCTGATTATTCTTTTTTATTTCTAGCTGTGTGATGCTGAGCAGTTACTTAACCTCTCTGTGTTTCAGTTTCATCATCTATAAATAAGGGTAAAAATAAAAGGTTATGGAGCGGTTTGGGAATTACACTGGTTAATACATGTAAAGCGATTTGAATTATGCTTGGTACTCAATGCAGGAAAAAACGAAACAAAACCCTCATTTTTTTTTTTTTTTTTTTGTGGTACGCGGGCCTCTCACTGTTGTGGCCTCTCCCCGTTGCGGAGCACAGGCTCCAGTCGCGCAGGCTCAGCGGCCATGGCTCACGGGCCCAGCCGCTCGGCGGCATGTGGGATCTTCCCGGACCGGGGCACGAACCCGTGTCCCCTGCATCGGCAGGCAGACTCTCAACCACTGCGCCACCAGGGAAGCCCAAAACCCTCATTTTGTGTTTACTGCTATTATTGTATTTACCAGAGTTATTACTATTCCATTCTTCACTCTAGAACCGTGTGTAACTCCCACTTGACCTTGGCTATGTTTGTATGTCCCTGAAGTACCCAAGGATCTCTTTTATGATGTACCATATACGTTCAGGTGGTGGGGTGAGAAGGGTGTGGTATCTTTGTCCATCAAAGTTTTGTTGGAATAATCGTGGCCCCATGAGATGATGTCACAGGTCAGAGTTTCATTTCATAAGAGAGCACCCGTCTTGGTTATAGGCATTTTGCACTAGGTCTCCCTTGACCCTAACTCCACTCGCGAGTTTACCCAAAAGGGCAGTATTGGGGAGCACCTGCGGAGCCCTTATGGGGCCTGCAACCCGCCTCCTCGCCCCCCTCCCTACGCTGCGGATGAGTAGAGGGAAGAAGGCAGTCCCACTGCAGGCGTCCAATGGAAAAATCGCTATAACATTAATGAAAACAACAAAGAACGTTGGAGGATACTTAGCAGCCGGACAGCCCCACAAGGCATTGGCAAATAAGCCCACTAAATGCTGTGTTCAAGTTGTCTTATCTTACGATTCATCTGCAGGCTTTAATTAATGTGTGGCTCCATAATTTACCCGATTTCAAGTATTATCAGTATTTCTTCAAGGGCTTTTGCCTTGATGGCTACCCGAACTCACAATAAACAGATTACATTTTAATTGAACACCCTTGTAGTCTGACTTAGTAAGTCATCATTCCAGATATTTTTAAAAATCTCATCTGAATTTTAATAAAGATCAGCGTATATGTGATAAAGGGTCTCAGGTTTCTCTTATGAGAACTATATCTACAGTTCTTTGAATTCATATAGCCTAAAGTTGTGGTTACTTTTCACATGAAATTCATATTTCCAGAAATGTTTAGGATGTTATTTGCTGTGGATAAGTTAGGATTTGATGGTAAATAGTAATTGTTTTCACTGATTAACAATCAAAAGGAAAGTTTTGTGGTTTTTTTGTTTTTTAGGAAAGTTATTAATGTGTAATTTGATTTTGGCTATTTCCTGTATCAATTACTGAAACTTATTGGAATCTAGGAAAGTGATTTTAAATGAGAGGCAGCTTATAGAGAAGATTGACTTATTTATTCTCCTTGAAACATGACTAAATTAGTGATTATGTACCTTGGGGCTTACAAATTTAGATAGTCAGTAAATCAATGGATCTAACCATTTCTATCAGGGACAAAAGATATAACTTTTGAAGGAAGCTGACTGGGAAATTCAGATATTTAGGATAAAGCTTTAATCTATTATAGAGAGTTAGAACTACAAATTACAAATCTGTTCTCAATTTAAAATAAGCAAGAAAACAGTAAAAGTCATAAATAGTAAAAGAACATAAATATGAAAATATTATATCCCTTCAATTTAGTATTCTTTCAAATATGAAGTCTTAACCAAAATGCAGAATGGCTTTGTTCTCTTCAACAGAGTTTAAGTCAATATAAAAGAACAAAAACAAACTACTTTATTTGAATTCAAATTACTAAGCACTTTAATTGCTAAGTAAAATTTCTTTCACACATAGTGAAGAAACATATTCAGAGTTATTTCGAATAACAACAGCTAGAGAAAGGTGTTAAAGACTAGCATACTCTTGGAAAAATCACTTTATCACTTAGTCTATTAAAACTATGTATGCTCTATTTTCATTTGTAGCTGAATAATTTCAGCCATATTTAACATTCTTGTTATTACTACCCTGTATAATGATAAACTAACATGAGACATCAAGTTGCAGATGCGTATTCATTAAAGTTGCTTATTGGCTAAAAAATGTTTATAAGTTAATATTTTTAAATGACTGAAAATTATTAAATTGTTTCCCCTGTGATGTCAAATATGCTATGTGCCCCAGTTAAAGGGGAGGCAGTGATTACAGGATGTAGGGGAATATTCCCCAGCCAATATGAATACAATATTTAATATAAAGTCAGGAAATGTAAGTGCTTCAGGCCCTTGATAGCTAACCTAGAGACCTCTGGGTGCCGAGCTAGAAAAAATGAAGTCTGATTTTGACTTCATCATATAAACAGAATGTCATCCACACATCAAATTCCACCCACAGTGAACCCCTGGCATGGTTAATGATTATAATCTTCACATTTAATCATGGGAACTCAGTGATAGGCAAACAAAGGTTAGCTAAACTGACAGTTCAGATGGTTTCAACAGAGAACTCCACAAGTTTTATTTCTAAATGTGTATGTACAATTCCAATGGCATTTTGCTACAATGTAGTTGAATTTGTACAAAGCATACCTACATGAAAGAATTGACCGTTTGCCTATCTTTTATATGGTAAGAATTATACGGAAATTTGTTAGATTTCTTTCCAATGCCTGTTTTCCCAATACTACTTTCCCTGTTGAAATAAGTGGTGGGTTCTTAAATCTGAAACAATGATCTGGACGAAGACTGGATTCTTTTAACTGAAAATGTTCTTAAGTTCTCATCTTTCTTCAAATCCTTGGATTCATTTTACTAAATAATCTCATTTTAACATGTTTCATTCCTTCACAGAATATGCACCCAAATCATGTATAATCTAATAAAATGTGTTAAAGAACTCGAGATATGTTCTATAATAGCATGCATTCAGAATTCCTTGAAATGACAATGATTTAAAGTTTTTAGAATTTTACACAAACACACCATGAAAATAAAATTAGCTTATTGTATTTTAATTGGATAATCATGACAATTCAATGAATACATATTTAACCAGTGATCAATACTATTTACCTACTAAAAAATCAAAAGTGGGCATTATTTAATTATTTTAAATTTAATGAAAGTTTTATAAAAATCATGTTTTAATATGTAATGTATGCCATTATATATACATGACATATTTGTTTTTATAATTTTTGTACCTTTTCCAATATTATGCTTTTCCTTAAATGATAAGATATACTTTAAAATGTATTAAAAATTATTTGAGGATTTTCATTTTATTTGGAACTTATTACCTCACACAGACAAAATATATATATATTGCTTCTCCTCATAAATTTTTAATATGAGATAATTTTAATAAATATTTTATAGTATTTAATGCATTGTTCTACTCAAGTAGCTTTTTTAGTTACTTTGTATTATTTTTTTCCAAAAAATGAATTTATTGTCCTTATTCACCAGGCAACAATAACATAAGAATGTTATGATGCTTAAGAAATCATAAGAATCTTATGATTTCCTAATTTTATTTGTTAAAAAAAAATAAAACTTATCTTCAAAATAACTACAAATAAAAAAGAGAAAGAGAGAGTGAAAATCAAAGAATAAATGCAGGTACAATCAGAGTTGAGTGGGGTCTGCTGCTTACACAATTTAGGGTCCCATTTTAAGAAAGATGACACAAACTCATGAATAAAAATGTGTGTAAAAAGCAGATCTCATGTACAGCATGATGACGATAGCTAACACCACATATTGTATACTGGAAACTTGCTAAGAGGATAGTTCTTAAATTAAATCTCAAAACATACACACATACTTGGTAATCATGTGAGGTGATGGGTATATTGTTTAGCTTGAGTGTGTTGATCTTTTCACAGTGTAGACATACCATCAAAAGTACATCTTAGATATATACAATTTTATATGTCAAGGATATCTCAATAAAGTTGTTAAAAAATAAGCACAATCAGAATGAAAAAAAATCGCAACAAAAAATTAATGAAAAAATCTCAAATTACAAAATCTAGGGAAAAAAACGCATTTTCATTAACTGACTACTTGACAAACTATAATACTTCCTTAGCTTTCAGTTACTTATATTTAGATCACCTTTCATATGACAGAATAATATTTGCACTATTTTCTGTAGAGACAAGAAAAAGATAATTCAGTCTTCCTTTTAGCCCAACTAATTAAATTTTGCTTTGCATTATTGATTTTAAAAAGTTCAGAAAAGTTGCTTTCAGCTTCACAATTGTAGGATTTTTATCTAATTTGGGGATATTTCAGTCAGATTCTCCCGTACCTGAGCTGTTCCAAATATATCCACTTTTTGTAGTGCTGCCACAGGTTATGCTCTGCAGATGTAAGAATTCTGATAAATTCTATTTTGCATGATACTCATCAAAGAAAAAATAAAATGTACATCAAATATATTATTTTGTTCAATGCCTTATTAAGAATGTCACTGACTAGGGCTCCCCTGGTGGCACAGTGGTTGAGTGTCCGCCTGCCGATTCAGGGGACACGGGTTCGTGCCCCGGTTCTGGGAAAATCCCACATGCCGCGGAGCGGCTGGGCCTGTGAGTCACGGCCGCTGAGCCTGCGCGCCCGGAGCCTGTGCTCCACAACGGGAGAGGCCACAACAGTGAGAGGCCCGTGTACCGCAAAAAAAAAAAAAAAGAATGTCACTGACGAGAAAGAACTTCCAGTTGACAAGTTACCCATGAGCACAATAACAACAGTCTCCACATGATGTTTTGAGAATTCTTCTACAGATTAGATTTTGGCTCCATACATTGTCGACCTTGTTTTTCCTCCTAGGCCTACATGCTTTGAGGATATAGTTCTAGAATACCTTCAAATCCATTGACTGCAGGCCCTGGACCTTTGAGTTGAGACACAGAGTATTTATTGCAGGATAGGGAGAAGCAGGAATATTCTTGGAAATTATTTCCACCCCAGAGCAGCTGGCAATAAGTGAGCTGTACACCTAAGTGATATAAACCACAAAGCTATATCCATTACATGTATTCTCACTCAGCTTCTCCTTAAGGGGATCCAGAAAAGCCTGTATCCACTCCTATCTACTCCAGTCACCCTAGGGAAAACGTGACGGAGGGGAAATTTAAATGGAAAGAAAGAGTGATCCTAACAAAATATCTTGCTTTTGTAGATTTTACAGACATATGAACATGGGAATACGTCACTTGTCCAGGGTCTTAGAAAGGCCCGTGCAAGTGAGGAGGGCCCTGGAGCTTAAGGTACTTTAGGTTCATGGAAAATTCCCCTGTTGGTAGATTATAGATAATACAATCTTGATTCAGGAAACATGTTTGAGGCTCTTTGATACTGCAGGTTTCTTTTCATGGTTCACGTTAAAAGTATAAATTTGTTGAATTATATAGCCATGAAATATATAGATTCATTTTTATAAAATTTCTCTCTTACCCTCTTGCCTCTCATATGCTCATAGGGGCTCAGGTACAGGCACACATACACCTCACATTTAAAATCTTAGAGGCATTACTCAGCCATGAATAAAGAATGAAATAATGCCATTTGTGGCAACATGGATGGGCCTAGAGATTATCATACTAAGTGAAGTAAGTCTGGCAGAGAGAAACAAATACCTTATGATATCACTTATATGAGGAATCTAAAAAGATGATACAAATGAACTTATTTACAAAACAGACATAGACTCACAGACATAGAAAACAAACTTATGGTCACCAAGAGGGAAAAGGGAGAGGGATAAACTAGGAGTCTGGGATGAACATATACACACCACTATATCTAAAACAGATAACCAACAAGGACCCACTTATAGCACAGGGAACTATACTCAATATCTTATAATAATCTATAATGGAAAAGAATCTGAAAAAGAATATATATCTATATATATATCTATATATATATATCTATATCTCCAAATCACACTGCTGTACACCTGAAAATAATACATTGTAAGTCAACTATACTTCAATAAAAATTACAAAAAAAAATCTTAGAGGCAATAAATAGCCATGATGGAGAATCTATATTTCCTTAACAAATTTCCCCTTTAGTCAAGTAAGAAATTATAATAATCAAGAATTTTGAGAAAAAAGGACTTTAAAATCAGGGTCAGTTTAAATCCTCCGGATTTTATCAACTATGAGTAGACCAAGAAAGAATTAATTACATCCAAGGAATAATTAGCAATAACAACTGAGATATAAACTCACAACCTAGTGTTAGTTCCTAAAATCAGGAATAAATTAAAAAGCAGCAATTGGGATAGTAAAACAATTGGGAAGATTCACACTTTATTTATAAAAATTAAAATAATTTCAGCAGAGAGAGAAATCCAGAAATGCTTTTCTTTCATTGTCAAATAAAAGTATATACCTCTTCTTCACATTTATGAGGAAGAATTTATAGCATGGGTGTTACTAATTGTATAGATGCACTTCAACACTGTAAAGAATGTTAAATGTTACTTTGATAATCTATCTCAGACATTTTTCATATTCTAATGTTTCACAATTATGTAATAAGAAAATAATAAAAATTATGTTAGATTAACACATGTACTTCAAAAAATAAAAATATACTTTTTAATCCATCATTCATAATGTAATAAAAGTCATTTCATAAATATTGTCACAAACTTTTTAACCACAAACGAATATTCTATTCTACATTACCTTCCCCATCCAATCAAACTTTGAGCACACAGTTTCGCCAATTTTCTCCTGAGAAATGTTACTATTACATGAGTTGTTCACAATTAAGGTAACTTGACCTTATCTGATGTATATTTGCAATAACAAAGATTTTCCATTCTAAGTGTTAAGATTATGAAACACTCCATTTGAGATCAGGCTATCTATCCATTTTAGCAAATTACTTGTCAAATGCTGTTGTACCTCATCAGAATATTTTAAATAGAATTGTACTTCAAATAAAGTCTCAAGCGTTTTTTTGTTTTGTTTTGTTTTTTTAAACTTCTTTATTGGAGTATAATTGCTTATAATGTTGTGTTAGTTGCTGCTGTATAACAAAGTGAATCAGCTATACATATACATATGTCCCCATGTCCCCTCCCTCTTGCATCTCCCTCCCACCCTCCCTATCCCACCCCTCTAGGTGGTCACAAAGCACTGAGCTGATCTCACTGTGCTATGTGGCTGCTTCCCACTAGCTATCTGTTTTACATTTGGTAGTGTAATGTCCATGCCACTCTCTCACTTTGTCCCAGCTTACCCTTCCCCCTCCCCATGTCTTCAAGTCCATTCTCTACGTCTGCATCTTTATTCCTGTCCTGCCCCTAGGTTCTTCAGAACCTTTTTTTTTAGATTCCATTTATATGTGTTAGCATACGGTATTTGTTTTTCTCTTTCTGACTTACTTCACTCTGTATGACAGACTCTAGGTCCATCCACCTCACTACAAATAACTCAAGTTTCATTTCTTTTTATGGCTGAGTAATATTCCATTGTATATATGTGCCACATCTTCTTTATCGATTCATCTGTCAATGGACACTTAGGTAGTCAAGCGTTTTTTTAATGTAAAAATTAGGAACAGTAAGAACGCTAAGAAAAGTTAGTGACAATTTTACATGTAGATGAAGATTAGGAGAGGTTGAGTGGGAATAGATATTTTTTAATCTATTTCCAATGTTACATAACACAATGCTTGAGCTGTCAAGAATTTATTAAAGAGGGAAAGAAATGAGAAGAAAAATGATGCTGGGTTTTAAGCCTGAAATGACAGAGTGATGGTACCAGAAGAGATTAGAAGTGTTGTTTATCCTCACATTTTTGATTCTGGCTGATAGACATTTAAACTGATGGCAACAAACAAGCTGAGAATAAATGGGTAACCCGTATAACTCTTTCAATTTTATAGCCACAGAAGCAGGGCACGGTGACTTATAATCCTGAAACATCTGCTGTCTACCCAATGGGGAGGAGCATCTTTGAGGAACAGACTGGTCAATTTCTAGAATCAGTAAGAAGGAAAGATCTGTGAAGGACACGGAGACCCCAAAGAAACAAACGAGTATGAACATGAGCTCAGAGCTCCACAATCAGCGTGTGTTCACATGGGTATGTCTAGCTAAGAAAAGAAAAGAAAAGAAAAAAACTACAACATCCTAGTGAAAAGAAATTAGAACCAAAATATAGCTACTGTGAAATATGAGTCCTAAGGGAGGTCTTTAGGCAAGTATGTTTTTTAATCTTTAAAATAGGGATAATGCCACATGTAGGTCCCGTATAAATTATAAAAAATGATCTGTGTAACAGCACTTTTAAATTATCAAGTGTCATATAAATAGCAGCTCGATAAGCCCTGCAGAGAAGCGTGAGATGATGAAAGGAGATATTTGATGTGCTCTCGTCCCAGGCAGTCTTCATTTCCGACTGCCTCTCACAGATCCAGGGCCTCAGTTCACGGGTTAGGTTATCTTGATGGTATACACTTTCACTTTCCATGCTGATTTTAGAACCCAACCACCCCATATAAGAGAGTCAACGTCATGTGGATTTCATCTGAGTGCAGAAGTGAAGTGTGAGATAGAAAATAAGTCCCAAGGTCTATTGGGGAAGTGTTTTCCCAGTGGACGGCGTTTCTCTGTTGAATCAGTCTTTTTGTGGGATATTGTCCAAGTGAATTCAGTGCCCAGAGAATAATGGTAAACAACACTACGAGACCCTAGTGGATAAGCATCTGTTATCCCCAGCTCTATGGAGGTTAAATATAAAATGGCTGCTTTGTTTCCCAAAAATGTGGTGAGTGCAACTACCAATTTCCAACTACTAACAGTTTGTGTTATTCTCATCAGAATTTCCATCCTGTTGCCCTTGCAAGCACAGAGAAGCCAAATGTTTGTTTCACTGATTCTCCTTGAGTGCACAGAAGGGCATCACTGGACAGGAAAGGATGGTGAATCTCTGCCTACAGCCAGATTATCATGATGTTTGTGCCAAGCTACTTGATATCATACAAAGAGTGGCTTTTCCTGTCAATCTTTATTTCACTTCAAAATTCACTGATATAGCATCCTCACAGATGTAGCAGGATTGGACACTGTTTATTACACGTGAGTCGTATACCCAAACTCTTAGAGAGTTACATGCTACAACCACAGCAAATGAAGCTACACAAAAGCTGAGCAAAAATTAAATTCGAGATAAACAGTTGATATGAATTTAGCTAAACGAAACATATTAGCTAAAGAGATCTCCCCACTGGAGAACAAAAACTGAAAAAACTTCCGTTACTTCCTTACTTTCACTCCATCAATGTTTATAGCTAACAAACCATAAAAAAGTGTGTGTGTAATATACATAGTACATGCGAATTCATCATTTCAAGGTGTCCTAGGAGGACAAAGCCATGATCCACTCTTTGCTAAAGCTGCTGTTAATCGTCAGTTTCATAGTGTTCCACGGCCCTGTGTGCTCTGTGCAAAGTCCAAATCCCCTCTTGAGAAAAGACTAAAGTTGCAATTACAAAATGACATTACTGCTTGCTCTTAGAAGTGTGCCTTTTTTAAAAGATAAATTCCTCGAGGTACTGGATCATGGTATGGTAATCATTGGAAGAATACTTAACTATCAACATAAGTACTGACATTTTGAAAATACTTAAAATTGAAATTCTCTAGTACTGAGGTTTGGGCCTAATGAATCATATCTGAGAATGAGCCAGTCACTTATATCCCAGCCTCGAAACAAAAGTCTACAAAACAGCAACAATTACTAGCCCCATTTTAGAGACAACAAAACTGCAGGAAAGAGAGAACATGTTTTACAAACGTCCCAATACCCAGTGGTGTGTAGGTACGGAATAGTCTCATACCAGGCCCAGGCACTAAATCATGAGGGCGTCTTTCCACCAACAGGGAGAAATGGAAATGGAATGGATCCCCTAAAAACCCAACTCATCCTTCAAAATCTCCATTTTCGTTCAGCATACCCACTTCAAATTTAGAATCTAAAAAACAAAGCATGCTTACGAACACGTTCTTCTGTTGTTCAGATATAAATATCATAAAGCATTCAATGCATATATTCATTTTTAACAAAGCCCAAAACATTCATGTCACATTTCTAAGGTCTCTTATGTAAATTGTTATTTTATTGCAGTTATTTCTATAATTGAAGATACACATGCCACAAACTACAATCCAACAAGAACTGATCTCAGGTCACGTCATGCTCTCCTGCTGGGCATGTTGAAGGAGCAAATACAAGAGACTCTGTGATTGCCAGAAGACAATATAAACTATATTTCTTTGGAATGGATTTTACCTTTCTTTTGGTCAAATATGTAACAGCTAAGCAAACAAAAAAACAAAAAAAACAAAACCAAGACGCCAGTCCCATTTTTATCCTTTCTTTTTTCTAATTAAGATAGTATTGCCACTAACAAAATTAACAAAGTAACACTGATAAACTACTACCATCTAATCCTTACACCTCATTCATGTTTCACTGCATGTCCCAATAGTATCTTATGACGAAAGAATTAGTTCAGAATTGCTGTATTTAGTTTTCATCTTGTTCTAGAGCCTTTCGCTTTGTAAAAGGCCCAGATTTCTACCTATCATGCATGGCCTTAGCACCTGCTGAAACTTGGCAGGAGACTGAGACAACATCTCACTCTATTTGCTGGTAATATGAAGCTATTTGAGGCATAAGTGTATTCTATAAATGTATAATGATAATTACGATGAGCACAAGAGAAACATAAACTACCACAAATATCAGAAGGGGTTCATGTAAATGAAAAACAAAGCGAACAAAATGTCATATAACAAATTAGAATTACAAAATAAAAACATAAACATAATGTAACTTGTTAGAAAATCAAGCCATGTCCATCATAAGCACTGGTGGGAGGAAAAGAGAATTTGGTGACCAAATGCTTCAACTCACTTCTCTCAGCCTCTGATTAAAAAATACATTAGTATATAATATATGTAAAAACATAGGACTGATTCTTAAATATGTCAAACACTTGACACACAAAATTATTTTCCAAGTGTCTATGTTATATTCATAAATACTGACCGTATTTTATGGTCATGATCAAAATTCAACAAGTAAAAAATGGAATTAGTATAGCAATGCTATCTGATTATAATACGAAAAAATGTTAATAAATATTAGAAAAAAGACCTTCATTCTGGCAATTAATTTAAGAAATCTTTAACTAATACTTGAGTGGAAAACAAAGCAGAAATAATTGTAAAACTTATCAAATCTATATCCTGAAAATAGAACTTATGTGATATTCGTAAGGCAATGATCAGAGATATAGCTACCTGATACTGTGTAATGAAATCTGTCAACGATTAGAATATGGGTAAAATCATTGAACAAAAATTTTCCAAATGACCAATACAAGATGTTACAAAATTATGTATGGACAGAAGGTGCATTCAAATTACAAAATGGATTTTAATATTACAGAGTAAGAAAAATTCATGACTATTGTTTCAGATTCTATATTGCAACTAGCTTTGTAAGAAAATAGTACTTGTCAAGTTTTGGTGTAGCATAAAAGAAGAATATGCACTATTATCTGAAAAGTTCATTAAAATACTCCTCCCATTTCCAACTACATATATGAATGTGAAGCCAGATATTTTTCATACATTAAACCTGAACTCATATAGCAAGAGTTGAATGCAAAAGTAGTTGTGGAAACCCACTGGGTTCAATTAAATCAAATTTTAAGGGAGATTTACAAAATATAAAACCATCCCAGTATTTTCATCTTTTTTAAAAAATATGGTTATTCTTACAGAATATGTTATTTATGTTAACATATGTGGTTTTATTCTATTAAAATGAATTGATAGATACATATTTCAAAAACTTTTATTTTAATTTCAAATACAGTGAATATCAATAAACTAACCTATTTAAACAAATGATCTTTGAAATCCTCAATAATGTTTAAAGGGATTTTCACACCAAAAAGATTAGACTCAACAGCCTCTGCCTTAATTGATGAGTTTAACTCATTCAGTGGAATTACTGATATGATTGCAATTATCTGTACCTTACTGTTTTCTGTTTTTCTCTTCTATATTTTTTTCCTCTACATCCTTCCTACTTTTTAAAATTATTTCTGTTTTTCTAGTAACCCACTTCATTTTCATTTATCTTTCAAGTTTGGGTTTTTTTTTTAATATTTTTGTTTTTTGTTTGTTTTCAGTAGCTTTTTTTGTGATTGCTCTAAGGAAGATTACAATATACATACTAAATTTTCCCCCAGTAATTTAAAAGTTGGAGGAAAATAAAATGGGAGTCTTGCTACCAATTCAGCTGTACTTAGAGTTCTGGTTTCTTTCTCCAAACTTCCTGCTACCACTTACTCACCAGAGTCCTAACATACTTGCTTCATGCATTCAATCTGAAGTATTCACTTGCATTTAGTTAGAGAGATGGTGGAAGGAGCCTATGCCCTCCGGAGTGAAACAGCAGGGGTGTGGAATTATGACTACTGCTTTTCCTGCTTCTACCTAGATAATCATAGAGTCTTCTGCTAATATCCTGAATTGCACTGATTATTGATTGTTACACAAACCTTGCTTTCCTGGATTAAACCTCAGTAAGTCCTGTTCCTTCCTACTATATTAAGTTGGATTTTATAGTATTTAACTTGGATTTTTGCATCCATAGCCCTAACAGAGATGATCTGTAACTTTCCTTCTATAATATCTTTTTCATGTTTGAGTATCAAAGTTATGCTGGCTTAACAATTCAGTCAGGAAGTCTACCGTCTTTATTCTTAAAGCCATCTAAGTCTGGGTTATATTGTTTTTGTGGAACAGCTTTAATATCAGTTTGCTGTTTAAAATTTTTAATCGTGAGAAAAAAAAATATAAAACTTATCATCTTAACACCACCTTACAGTTCAGCGGTGTTAGATATCTTCATATTGTTTTGAAACAGATCTCTAGAACTTTTTCATCTTGCAAAACCGAAACTCTATACTCATTAAATCAAATCTCCCTTTCTCCTCTCTCCTCCCAGCCCCTGGCCACCTCCATTCTCCTTTCTGTTTCTGTAAGTTTGACTACTTTAAGACACCTCATATAATGGAATTATATAGTATTTATCCTTTTGTAACTGGCAGATTTGTTCAAAATATTTCGGTACATTTAGGAGTAATTGTATTCTGTATTTCTCTTTGTGATATTTTAAACTAGTATTATTTTTCAATGAACTGGTCAATTTCAAATTGTTAATTTGCAGCATAAAACTGTTCACCGTAATTTATTATTTTTAACGTCTACAGAATCTATAGTGAAATATTTTCCCATTCTGATATATTTTATTACTCTTTTTTCTCTCCCTACACTCCTTTTTACATTTTATTAGTCTTAATAAGAGATTATCTTTAATAATCTTTTTAACCAGTGCTTGACTTGTTCATTGCTTGCCTTAGAGGATTAAAATCCACATTCTCAGGTTTATTTTCTTTTATATTTTTAAAATTTATTTATTTATTTATTTTTGGCTGCGTTGGGTCTTCGTTGCTGCGTGTGGGCTTTCTCTAGTTGCAGTGAGCGGGGCCTACTCCTTGTTGGGGTGCACGGGCTTCTCACTGCGGTGGCTTCTCTTGTTGCGGAGCACGGGCTGTAGGCCCACGGGCTTCAGTAGTTGTGGCTCGCGGGCTCTAGAGCACAGGCTCAGTAGTTGTGGCACACTGGCTTATTTGCTCCGCAGCATGTGGGATCTTCCCAGACCAGGGCTCAAACCCGTGTCCCCTGCATTGGCAGGTGGATTCTGCACCACTGCGCCACCAGGGAAGTCCTCTCAGGCTTATTTTCTAGTAGATTTGTTTGAGGTTATAAATTATATTTCTAGCACTGTTCTACCTGCTGTCTATCTATCTATCTATCTATCATTCAGTTCGATATATTTTCTAATTTCCATTGTGATTTGCATTAGTTAGAAGCATATTGCTTGTTTTCCAAAATAGTGGGGCTGTTTTTAGCTCCCTTTTGATCATTGATTTCTACCTTAATTCTGTTATGGTCAGAAAATCTACTCTGAGTGAATTGAGTCTTCGGAAATTTCATCAGTTTTGCCTACTGACCCCGTTATGGTCATGTTGGTATATGTTGACTGTGTATTTGAAGAGAACGTGTTTCATGATGTTGCTAGGGGCAGTTTCTTTACGTCAGTTAGGTAAACTTAATTAATTGTGATATCAAGTCTTTTATATCATTACAGAATCTTTGTCTTTTTCTTCCGCCGGCTCGTGAGAAAGATATGTTAAAGTCTTTCACTAAGATCGTGCAATTTTCTGTTTCTCCTTTGACTCTCTCTTGGAAGGGCATCTAGAGTCAGGCTGACCACAGTTCTGACCAATCAGAAACAATACTTGCTTTCTGCAGTTTGTCCCTAAGCATCAACGGTCTTTATCAGAGTCTTGTGTATTCTGCATGCCTCTTAACTCAGCCACATCCAATCATGTCTCACCAGACTGCAGAAAAACTCCAGTCTGCTTTTCAAAAGCTTTCTGCTTGGGCTGTTAGTCTGCTGACCTTGGTGTCATGGCAGCATCCCCTCCCAACCCAGTACCTGTAAATGTCCTAGGGGAAAACTGTCCAGGTGATTGAAGCCCACTGGTCCCTGCCAAAGCTCTGGGGTTTTGCTGTTGTTTTTTTGTCCTCCTGACCCCCAGCTTCTTTCTATGTAACACCTAATGCTTATCCACTTTCTCTCACAATAAGTCAGCCCGAGTGAAATTTCTGCCAAGTCGCTAACCCGAACAAGATTTTCCCCTTCAGATTCTTAGCTCTCTGCCTCACTTGTCTTTGCATCATTCTGCACGCTTCAGATGATTCACCATTTTTTATTCCATCTTTTCTAGCTGTTTAGGCAGAAGTTCCCATCTGCCATCAGCTATTCTATGCTACTTATAATCAGAAGACACTTGAGTTCAAACTATTAGATTAGTTCCTTTTTTTCTTTTGTTGTCTTAGCTTTATACAAGCAGGCTTTTCCTGGATCAGCTGTATCTACAGGTCTTTGGTGCTTTTCTCATTTATTGTTTTTATTTTGAGGCTGGGGTTGTGTGAGTAGGGGCAAGAAAATGTTTCTGATCACCTTGAATTTTTTCCTAGTAGTCCAAAATTTATGGGTAAATTAGTTTGTTATTTGCTTCTCCCTAACCAAGAGGAAATGAAATCTGTAGGATTTTTTTCTTATTTTTTCATTTATATTTTTATTTTAAATACAAAGACTGGATTTTTGCACTCCACAGGGACAGGCTATATTCTACAAATATGGATTTTTTCATGCAATTCTTTATTAGTCTGCAGAATCACTTTCTGAAATCAAACAGGAATTCAGTGGTTGTCTGCTATCACCCTACTAAGTCCCTTTTCCCTCTGTTTTAAACCAGTGGTTTGGATTTCACACCTAGCCCTTGAGAATGGGATTTGACTGGGTCTTTTTTTGACCACTGGGTCCTCTTTTCCTGATATCTTCCTCATGATACGCTGGTCCCTTCACACATCCTGGAGGGTCTTCCAACTAGTCTTCATATGGAGGCTCTAACTTTTTATTAGTTTTATTTTTTTAAAAAAGAGAGAAAGTAAAAATAATATTTCATTTTTGTTTTACTTCTCCTTGTTGCTTCTAGGACAGAAGGGGGAAATACCAGATTTATACATCTTCAAAAAGAATTAGCAAGCACCACTCTTAATTCCCATATTTTAAGGGTGAAATATATAATAAAAGGGGTTGGCTCTGCAAAATATTTTCCTAAATCCTCAAGCTCTTTTATAAGAAAGGGACAACTGGCTGCCCATATGTTACATTTTAATTTGAATACTTAAGTTAGTATCTTATTTACATAATAGCCAAGGATTAAAACATGTGGGACTAAATCAGAAATATAGCAAAAGAGATAAGGCAATAATTCCCGTGAATGGAAATTAAAATACATACACATATGGATAAACACAGAAGAGATGCTATAACAATATGGCAATAACCAGTATGTTTCTAAATTAATGATCTAAAGTAAAACTCAGAGGATCCTTAGAACCTACTGCAACAAACCACTTAGTTAAAATCTCCTATAGAATTGTAGTGATTCAGAAGAGAAAGGACGCCTAATAAAATTCAACTGCTTTTCCAAATTAAAGACGAGTAACACTAAGTGTTTAATCGTGTCAAATTTTGTTTCCAAATATTGTAAATACTCAGTAAGTAGACACTGACTGACCTAAACTGATGTATCAGAAAGTCAGGAGAAACCACACAGTTCTAGTCTTCGATTCTTTCAAATCCACAAAATACAAAAAACAATGAGGAAATTCCAAAATATTTATCTTTATTGTAATTTAGACCACTTTTCTGGCAGTCCTTTAAATCTTTCAGTACATCAATCCAGGTAAGACATAAAAGGGAAGATACTATGTTACCTTCAGGAATGTTTACAATCTCATGTAGCAATTAATTGAATTTTTTAAAACTGTATTCCTCATGTGTGTCTCACCTCAGAATGTTCAGTATCTACTTAATGACCTTGTTTGCTGTATCATTACAACTTCTGGCAAGCTCTTGCTAAAGGAACTTTAAAAAATTAACAATAGTTAAAAAGCAGGAGGAGATCATTATGCTCATTAATGAGGTTGTTTACCCGATTCCACAACAGTCCCTTGCATGGCAGGAGAGCCAGGCTATTTTTATGTCAGATATACTTATCCTTGACATTCCTTAATTACTTTTCTTAGTTTTCCTTGACTCACCTTAACCACCACAAGTGTGCGCCCCAAACCCACCATCAATCAAAGGTAGTTCAGATGACAATGACCCACTAGTAGACTTGATGTAACACTGGACCTGAAAAGGTTAAGCTTGTTTTACAGAAATTAAAACCACAAATTCTTGTTAGATCTCAACACTTATGTTTATTTTTAACACTGAGAGTAGAAATTTAAAAACTTTGAATGAAAGATTGTCTTTCATATACTCAATTAAAAAGGTAAATATTATGAAGTCTACTATAAGCAATGATACTCACAAGGGGTAAGTGAGAGGACTTTGGAAGAATCATTACAGTCACAAAATTACTGAGTACTGAAGATTTCTACGTGGTCAGTTATTTTAATTTGTTATTATATTAAATTTATACAACACTCTGAGGCAATTAAAAATGAATCAGTTGATTATTAAGATTCTTGATGACTTAAGACAGGATGAATAACTTGCTTAAATGCTAGGACCTGGAATAGATCTGATAAAATTGAGAAATTATTTTCATGCAATGGAATGTTTTGGGGGGTAAACCTGTTCTTTTCTAAACTAAAAATGTTAATGATATTTGACAATAAAACAGAATAAAAGCAAGAGGTGATCTGGTATGAATTTTGCACTATAGAGGGGTTTCTTTTTGTTTATTTGTGTAGAAGTGGGAAATCCCTGATGTTTGCCAAAGTAAAGTAATAGTAGTAAAATGGAGTGGGTTCCTAGAAAAAAAGAAGTTCAAATAAGATGTTTCAAAACACCTTAAATGACTGTATGAATCATTGTTGCCATATAAAGTTGTAAAGCAAGTTAATAGAGACCTTCAAGTGATTTAAAGTGGTGACCAAGGGTGATGGAGCTGGGGAGAAATAGGCAGAGGCAGCTTTCAGGGATCCCAATGCAATCAGTGCCTCGCTCACGGTCCTTGTTTGCCACAATTGAATTTAGACGTGCCATTTTACATACATTACCTACGATCTCTAAGGAATTATTCACAATCTCTTAAAGCATATATATTAAATTTATTTCCTAGGATTAGGAACGGTTTGGCATACTTGTTATCACTATTAGCTACTGCCTCCTGAGAGGAGAATTAATAAGTAATATTAAAAATAATGAGAATATACGTCTCAAAGACCGATTAAATAAGATTGTGACCACAGGGGGACAGAGCTATTCTCGACGATCGGATGTCATGGCCATGGGTGCGTATTTGAGATACATTCATGTAGAATAATGCTGGCACCAGTTGTTGTGAAATAGTCACTTTGTCCAAGTGAAACATATTGACTGACATAGATACTGATGCTGTCATTGTCTGTCTGAATATCGTGGCTCTAAATAACTGCTTTTACCAAAATGCCTCAACCTTGATATTTGTCCACAAAATCCTTCAGGTAAAAACTAAAGTACAAAGAGGAAATCAACAATTTAGCCGTTAAGTTTCTTCCCCGCCACGGATTTTTAAGTTTCAAGTTTTTGATTCTTGTACAAGAGAAACACTTGTAGAGGCAGTGTTTCTCTTATCTATTGATCCTTTGATAATTGTTTCTGCTGTACCTAAGTGTCCCTCAGTACAGAGTAAAATCTATTTTAATAGAAAGAACATGAAATTTGTACTCATGAAGAACTGGATTTATGTCCTGATGTTGGTAAGTAATCTAATGTACATCCTAATCGTATTTATGAGCTACAGTTTCTGTATAGTGAATAAAATATCTCTGCTCCAGAATTATATTTAGAAAATGCAAACCTTACATAGTACCGGTAGCATTTTTGTCTCTCAGTAAATAGAGTGTTTATTTCATTACCCACCGTGTGATTAATTTATACTCTCACACCCCCAGGTAACTCATTGGCAAGGTGGGTAGTTTCTATTTTCCCCATCCTCAGGGATGCCCCAAATCATTTCCTTGCTACTCTCTTAACATGCACACTCTCTCCTATAAAACAAAACTCTCATCTTTTCAGGATTACATATGTAATTTTTTTACCTATAATTCCTCTTCCTTGTTGCTGAATTATGTCAACTCACAAATCATACCTTCTCTTTCATTAATTTTATTGCCATTTTATATTATCATGATTATGTATTTACCTTTATAGACAATGTACTCTTTAACAAAACTGAGAAAATAGATGCTATTTTTATTATTTTCCTGTTTCTTGAAATAGATTTCATAGTTTTTAATTTTTTATTATATTTATTAATTTTATTTTATTAGTTGTATTTAATTATTTTATTTTTATTCTTTGGGTTGTTCCTCCTTTGGATTTCAGCATCTTCTCACAAATTACCTCCTTTCTCTTTTTTTCCTCTTTTGCTCATTGGATAAATACCCCTGCCATACAGATTTACTACTCTTTCCAAAGTCTTGGTGTAAGGTTTCTTTGGGACACCTGCCCCCAAAATGCAATCACCCTAACATTAGGTTTCTCTTTGTCCAGTCATCGAACCCAAATCTATCTTCGTATCTCTGAATTAGTGGGTTTCTTTCAGTCTCCAGAGACTCTTGAATCAATGCTTTCACAAGGAGAAAATTCACAAGATATACTCTCCATGCTTTTATTTCTATTTACTTATTCCCTTATAGCTTCTGGCATTTCTCTTTAATATGCATATCTGATGACAGACGATGCCTCCCTTCACCTTCTTCCCTCCCCTTTTTCTTTCTTTCAAGTTTTGTCATTTTCTTCAGATTCTGGGAATAGAGTAGGCACTTGACTGCACCTCAAAAAATAATAGGGAACAATTTTAAGAAATATAACTTCTGATCAAATTAGATAACGATGAACTTCTTTAAATTAACATCTTCATTAGGAAGCAGATGACAAAATAAGATTTATCTCTTAGGGATTTTTGTTTTTGTTTCCCTTTGCTTTATAACAGTAAAAAGTTGTCTTAAAACATGGTTACAGAAATTATAAAAGAAGAGACAGACTACATGATCGATATTCATGATCATACTAATATCTGGCTTGACGCTGAGTCTCAGTTAAGAAAACTTAGAAGAAAAGAGTCATGTGATTTTTACTTGAGTAATTATTGCAAAGATTTATTTTTAGTGTATTGCTGTATAGCACTTAGCGGAGTAAACATTTTCTCTTTTTCTTCTGCCCTTTCCTCCATCATGGTTTACCATTTGGTAATCCTAAGAATGATTTTAATCTCTAAGGAATGCAAATAACTATGATTATCAATGCCATTTATTAAGCAATATACTTTTTGCACTGAGTTATAAGAAATAAAAGATGGTTTAAATACAAACAGCCCTTGTCCTGTAGGAATTTACAATGTCAGCCAATGGTACAAATCCACGTTAAGAATACAGACATAAATAAACAATTCCAAAAGTAAAATATATGCATTTTAAATCTGAGTGACATGAAAGGGAAGAGTGTTTCCTGGAAGTTGGAGGAATAACTGAGATATTGAAAGTAAAACTCTAAAAGCAGCTCAGCTTCTGGCCAAACCCTTATTGCAAACTCCTTTGAGTATTGCTGGAGGGAATGTTGATTGGCAATCTTACCCTGGTGGCCACAGATGCTGCTGAGGATTCACTGAAAGGCCTCCTGGGGTAAAGACCCTTCAGTTTTTCTCAAAATAAATGGAAAGTTATACTTCATTAGAACCAAAATCTGTTGCATTTTTCTGGCAGCAATACCAGCAAATGGAGGTTACCATGTAGTTGATATTAGTCTATAGCAAAAGGAAAAAAAACTTGAAAATAAAAAATTGGAAGCAGTCTTGTATGAGCTCTGAGGTCAGACATCCTGGGTTTGCGTCCTGGTGCTAGCCTACTAAACTTTCCAAACATTAATTCATCTAAATCTCAATTCATCTAAATTTCTATCACCCTTATGATTGTAGCTAGACCTTGTCATTACCAATAAGGGCCACCACACCTATCTAAATTCCTTGCATCTCTCTCTGGAATCCCTTCCACCTTCCTTTTCAGCTCTCTCTATCTTGTACCATATTTTTGTCAACTTATCAACTTTACCAATGACCTCCAGTTCATTGACTCTACCAAATTTTTACTGTCTAGTATTCCCTTGATTATCTATACCCTCCTTCTTACCCAAGTTAAATCCATGATAAATTATTATATCCACTCCTTTCCCTTACAAACTTTACTACATTACTCATTTGCACCCCTCCCTCTCTCCCTCCCTCATTTCCTCCCTCCTGCCTGCCCTTAACACTAGGCAAATGTAAAACCTTGATTAAATCTAAACTTCTGTCTACTCCACACTACACACATGCAGCTGGAAAAGAAACATAGCCTAGGTGGCTGGCTTTGTTTTCATTGGGTAACAGCAGACCTCAAGTGTGCCCTCAGTGCTGTCAGGCAGTCATGTTACCCCTTAGTTTCTAGAGTATTTACTCATTCCTTTTCCAAGGTAAGACTTCAATCTCCATTATTTTCTCAAATCATACCGTCCCCCTTTCCACTCCCACTTTTAACCGGTTACCTAGACAAGAGCCACACACGTCTACCCAGCTACCAACACCTGCACCCCTTAACTCTGCTGTCTTTCATCTCAGTATAGATGAGCCATCGTTAAGCCCAGCTCGCATGACTCCCTCTGCTTCTGCACCGTCTCCTGTTTTCTTCCCCTTACACTAGACATAACTTCAGTTCTCCACTCATCCAGTATCATCTGTTCTTTGCTCTCTAATGGACAATTTCCATCAGTATCCCAAGAAACCACTTCTATGTCTCTCATTAAAATATAAAGTTACCAGAAGACTTCCTTTGAACCCACTTACCCATTTGGTTGTTTCTAATTGTCTGTATTACTGTCTCTGACTTCTTCCCACCCATTCTCACAATTACCCAACAAGCTTTGGTTTCCACCATCCCAACAAAACTGCTTGCCTTTGTGCAACCAATGACGACTTTGTTGTTGAATCCAGTGGTAAATTCTCGGCACGTGATTACTCTTCCTTCTTAAAACATTTTCATTTGATTCCAAGGGCATCTTACTCCCCTTGTTTTTCCACTTTCCTCATTTGGTGCCCATTAATCTTCTTTACTGGTTTCTCCTACTTCTCTGTTTCTATATGAGAGTCCCAGGACACTTCTCTTGTTTATCTACACTCATGTCCCTGGCGATCTCCTCCAACTCAAGGTTTTAAATATTAATTGCATATTAACTACTTCCAAATGTATTTCTCTGTCCTGGGCTTCCATGCCTAACTTCAGATTACCATATATGATAGCAAATATATCTCATCCTGGATGTCTAATCTCAATCTGAATATGTTCAAAGATGAATATCTGATTACCCACCCTCCCAAATCTATTCTACTCACAACGTTCCCCATTTATGTTGATGACACCTCCATTCTAACAATTCCATGGATCAAGCCCAGAAGGTTATCCTCATCTGCTCACTTACCTCACAATTGACATTCAATCTGACAGGAAATCCAGTTAACTCTACCTTTAAAATATATTCAGAATCAGATCTATTCTCATCATCATTAATTTCTTCTTCTACCATATCTGAGAAACATCACTTCTATTTTATCTCAACAGTCTAACGGTTCTGTGTTTTCATCCGTCCTTTCATCATAGTGTCTTCTATACCAGAAGGATCCTTTAAAAATGTAAGTCAGAGTATGTCACTTTTCTGTTCAGAACTTTCTCATAACCCCTCCCTTCCACACTTCCCCACGTTACTCAGTAAAAGCCCTAATTCCTTCTGCTTGGAATGCTTTTCCCAAATACCTTCTCTGCTATCTCCATTTGCCCAAGTGTCACCTTCGCAATGACGTTTACGTTCACCAGTATTTAATACTCTGCCCCCTTGAACTCTGCTCCACACAGACCAACCCAATCCTTGTTACTCTGCTGTACATTTTTGGTAGTCCAAATTCCACAGAACTCATCACTTCCTTATGGCCTATATAATGTAGTTATAAATTTATTTACGAGTATTACTGTGTACTGTCTATCTCCCAGATAGAAAGCATGTTCCAATAGAGTAGGGATCTTTATACATATATCTCAGTGATACATAGTGTTGGTCAATAAATGTACTTTAATGAAATAAATAAAGCTGTTAAATATTGCTATTATGTATATCATGCAATAGGTTTATGATAAGAGCTAAATGAAAGATTGAATAATTTGCTTAGCTGAGCGGCTAGCACAAATTAAGCCTTCAATAAATGTTACTATTATCATTATTTTATGTAAGCTTAGATTGTCTTATTGTTTAGACAGTGCTGAGAAAATACTAATCAAATAGCTTTTTAAACTTTATGGCTATTAAAATTATTTGGGCAAAAGAATTTTCATTCTAATTTTATACCAATTAAAATTGTTTAATTGCACCAATATAGTATTGATATTTGTGTTCTATTTAGCATAGCAGTAATTTTAAAGTCTACCAGAAACAAATATTTTAAAACTTGACATATCTATTTGTATACATATGTAATATATATGTGTACGTATATAAGATGTATACATGTATATTAATATATATGTGCATATGCATACATATGTTGTGTATTAAATATACAAATAATATTAAAAAACTAACAATTTTATTCAAATTTGTTAGAGTTTATTGTAAACAAAACAAAAATAAAATAATATTTGAGAATGTGATATTTGGTTCTGCATTGGATTTCCCAACAAATCATGGAAAAAATTCAAGAATGACACAGTAAATTACTACAATGTTAAATAACTGTGTTTTATGTGTGCATCTGCTTTATTTTCCCATGCTCATTTTCTTCTAAAATTGCCTTTGCATTGTCAATATTCCTAAAAGAAATATTTCTGAGGTTACATACTGCTTGTATTTTGTTCTTTTTATTTTCATAAACGTTGCAAATACAATAGCACACTGACAACTCTTTCCGAATGTACTAGAACCCTGGCAAATACCTCTCAGATCAGTCTATTTTTATCTATCTCCCCGTCCAATGAATCCTTTACGATGTTCAGAGTATAAAATCAAATCCTCTTATGTCCTTCCCTTGCTTAATAGCTCTCTTCTGCAGAATAAAGTTCAAATCCCTTTTCCTGGTAAGTGAGGTCCTCCATGAGCTGCTTTTGTTTGCCTATCTTCCCACAAGCCTCGCCTTTACATCCCCATTTTCACAAGGACTGCAGCCATATTGACTACTTAAAATCCCCTAATACGCCACATTCATCTCTGAAGCACTGTACATGTGTCTCTCACTGTGTAAAATTTCAAAAATATATAAAAATGCTTTCTTTATTCCAGAGATTCTGTTCATTGACTTTGATGGCTCCAACTTACCCTTCAAAACTCCTACAGACTTAGTTCCAAGGGGAGTCTTTGTTGATTGCGCGCGACTGAGTCTGTAGGCCCGCCTCTGTGTTCCCACAGCACGTTTCACATTTTTTCCAGTTATAGCACTTTCCATGTCCACAATTCCTAGCTTGTTTACTTGTTTATCTCCCCTAAGATGCCATTAAATTCTTGAAGCAGGAGCAAAAGCATACCATATTCTCAACCTAGACAGCACCTGATACAGGGGAAGTACTCAGTTAAGGTTTGCTGATTGCATAATAGCGCACAGATGGGTAGTACAGTCTAGCCTCAGGAGTGACAAAGACGTTAGAAGACATGACTGAGCAATGACCTCAGTGCATGCAGTTCTGGTCCAAAAGCAACCTAGCATCAAGATGTCATCTGGAATTGCAAGACTAGGTAGTTCTAGCCATGCCTCTATCCTTGACGTCTGTGGGTAAAATTTAAAACTTTTCTTCGCCCCCACACTTCGTTGTTTTCTATTCCACTGTCTCATTCTCCGACATCGACTCAAACGTTACAGCTAATATTCTTACCAAACATTTTCACTTTGTTTTTAGTTCTTGCTATTTCTTAGTTTCACCCATGAATTTCCCTCTCCCTGCTGACTTTATTATCTCCCCTCAGCCTGCAGCTTCTATCATTGCCTCTTTGGGTTAAATCTGCTCATTTTCTCATATTATCTATGTTTCCAATAAGGGTTCATGGCAAGGTTGTTTTCAAAGCTTTTCACTGCAGACTTTTAAACTTATCATTTATCCTGCAAAAACTCTTCTTTAACATCCATTTTACTTAACAATTTTACTCTTAAAACATATATGTCATTGACTTTTACAAAGTTCCAAGTCCCTCTCAACCTTATTTAATTATCTCCTACACTCTATCTGAATTACTGCCAATATATGGGTCATAATTAGTAGACAAAAACATTATACCCGGCCTTATAGATTTTTAATCTACTCTACCTCAGTGACTGTCCTTTACTTCTCTTTTGACTTTTATAACCTGGCCTGAGGTTTCATTTCTTCAATAATTTCTACAACATCTTAAGAGTACTTCTAATTTCTGTTCTTCCACTGCACATACTTAGTACACCCAATGCATGAATGTATACAAACTTCCAAATTCTCTACTCATATACCTGGAGTTTGAGCAATTCTAAACAACATTGACCAGGTGCCACATGGAGAATAATTTGACTTTAGTTAAGAAGCTGAAGTGGTCTCCGAAAGAATTTACAGCCTGGGTCTGTCAGAGTAACCACTTTCTTTGCACCTGGGCAGTGATTCCTTCTTGAGGAGAATGTGAACATCATGAGTTTGTGCCTTCCACAATCACTGACGTGGAAGTAAAAGATACACAGCACAGCTGAGATGAGGGGCTGTCAGACTACCTGTGCACGCACGATGCCCTAGCAATAGTCAGAACAAAAATGTGGGCCAAGAGCATTTGACAGAAGAATGAGATACTGCTAACTCAATAGACATCTTTATTTTCATTGTGTGATGTGGCCATTTGTGACTTTATTGCCCAGCATTTGTTTCTCATCTGCCCCATGAGAGTACTATAATTTTTTTTTTTTAATTAAAAGCAGCCACCTCCCTGGCTCTCAGTTTCTGTGGTTGGAAGGAGTCACCCAATCTAAAATTTCAAGGCAGTCATCGTATGAGTCAGTTAGTAAATCCCAATCTCCCAACCAAACGATTGGTCCAGGGATGTGCAACTAATCCCATTTAGGCCAATGGGATCCAGAACTAGAGCTTTTACATAACTCTTAGGAATCAGCATCTCTTCCTCATCTATTGGACTTGAGAAGAGGATGCAGTCCTGGGGCTCCAGGAGCCTGCTGTGTAGATGTTACTTCTTCAGGGATGGTGCTTACAGAGATGTGAATAGAGCTGAAATGGAGAAACACCAGTTTCTGGTGACACATTGAGTCCCTGAATCAAGTCACTTCCGACATTCTCGTGGATGTTATTTCACATGACATGATGCATTCCTTTTCCATTATGCAAGTTTGAGTTGGTTTCTTGTCACTTAAAATCGAATCCTCTCAAGTAATAGTTATACCCAGTTTCCAGGTAAGAAAATTCAGATGCTGAGAGGTGAGGTACTTTGTCTAGGATCAGGTAGGACAGGGAACAGTCTGAGACCTTTATGCCACATGTACTTGAATTCAGATATACTAGTTGCATTCCATTGGGTTATATACCTCTAGAGCTTATCTAATCAGTACTTTAATTTGAATAGCTTTTTTTTTCTTTTTTAAAGGTTTTAATGCAATTTTTAAAGGTTAGTTTCCATTTACAGTTATTACAAAATATTGGCTATATTCCCCGTGTGGTACAGTATACCCTTGAGCCTATCTTACACCCAGTAGTTTGTACCTCCCCACTCCCTCCCGTCAATGGTAACCAGTAGCTTTTTCTCTATATCTGTGAGTCTGCTTCTTTTTTGTTATATTCACTAGTTCGTTGTGTTTTTTAGATTCCACATATAAGAGATAACATACAGTATTTGTCTTTCTCTGTTTGAATTATTTCATTCAGCACAATGCCCTCCAAGTCCATGCCTCTTGCTGCAAATGGCAAAATTTCATTGCTTTTTATGTCTGAGTACTATTCCATTATGTGTGTATATACATATATATACACACATATAGAGTATATATTTTATATATATATAATCTTCTTTATCCATTCATCTGTTGATGGACACTTAGGTTGCTTCCATATCCTGGCAATTGTAAATAATGCTGCTATGAACACTGGGGTGCATGTATCTTTTCGAATTAGTGTTTTGGTTTTCTTTTTTTTTTCGAATATATACGCAGGAGTGGAATTGCTTTTAAAGTAGCTTGTCTTCTTTCTATTTTGCCAGTTCTCTCTCAGTTTAAGCATTCGGCATTTCCATACCACAGTTTTCTTTCTAAAACATACATATGATCACATTTTTCCTATTTAGTAAACGACTACTTTTCCCTATAGTCTCCAGGATAAAGCCCTAATTTAGTGGATGACACGTAAACTCTATTATTGAGTCACGCCAAACGTGCCCTGCTCTATTTTTGCCCCATTTCTAGTAAGATCTTTCCCCTAGACTAGATCTCTGCTCCCAAGTCTTCCCCAGACTAAGAGTCATATCTTGTCTGAATTCATACCTCTCAGCAATGCCATGAATCTTCATACAATGAGCTGTGCTCCTCGAGGGCAGGGATTATCTTTTACCCCAGTCCTGTCCCTTTGTAAGAGAACACTCCTTAGTAAATGATGTGCCCCCAACTGATTTTGAATTAACTAATTGTTTTAATAGCTGTCACTTTGGTTGTGAGACTTCAAAGACTGAAAAACAAAGTTTGCACAGGTTTGTCAGTGTCAAGGGGGTGTACATTTTTTAAAAATCAGTCATGTTTTCATCAATAAGGTATTATTTTCTTCTTCATAGAAGTGAACAATCGCTGATGAAATATTCTTGACAGAAAAAAAAAACAATAGAACCTTACTCTGACCAAACATCTACAGAAAAACAGGGGACAGAGAACGTGAAATGTGACACCAATAAAATAATTTTAGACTATGAGAAACTCTATGGGACTCATCCCTCTGTATCATTTACAGACGCATTGCAAAAGGAAAACACGACAGCAAGGAGGACACTACATAATAAAAGAAACTTGCAATTTATCAACCAATTGCAATATATAGCTTTTTGAATCCCGATTTAAAACCCAAGCATTCATTCAGGCAAGTGGGGGAAATAAACACTGACTGGATATTTGATAATTTTGAGGGATATTTTAAATAATGATAATGCTATGATGGGTTTTTTTTAAAAAAATTTTCTCTCTTAGAAATAGATATTGAAATAGCTTTCAATACTATGAAATGATACCAGGATTTATTTAAAATGGGTTCCCAAGGAATGGGTGGTGTTACAGATGAAATGATATTGGATAGGAGTATACAATATTTGATGCAGGGTAATGAGTACATCTGGGTTCATTATACTGTGCCTTTTATTTTTATACATGTTGGAGGTTTTCCATATGAAAACATTTTAAATCACACTTGGCATGTAGTACTCACGTATGTTTCATCTGTATCTGAGTGGAGAGGATCTCGGAACTTATTTAAAATGAACTCAGTTTTTCTGACCTCAATACACATACGGACAACACCTTAACCTGGCAGTGACGTATTGATGACCATAGTGAAATTCAGATTATTTCAGCATGATCATTGTAAAAGGCAAAAGCAAGTTTAACAGATTCCATGAATTACTTTTCCCACCCCTCATCCCTTCCACAAAGGCAAGTATACTTATTATTTCTATAGAAACCAGTTTCCTGGCAGCTGTTTCTTTAGAAGTGTTAGGGCTACATTTTGGCATCCAATCATGCATAGGTACACTTAAGATTCAAAAGGGAGCTGCATCTTGGTCCTTGATGGACATTTAGGTATGAGCGTCAAATCAACAATGAAAAGTAGTGCAAAAAAATCATTTTGTAAGCAGTTTGCACATACAGTGTTTATTCCCATTCTTGTAAAACAACTGATACTTCTTGAGATAATGGCCACATTCTGCAATGGCTTTAACTCTAAAATTAATTCTGTTCCATCCATCATCCAATGAAGGGGCTGGTTTATCGCTATTTACCAGCCTGATATCAGATTACCAAGTTATAGCTATTGCTGGTATTTGTTTAGAAGTAATTCAGCTCCATTTCCCTTTAGAGAGGAACTGCTGAAGTAAAACTGAAAACAAATTAAAGCACTGTGCTCCTTAACATTTATGAATCAACATCCTAAATGCTTCTCTCATGCCTTTAAAACCAGTGGCTAAATTAAACAAAAACAGCATGGCATTAGATCACAGGATCCAAATTCCTCTGGGATTCTACTTAATGCAAATTCCACTTTTGGAGTTGAAAGGAAATTAGAGAAGTTTAGTGTGGATAAAATGTTTCCATTCAGGCATTTAAAAGAAACTGGATAAACTATTGAGCATCTGCTCGATGTAATAACATTGGGGAATACAACATCTTGAAATGAAGCTCTGAAAAAATAAATAATAAAATAGCTATTTTCCCCAAAGCCTAGCACCCAGTGTAAGCTATTTTCTAACGACTTCCGTTGGTTAAGCAATTTTTCAAAAACGGTTGAAACAAAATCGAGTCTTTACCGTATGAAATTTTAGATATTGCCTGGATGCCGAAATGAACAGATACTTAACCATGGCGGAACCAGTCTTTGAAGTTCTAGTATCTTCTTTCTGGATGAAAGTGACTCTATTTGCAAGTATTCTATCCTTATCCGGCTCACTTCTCCCTGATGGCTGACGGGATAATGGTTAGGTCACTTGGTGGTCTGAAACATATATAGGGCACCACTTCTTCTCCTAAGTCTTAATCTGGCTCATATAAGGGAAAATCCATTTACAAGTGTGCTCTTTTCTATAGCTGTACTTGGTCACCTGATCCAAAGAACACTGGCAGTGGAAGGAGTAATGACAGGCAGATAGCATCAGTCAGCTATTGATAGCTGCCAGCCTTTGAAGCTCCTCTCAGCTAAGATGTAAATCATACACAATGAAGGCACAGAACATTAAAGGCAGAAATTCTGTAAAAACCAGTTGAGCTGATTAGTACTAAATTACTGATGTTACATCTGCTGGGGTGGTAGTATTTTTTTTTTAACTGCCTGACTGAAAAGCTTCATTTCACAAAGAATCCATGTTCAGTAGTCCCCGGAGATGTACTTTATGGATGTACAAAAGAAGGAGATGGTGACAAATATGCAATCATTGTATGAGGGTTTAATGCCACCATTAAGAAAACTAACAACCCATATATGAAGGAATTAGGAAAATATGTTTCCAATAACGTGCAAATGTATATTTTTCCATCAGAGTGCTGAATGGAAAGTTAGGACTGGAGCCTTCAGATTTTCATACACGTATATAAACGTATGAATAAACAGATGAGGATTTATGTCACATCACACTAATATTAGTGCAGATGTTAAGGGTAGTATCCAACCATGAGCTGTCCAGGGGAGAGAGAACCAATCAGCTTCGAGTAGTTCACACCTGCTGAAGTCATTCAATATCAAGGATGACTGCATCTTAGCCCATTGCAAATAAGCATTTGATTTCCCTAAAATACTGTATAATGATTCCATGCTTTCCAGGCAGTATTTTCATCGCGGTTATCTTTCCTTGTAGATTTGCTTCTAAGCGCAGATATAAGTACTTGGAGTCTTGACATCCCAGCAGTGATATTTCTCTGTAAATTATACATGTTGTTGAGAGAATAAAATGCTGGAAATCTAGTGTTATATATTATTTACAGATTCTGTGTATGAGAGATGAATCCATAATCAGTATACTGACAAATCATGTTGCTAGCTTGCAATTATTTTGAAGGTAACAGAAAATGTAAATTAGGCAATTTTTCATGGAATGGTTATTAGTAAACAAGAACTTGTTCTGATAACTTTATATATCATACAGCTCAGACTTAGTAATATTACGGAACCAAACAACCCTTACACCTCAGGAGTTCACTCGAGCTAAGACTGGTTGCACATTTATTTATATGTCCTTAAACATGAGCTATGATTCTCTGTGCTGTCTTCGTGCCAGGATGCAGCCTGGAGGAGCAGCCTCTATCAGCAATCTCACAGGCTTCAGAGCAGAGGCAAAAGAACGATGGGGTAGAAGACATGGTGGTCTCAGAGCTTTTCCTCATAACACATATCACTTCTACTCACTGATCAAAATAAGACCCAGACCAAACTGATCAGTGTGGAGGAGATGAATCATCACTTCTGAGAAAATTAAAAACAGCACTGCTTGCAGCCAGTACGAGGTGTTCCCAACTGAACACAGACGACATCCAATAAGGCCAAGCTGCAAGCATGCTTGGAACAAGATGAGGACACACCAAGCCCGCCGCCCTGACAGTGACTGAGCAAACCTTGCATCTGATTAACGTGGATGCTGCTGCTTTTTTTTTTTTTTAACCAGTGACTATCCTAGCCGACTCTGATATTCTTTCCCCCTAGCTAAAGTGTTTAAGGTACACAATATCTGAATTCCCTCTGCTTCCAGAAAATATCCAATTAAGAACCAGCCACAGCTTCCTGAATTCCTATCAAGAATCATTTGGCACAAGCCTGAATTCTATAAATTCTATAAAATGTTCCTCCAAACAGTCCTTTTTGAGGTGTTGCCATGATGCCTCTGGGAAGCATTTGCCCTTGTTGAGCTAAATTAGCCTAACTTTTGGACTACAGGTATATCCCCAGTGAGTCTTTGGTCAGTGACTTCTAACGCCGGGTAGGGACAGGGCTCACTTTCAACAATGATGCCAGTGACATACTTGTAAATTACATCTCCAGTTGTAGCTGCACACCAACACGGGGACATATGCTCTCAACACTGTGCCATTCACACATCATCATGAATTACTAACTGAACACTGCTTTGAAAATATATCTACCCAGATTAATTTTAAATCTGTCTTCATGTTTACAAACACTTTTCTAAATCATTCCTTCATATTGCTTCCTTTTTAATAAAGTCCAATTATTTGAGTGAATTTATTTTCTCTACCTTCGTACCGAGTAAAGCATAAACAATGAAAAGGAATAAAGGCCCTGGATTCTCTGATGGTAGACATAAATTGTTAAAAAGTAACATATACAAATTAACTTACTAATAACTAATATTAAGAAATTACCTCATGAGAGCTTAAGACAACATCAATCAGTTGTTTTCTACAATGGCTGGATGAAGAGTTATCACCTATCTATGAAACAGAAACAGACTCACAGGCATAGAGAACAGACCTGTGGTTGCCAAGGGGGAGATGGGGTGGGGGAGGGATGGATTGGAAGTTTGGGATTAGCAGACGCAAGTTATTATACATAGGATGGATAAACAATAAGGTCCTACTGTAGAGCACAGGGAACTGTATTCAATATCCTGTGATAAACCATAATGGAAAAGAATATGGAGTCACTTTGCTGTACAGCAGAAATCAACACATTGTAAATTAACTATACTTCAATAAAATTTTTTAAAAATTAAAGATACGACAACAAAAAAAAAGAGGTGTTGGACAAATTCTTCCATAAAGAAAGATATAAAGGCAGAAATTCTCATTGTTTGGGTACAGCAGGTTAACATCTGAAAGAATATATTTTTATCTCTGCTTTCCAACCAAAAAAAAAGGCAAGTCTTTGTGTTTCTTTGCCTGGAGTCCTTTAACATTGCAGTACAATACTATTAGCAAGGCAAAGGGGTAGGGAGAGTAAAAAGGGAATCGATGCTTTGAAATGAGAGGTGAACATCCGTGGAAGGGCATGAGGCAAGATAGAGTATTGCATATTGAAGAAATTGATACACGCTCAGTATCAGAATAGAGTGCTGGTGAAGAGGGATAAGAGAAGAGTAAGAAAGGTAAGCAGAAACCAGACCACAAGAGCTCCAATGAGCATCTGAAGGAGTGTAAACTTGATCCCAAGAGCAAAAGGAGGCATCGGAGAATCTTATCAGTGGAGGACATTGTGATATTATTGGTACAATAGAAGCACAATACTGGGCGAAATATGGAGTATAGCTTGGCAGATATCAAACTGAAGAGAGGAAAACAATGAATATATTATGGCAGAAATCCATGTGCAAAAAATGGGAATAACCTGAAACAAAATGGCAGTGGTTTTTGGAGGAAAGGAGTAGCTGGTATAATAGTTAAGAGGTGGAATATGCACGATTTGGTGAACATTACTGGTGTAATGAAGGCCAAAGAAGAGTCTAAAACACATCCAAGTCCATGAATGATGGAGACATTTATCACATGAAGGAGGACAGGCAGGAAGTGGGAAGTTTGACAGAAAAAACAAGTTTAACTGTGGGCATAGTATGGCTGAAAAGCCTGTGAAACATCTACATACATGTGCCCAGAGATGAGTTACATGTATGCATCTGATATTTAGAAAAGAGCTTGCACTGAAAATAGTGACTCTATACTCACCTTCATTTACATGGTACTAGAAATATGGGAATGGATATGACTGCATAGGAAAAGTGTCTAAAATGAGGGGTTAAGTCTTGCTAAAGCAGAACCCCAACGGACATCTACGTTTATTATACAAAATTAGATAGAAAAGCCCACAAATGAAACTGAGGAAAAGCAAAAATGGGCAAACTTTTGGAAGTCAAGGGAGGAGAGCTTTAAAGATGATGTCATTTATATTGTCATTCATTTTTTTCCATGAGACTGAAAAAACTAAGGGTTGATGAGCTGGACCATGCTAACATCAGAGAATTCAGTTTCAATGTAATGAGGTTAAAAAAAAAAAAGCAGAATGGTGTAAGTGAGCGTGTGACTGTATTTATCTGAGCTGATGTTGGTGAGAGAAACTTAGTTTGAATATCTACATCAAACCAAGAGATTTATCAATATTAAATAGAGTGCACTTGTGGCTGGACTTCAGAAATAGCTGGAATCAGGGTCTTGGAGTTAAGGAGGACACTTTCTGCATTTAATCCCTGACTTTTGTGTGTATATAGGCATTATTCTTTCCAATGCGATTTCTCTAATTTTAGGAGAAAGCACAGCCAGGGGAGGTTGACCAAAACTCAGTATCAGCAATGGACTGAATCTCTTACTAAACTAAAATTTGTTTGAAAAATAATAGGCGAGAACAGTGACCCAGTTTTGGTCTGAATGCATAAGCCACACCCATGCAGTTTGACTTAGGTGTCTGCCCCTAAACTGACAAACCCTTTCTGGTGAGTATGAGGGTATTAGATTGCATTATCTTTCCAAAAGCCCCAACCCCTCCCCCTACATCCTGGGATGGTCTCAACCATGTGACTGTGATGGTGGAGCGGTGTCTTCCCTGGCTTGGCATCAGCCATAGAACTTGCCTTGGCTAACAGTTCTCAGTGGCCCTGACATGTGCTAGCTTTGTCCAGCTTGTTCTCTCACTCCAGCCATCAGGACTGGAGGAGTTTCTTCTGAGGAGTGGTTGTCCCTAATCCACAATACAGACGTAAGTAGAGCAAACCTGAGCCCACGTGCAGGAAGAGCCAAGCCCAGCCCGACTGCAGCCTAAAGCAGATCTTCCCATTTGCATTTCAGCCTAAAGCAGCAACATGGGGCCAACCTGTGGTCACGGTGAACAAATGGTTATTAATGAAAACTCCTGAATTTGGGGATCATTCTTTGTCACATCACCTTTATGAGGCAGCAACCAAATGATACAGGTGGGGTATTATGTTTTTCATTTTCCTCCAGAAAAAAAAAAACCAAAAAACTCACGTTTTTAGTTAAGGAAAAATAATTCCCCAGGAATGAGAAAGAAAAGCTATGCAGGATAAAGAATGGGCAGTGGAAAACCAAAGGGCCAATGCCCACCAATGTTCAAAAATGAGTGGGGCTGTCACGTTGAGAAGTTAGAGTGAAAACAAGAAATCTGGGCAGGAAAACAAGGAACGACTGAAGGTGGTAGCTGGAGGGCGTTGTGAAGCTGAGTTTTGTTTTAGATTCTATTTTGTGTTTTTTTTTTTTTTTAACAACTGGAGGACTTTTTAATATATAAAAGCTGATAAAATGGAGTGAACAAAGCAGGAACCTTTGAAAATATCAGAGATGGAGAGTGACTGGAGTATAAGGTCCCTGAGAAGGCTGAAGACCACGTGGTTCAGAATGAAATGGCGGGTCGCAGAGGGCAGGCAACAGATGTTTACTAAACAGAAAGGAAAAAGGAAAATCTGTGCTTGGAGAAAATAATTGAGAAGAGTCTATGATGGAAAGTTGAGGCAGGTAGGTTTACTTTGATCATGACAAGTTATTTCTGCGATGCAGATACTAAGTGCTTTTGCTAGAAGTTTGGGAGTGCACACAGGGTTAGCGATATGAAGAGAGGGAAGAAGAGTTGAAATAACTGCTATGTAGACTAAAGAAAAGCAGAAATGATGAAGGCTCACATCACCACACCAGCTAGAACTTATAATAAAGCCATTTACAGGATACAGAGGAATTTTCTCCTGTAAGTGTAATGCAACCATTGAGAAACAAAAATGTGAACCCCTGTCATTTTTATTTGCTAGGACTGCTATAATCCCACTGTCAAGACACAAGTCAGAAAAACACATTTCTACTGTTTGACCCCAAACTGAGAGTCATAATATCTGCCCCTCCACCACAAACAAAAAACAAGGCAAAACAATGAAAACAAGCAAGTAATAACGACCTGATCTCCTCTGCTGCTCTTCCAAGAAGCTACAGGAATGTTAATCCAGCCCCACCAGCAACTCTCTCTTTGAAAAATCTCACTTTACAAGAGTGGAGAAATACACAACCAAAAAGTGTAAAATAATCCATTTGACCAAACACAGCAAAAAACCAAATCCCTCACTTCTGAGAACTATTGTAAACCGATTAAACCCCGTTTTGATGCTCAGATTAATTAGAGATATTAAACCCAAATAGATACTACTTTGAAGAGACACATTTAAAATGAAATTTGACATGAAACTTTTAAACAAAGGTGGACAAAGTGATGTGGACAAAGGACACAAAAACAGTGCACTTGTGGCAAATTAATTGTGGGCAAAGAGGGATTTAAAGGAAAAGTCTTTGACCAAGGCAAATAGGGTTGGTTCAAATTGACAAAATGTCCAATCCACAATGAGTAATCACTCATGAATGCTTCTGTAATAAATAGGATGGCAACAAAATATATAAGCCAGAACCCTGTTAGAATAACAAAGATAAACTAAGAGAAACATAATTGTTCTGTGATTTTGACGGGTCTCTTCCTTGCTCCATTGGTCTTACAGATCCCAAGATAAATAAATAGATGACTTAATAAAATGTAAAAATAAAAGACATGTAGAAAATTTTACTTGCTCAAACAGTGGAAAACTGTCTAAGTATTAAATCAGAGGAAACAATCACAAAGTAAAATATTATGTTAGCATAAAATACATTTCACACTGCAAAGAAAAAATATGTTAAAATATAAAAAGAAAATGTTTGTGACAAACATGGCTAATAAATAACTCTTAACCTTTGTACAAACACTTATGTTTCAAATGAATAAGCAAAATTCTAGCTCTCTAATTAAAATCTTTAAAATGCAACGTGTCTTCAATTCCATTAATAATATAATAGCAAGATAAAATGTTTATTGAAACTGATTATCAAATAGATGTACATTAAATTAAACACCATTTTTAAAATATGATACTCTGATACTATAATCTTCATTGCCAGTGAGCATCTGGTAAGAAAACTTATTTTTGCAAATGGTGCATACTGCTAGTCAAAATATGGCAGTAAACATTAGACCCACCTATACTATAATGTATAAGTGGTAAACCTAAGCTCAGCAGGGTATTGGAGAACTTTAAAAGCCATTTTTTAAGTAAAATTATGTATGTTTTCAGAAATGTCTATACTATAAGTGAATTAAAGGACTACAAATCTTACATGCAGAATGAACAGACTTGTGACACATGTAGACCAAAACAGAGATTAATATTAGAAGGAAAACAACCACCTCCTAACAATACTTTCAGGGATTATTCGTCTATGTATTCTTTTTAATAGTTTCCAAAGATATTATAAAATATTATTTATTTTACATAAAAAGTGTATGTTGTAATAAACATAAATAAGACAATGTACAGAAGAGGGCATTTAAACCCAACCTGTTAACACCCTTGTTATCAAGTCTTTGGTCCCATGATGGAGATTCCATTATCTATTTCACTAAAAAGAATGTATGGCTGGAAAATTATTCTAACCAGTTCTTCATGTCCTGCACATGTGAAATTCATAGGTTTCTTTACTAGAGCTCTTCCTCTGCTCTGCTTTCTCTGAATACCCCATCTCTTGGATAAGAGTATGGAAACTGGCAGTGCCTCCAAGAACCTTGGGTTGAGATTTGTTTTCAGCGCTGCAACTGCTGCTCTTGACTTCAGGTGTTTGTATATCACTGTATCTATGAGACTAAGTTGGAAGTCGTAGTCCTAGTAGTGATAATTATGTTTCATGAGTACCCAGTTTGGGTTGCAACAAGTAGTAGAGTTGATAAATGATACAATAAATAAAAATGACTCTAATTAATGTGAGCTCTTTTGTGGGGTCCATTAGAAGACAAATAATACAAAATATTCTTAGAGAAGTTCCCAAAGCTAAATGCCATCAATGCAGCAAGCAATACAAATCAGAAAATTCTGTTTGAAGTGTTGCAAATATGGTGACTTGAATACTGAATAACGTAGGTAAGAGAGCAACAGAGAGAATAACAAGCTAGTCTGGATAAGACAACATTCTGTAAAGTGTGCTGCTTATCCATTTTAATTTTCTCTACCCCCAAATCAAAACAAGTCAGGCAGGAATAATTTGCTGTAAAAATCTACCCATAAAATGATTTGAAATGTGTTTCTAAAAATAACATGGGTATCATTAAAGCACTGAATATACATTTTATGATCTAGCATTCTAAAGCATACTTATAATGAGTTTCTGATATTAAAAATTCAAGTAACATATTTACTAAGTAAGTATTTACCCATCAACCTCTAAAAGTATTTTCTTCGTGTTCAGTCCAGGTGACTCATTTTGTTCTTTCTGAATCTTGTTCAATTTGACTGACTTTTACTTTTCACACTTTGGCGGCACCTCACTCTTTCTAAAATTCTGGAATAGATTCCTTCACCTGTGTACACCCTAAGTATTTAGATTCTTGCTCAAAATTCATTTTAAGTGCAGAGTCTTGAAGAAGTACCTTACTACTAGCACTTAATTTTCAATCACTGTGTTTTGCAAACTGCATGACTAGCTATTAATTTGTGAACTGCGATTCTTTCATTTGAATTTCTTCGCAAACGAATCGTATGCATTTGTTGTCATACTAAAATCTGATCACCTGAATCTTGCTGTCTGAAGTACTCTACCTTAGTTTTCTGTCCCAGTGACATATTTATTTATTCATTCTTTTTCATTCATTAAATCATCAAATATTTGGAAACATCCATTCTGTGCTCTGTCATCTGTGAGGTGTTCAAAATAGAAAATGATTTACAGAAAAGCAGTACTTTGTGGGAAAGCCAGAGAATTGTGCCAAACCTTTTATTTACGTGTGATATTATCTCTCTTGAAGCCTCCCTCCTTGAAATTTAGACTTTCATATCTTTACGTTTATGTCGCTGTGCTCTTTGTTGGAGAAAGGACTCGTACTTCAAGTGACACCATATTTCAGACCACATTTCATCGACCATCAGGTCTTTTTCCCTTCAGGCATTGATACCTTATCACAACTGCCACCTTTCAGCATTTTCAATTATCACTCTACTGATTGACACTCTTGAACATTTGTCAACATGTTTACTTTCTCTTGGATGACATGCAAATATTCTGAAGCAAATATTCAGGCAACTCAATTACTGTGGACTGTTGGGAAGCATCATTATTGACAGCCAACAACAGGACAAGCTGGTCAGCAAATGAAAAGCCATGTGTCAGTACCTTCTATTTAGCAAATGTGTGGTGTGGACCAGGAGGTGAAATATCCATGGTTGTTTTAGCAAAGAAGTTGACAAGTGAAAACAAAACAACAGTATAAAATGTACAACTGGCCAGGTGCACAGATCAGCACTGTGTGTGTGTGTGTCTGTGTGCAAAGTAGATCTTCACAGTTGTATGGTATTAGCCCTCTCATCACAGGTGGTAATATTGATATCCAAAAGAGAGTCAAAACTTTTCTAAGCCCACGAGATGGTTAAGATCAGAATTTGAACTCACAGCGTCCTTTCCAGTGCCTCCAGTGCCTCTTAGGCACTAGTAAGAGTTGCAAATCAACATGTACATTCAGGTTAGAAATAGCTCTGCTATTGGTCTCATGTTACACATATACATGTACTCTTTGTCCATAATACCAGCATAATATGTTGTATCTTCACACATTTATTTTCCAAGTTTTAAGGGTGAACTTGGTACCTGATGGCATTTACAAATAAAATGCCTGTATAAAAGTTTATAAGGCCTGAATAGGCAAATTATAAACTACAGTGCTAGACATAAATATTGAAACAATTTTGTTAGTTAATTGCCAAATAAAGTCTTATTGAATTTGAGATGAAGTGGCTAATAAACAGAGAGATAGATGATATACAGATGGATGGATGGATGGATGGATACTTAGGTAGGTAGATACATAGGTCATTATTTCTTACTTTTGTAAATGCTACATTATTTTCTAGAAAAAATATCATGAATGGAATATTTAAAATTAAAAGGAATATTAATATTAATGGACTTTTCTGCATTTTCACTAGTAATATTAAATATTTTCATTAATCTCTAATGATACCCACTTAAGGTGGAATTTATACACCATACTCATCTTTCAATCTGATTTAAACCATCTTATTAGAGTCAATATTCTATGCTTTGTAACAGGAGACAAGTCAGCTATTTCTCATGTTTGAGACTCAAATATATTTGAATACTAATTACCATAAGTTTAGACATCTAGATCTTATGATAAATAAAAAATTCCCAGCACAGAAAGGGAAAAGTCTGCTTAGGATACATTAAAGTGTTTGAGCCATTGAATTTCTAGTTTGCTCAAATACAACACTACATAGAAGGCAAAAAATCAATTACCTTAGTAGAATCACAGAAGTGGAACTAGTTTTTGTTGTGATGAGAAGTTGCTTTTAAATTGAATTAGTTTTGAATTAACCCAATTACACATCACTATTCAACTGTGATATTAAATTTAGGAAATTTAATGATGTGAAAATACTTTTACAGGAATATCTTGGTGACAACAGAACATTTGAAATGTTCATATTTAGAAAATATTGACTATACATATTGAATTACTTAAGGAATGTTTCTCATAAAGTATCATTTAAGAGAAGAAAATATTTAATTGCATAATATATGATTAGTAAAGCAAAACAGTTTCAGAATATCATGGCAAAAAAAGAGGATTAAAGAGGACGTAAAATTCTTTGGCAAAATTTTTTCATGATCTGGAAAAGAAAGATATGTTTTCAGAATGGAAATTAAATGACTTCAGTTTTACCAGTGTTCAATATATTCTGGAAGGAAATGAAAATTCCTTGGAACATATTACTAAAACACCTTTTACCCTAAGTTTTATCAATAAGCGAAACTTGAATTGACATAATTTATTTTTCCAAATGCCTTTTTAAATGTAATAACAAAAGACACAAAATTGTGTCTAAAATATCACTGGCCTAGTTTCAAATCTATACTTTGTGCAAAAAAAATGTAGTTAAATATTATTTTTAAATGAGAAAAAAACATGGAAAAAGATAAAGTCATATATCTTAGGCTACTACAAAATAATAATATTCTCTTGTAAAATTCTATAAACTCTGTACATATTTTCATTTTGAATGAACTGAGTACCCTGCATCTTAATCCAATGAAACTAGTAAAGCAAATTATGGCATCGTGATGTAAATCCTTTTTGGACTACAAATATATACATTTGTAAAGAAAACGTACAAACCAATCGGCTTGTTGATAGGTATAAAGGGAAAACATTTAAAAATGCTTTGCATACTTACAATAAAATATCTTTATGATTAAATCTTAACAAGCCATAAGGGCTCACTCCAAAAGGGTTTTATCAGGACGTAACATTTTATCGTAAGGTTGAAATTAATAATTTGAGAAAACTAGAAATATTTCTTATGATGTACATTGAATTGCATCTTACACTGTGGCTAATTAACAAATATCAATTTTAAAAAACTATAATATTTTGGAATGTATTAACTGAAAGGGCAGTGACCTAGAAATAATAAGATTTCACTCACTATCACTCTATTGGCTATCCCCTTCACTTCTCTATACAAGTAATACTAAAACAAAATTATCAAATATGCTTCATTCTGATAGATGTGAATGGAACTGTACACCAAATCATTCTTTTCCTAGGTTATAACTATAGTAGTTGCTAAATACTATTCCTCTGTCATTAGACTAAGATACCTTTACAAAAAAATGTTTTCTCTCCTCATTAAAGTAGATAAACTTCTTCCTTGAAATAGTTCATTAAGTCTCTGCTATGAAAAACAAATTTTGTTAAACGATATGATCCAACATGAGTCTGATGACAGCATAGCTTTAATTTGTTCGGGGATTTTACATACTTTTTTGCTAAATCACACATAAATCAGCTTAAATAATGAACTCTAGAGTAAGTCCAAACGAAAACAAAAAGATTAAGAATAAAAAATCTTGGCACTACACTTTGTCAAGATCCTATATTAAAACCAGTGCTTCCCTGCTGGCGCAGTCGTTAAGAATCCACCTGCCAATGCAGGGGACACGGGTTCAAGCCCTGGTCCGGGAAGATCCCACATGCCACAGAGCAACTAAGCCCATGCACCACAACTACTGAGCCTGTACTCTATAGCCCACAAGCCACAACTACGGAGCCCACGTGCTACAACTACTGAAGCCCGCGCACCTAGAGCCCATGCTCCGCAACAAGAGAAGCCACTGCAATGAGAAGCCCGAGCACCACAACAAAGAGTAGCCCCCATTCTCTGCAACTAGAGAAAGCCCACGCGCAGCAACAAAGACCCAACACAGCCAAAAATAAATAAATTAAATAAATAAATAAATTTAAAAAGAAAAACAATTACAAAAATGGAAGGAAGTGCAGTCATTAACAAAGTAAGCAGTCATTAACAAAAGCTTTAGATACTGTTACTTAGTGGTTTCATATTCCTTAATCTTTCAGATTTGTCTCTCTGTCCTCCATGACAAAACTGTATTTCCTTATTTTAAATAAATACTACTGTAAAATGTGTTTTAATCTTTACAGTAATAAACATGCTTTGTAATTTAAAATTTTCACCCCCAAATCATTTTAGAGAGAACTCCATATGAGAACTACCACAAGGTTTTCGAATTCCACTATGGACAGGCAATAATAAGTATAACTGATTGAATGCTAACTATATGCTATTTACTGGATGTTTTGCATGTTTTACCTTATTTACCATCTTCAAAAACCCTTTGAGATAGTTTTAATTTCCCCCATTTTACAGGTGGGAAATCCAAGTTTCAGAGGAAATTTGCCCAAGTTCACTCAGCTACTACATGAAGTATTACAATCCAAGTCTGTTTGACTCATATAACATTACTCTAAGTCATTCCCCAATTCTTTCTAAAACACTGACTCCATCAAGTCTTTTTTAGATTTTGTAACCGAGGATGTTTGCCCTTAAGCCAATGAGAAACATTACTAATCAATAGTCTCACCTATTTTCAGAAGCCTCTCTTCAGGGAGTTATTCTCCTTGAAAAGCATGTAGCATTAATTCAATTTTCAATTTTTTTGATATTGCCTACCAATGCAAAAGTAGAATTCTTTTTTTTAAATTGTATCTTTAGTTAGTTTCATAGAGTATCTTCCTCCTCTCTCTTTTCTCTCTTTTTTTTTTTTGTCTGTGTTTGAGGAAAAGACCTACTTTAAAATATGTAATAGATCTGAGTTAAAAAAAAAAAAAGTCAAAGTATCTTGTAGTACAATTCTCAACCATCCAATATGATATTGTTCAAAAAACTAAATGGAAAGAAAAACCTCAGAATTAGTCCTATCTCAAACTTCAGCACATTAATGTCATAGTAAGATTATAGTAAAATGAAAGTATAATATTATCTCTTTACTCCCAGGCCTCCCAAACTCTTATCACTAGTTTGAAAACTATTTATTTAGAGTTTTCTGAAATCTCCTTTTAGAAGTTTTTGGTTTGTTTTGTTCATCTTGAAGATGGAAGATAATAGGGTGTTACATCCTCTATATAGTGAAAAAAATACTGTTAAGTAATTACAGAATTGCTCCTTATATTGGCTTAATTATACTCTTTAGATACATGTATTTCGACTGAAATAAATATATTAATATATGGGTGAGCATCAACCTCAAAGAAAAAGTATGGAAAAGCATGGCCTTTGTTTAACTTTTATGCAGAGATTATTAAATTTTAATTAGATCTTTACATTGTCTCTCTTAAGTCAGTAAAAGTTGGCTCCAATACATACTCCTTCTCCAGCCCAACCACCATCTAACTGTAGTCCCAGAGGAAACTCTAAGTGAAAATTACCTAGCAGAGCCTAGTAAACCCAAAGACACATAAGAGGAAATAATACATACTTTTTCTTTTCAAGCTACAGATACATAAAAGAAAATAATATATTTTTTTGTTTTAAGCCACTAAATTTTAGAAAGTTTTTTTATGTAGCAATAAAAAACTGGAACAGACTTAAGGAAACTAATCAATTATGATACATAAAATACATTAGAAACCCTGTTATAGGACAATTTGGAAAACGAAATTGGGTATTTGCACACATCAAATAATTACTGGTAACTTTCAAGGTGTGAAAATGGTAACCTGGGGTGTAACCTATGGAGATTCGCTAAACTTCCTTCAGCTTAGTTCCTTCATGTATTAAACATGAGAAACAATATAGGGAATTAAATTGAAAACAATGTGCATAATGTATAATGTAACTAGCACAGTGACTGGGTCATATTACCTTCTTGGTAAATTTTAGTCCCCTCGTACTCATTATTTTAATGAAATATTTACCTAAAATAATATCAAATAATATCAAAAATTTGAAAAATGAGTGAAACAGAATCAGGAAGGGCCATATCAGAACATAGGACACTTTTGACAAAAGCATAGGAAGAAGCAGCCTAGTCTTTGTTGAGCATCTATCAACAGTCTGTCCCTAAAAATCAACAATGAAATGTTCATATTTAATCATATTTAACGCTAACCACCAACCACGATAAAAAAAGCAGGACTGGGACAATAACAGTAATTAGAATATGTTGTTTATGAATAAGTTGCAATTGAAAATTATATGACTAAAGATAATCAAGTGACAACTCTATTGCAGAGAAGAAAAGAAACATACTACAGACTCTGAGCAATAAGTAGGTACATTGAATGGTACCTTTGTTTTCTGTTCTCTGGGTTGAAGGAAATTCCTGAAGGGTTGTGTTTGTAAAGGAACACTAACTTCTTTTTTATTGTCAGACTGCTTTTGCAAGAGTCTGTGAGAGAACCAGTGTAAATGTACTGTTATTAACAAGCAGTTTATTTTCTATTTCAATATATTGCATTTAAATATATTTAAATGCAAAGAACAGACATTTCTAATGTACTCCTGTTAATAACTAAATGCATTCACTGCTGTCCAATAACCAAGAAATATTTGAGGTGACTTATGAAGCAGAACATATATAATAAGATGAACATTTTGAAATGAAAAATTAGGTCCAAGGGGAAAGAAATGGAAAGCAATATAAATAGATAAATAAAATATATAAAAATATATATAAATAGATATAAATACTGGCATCTATAGTAACATCTGATGAAAATTAAATGTGTGATGTTCACTAGCTGATATGGATTAGCTGGTGGTAGGTGGGTCCTCCTTCCTCACCAACTAGAAAAACAGCATTAAAATGAAAAAAAAAAAAAAAAAGGGCTATAAGAAGTCAATGAGAGTGTCTGAAGCAAAGAGAACTAGACTAAGACCGCTAAGAGGAAAGAACCTTCTAGAAGGAAGTGAACCTCCTGTCAACAATTCTACTATGGAGCCATTTTCTAATTCTGAGTGATTACAGTAGGCTGATGATTCTGCTTACATGCCCATGGAGGACAACTGCTGAGAGAAACAGAGAATTGGCAAATGTTTTTGCAGAGATTTGAGGGGCCACAAACATACAGCCAGTTTTTCCCTAACTACATTTGCTGAATACGAGGATTCTATGGGGTTGAGACTAAACACATAAGTTGAAAGCCCAGGCAAAGCAAAACAGAGCATTTTGTTAGTTTTCTGAGATAAGGGTAAGATTGCTTTATGGAGAAAGGCCCCAGAGGACCCACTGTGACCTTATTTTAAAACCCTAAAGGACCAAGGAGATCATGGATAGAGTTGGCCTTTCCAGGACTCCAACACAGCTGAGATATAGCCAGTCCCTGATTAGATTAAGATGATCAGAACCTACTTTATCTGCTGAGAGCTGGGGGCATACTTTTTCCGTAAAGGTCCAGATAGTAAATAGTTTTTGCTTTGCAGGCCATGCAGTCTCCTCCTGCAATTTCTCAGGTATGCCAATGTATTGTGCATGCAATTATAAACAATATGTAGATAAATGAGTGTGCCTATGTTCCAATAAAACATTATTTACAAAAACAGGAAACTAGCCAGATTTGGCCCATGAACTATATAGTTTGCCAACCCCAGGTCTAGAGGATGCTAACATTAGCTGAAGGCTTCACAGTTTTTATATGCAATGTCAATGTATGGCATTCAATCAAAAAACGCTAGTTGTACCAAGAGATAGGACTGAAAACCAAGAAAGCAAAAGGAAAATGAAGCAGACTGATAGGTGAGGCAGAAATAGAAGTTAGCTGACTAGGGTTTGAAAATGAATACTATGATTTTTTTTTTTTAAAGGATGGGTGGACAAGTTAGACAAAAACATAAAGACTTTCACGAATTAATTAGAATCAGTAAAGGGAAATATATGGACTCTCTAAAGGTAAAAAATAGAACTCCTGAAATTAAGAACTATTTAGGTCATATTAACAGAAGATTAGACACAGAACACAAGGAGAAATGGAAGTTAAGTTAATAGAATGTATGCAAATGGAAGGAAAAAGTTTTAAAAAAATGAGAAAAAAAACAGACATAATTCCTTCAAATGGGCAAGCATAAGATTGACAAGTAACTTCTCCACAGAAATCACAAAAATCACAGGACAATGGGTAGAGTTCTTTACAATATTAAAAGAAACAACCAAGAATCCTGAACCCAAGAAAAATATCCTTGAAAAAAAGGCAAAAAAAATTTTGAAGCAACTTGTAAAAATCCTATTGATCTTGGTGTTAGTAACATGTAAATTCATCTAATTGTACATACATTTCCTTGTGCTTTTCTTTATTTATATATACATTAATAAAAGATACACTAACATTAAAATATAGTAAAAATAAACACACACAAAGAATATTCTGTAAGGGTTAAGTTAATATAGTTTAAAAGGTTAGTCAGATGGATTCACAGGCAGAACTCAGGCCATATAGAGGAGTGAATATATACTCTATCACATGGATTGTATTATCTCTATAACATTTCTCTCAACTAGATTCCTGGTGAGATACCAATTCAGGATTTTCTCCCTAAAGAGGCTCTGGAATGCTGGTAACTTATTTTGTTGGATGAAGGGACCTACTTGCTCTAGGATTCAGACAAGGATGTAGTAGGGAAACATTTCTTATGGAAATTTAGACATATCAGTGATTTTGTGTTTAGAATCCTTCAGAACTAATCTCAATTGCTAGCCAAATCCACTCAATAGAAATTAGAAATATCAAAACTGCATTGTTATTGAAATAATGGATAATATTTAAAAATTTATGTTGGATTGATTTTATGCTTTATTGATTTAATAGAAATCAATATAAAAAATAAGAGAAAATGGTACTGATACAATTAAATATAGTTTAAGAGCACAAGACAAAATATACATTTTATATCCTTTCTTGAGCAGCTTACTCACTTTGTAAATACATTATCCATATGCCTACTACATAAATGAAAATCCAAAGTGCTCAGGATATAAATGAAATGTAGCTTCTGCCTTGCAGGGTTATGAATTGGTTTTGATGGATAGCTAGATATGATAAATAGAAGAGAATAGATACACTTGGTGGAGGGTGTGTGATGCCAACTTGATAAATACTGAAAACCAAAGGCTATTTTTAAAGAAAAGTAATAATGTTGCAAGGTTGCCTCTCTCTCCCTATCCACAAAATTGTTAAGGACTGCAGCCATGTCTTAGCCAAATAAGTTCTACCAAATTCTTATAATTGATATCTCTCCTCTGTGCTATATTTTAGGTTGCCTGGAGGTAAAGGGGGTCTCTAAAATTTCCACATTGTTATTGTTCTCGGATCCTCTAATCATATCATAATCCATATTTGTACTACAATTTCCAATGTTCTAATCATTTCTCAGAGTAAATACTTGGTCTTAAATTAGAATATTCAGCAAAATATGTGGCTTTTTTATATTCTCTGTTTCTATGTGAGCCTTTTTATTATGATCAATTCACATTCCCCTAAGATGCTAGCAAGTGAAATTCATTGGTGCTTTTTGGTTTATTAAACCAAAGGTTGTATGAATTTTGATGACCCTCTCATGTTTAGCTCCTATTTACCTCTACTGTTGACAATAATTTGTGCTTCACTGAGTCAATCATCCCAGTGTGATGATATCTGATTCTGATACTGGCTCTCAAAAGCATCCTCAAAGACTATTAAAATGTTTTTTTTAATTGGGGTATAGTTGCTTTACAATGTCGTTTTAGTTTCTGCGGTACAACGAAGTGAACCAGCTATATGTATACATAGATCCCCTCCCTCTTAGACCTCCCTCCACCCCCCCATCCCACCCATCTAGTCACCACAGAGCACCGAGCTGAGCTCCCTGTGCTATACAGCAGGTTCCCACAGCTATCTGTTTTACACATGATAGCGTATATATGTCAAGCCCAATCTCCCAGTTCATCCCACCCCTCCTTCCCCACCCCCGTGTCAAAAAAAACAAAAAAGACTATTAAAATGTTGCTTCGCTTCAGCCAATGGCAAACTCTGATGCCATTCATTTTTGAAAATGAAGATATAATTTTGTAAATTATTTTCAAACAAATATTATAATATGTGTGTATATTTGGGTATTATCTGATCCAACATTTCCATTGGAATTTTGCCCAAGTTTTTGCCTGTCATTAACTGTTATACAAAGGGTTTTCTTTGAAGCCATTCTATTTCCTGAAATAGCAACAGGAAAATAGGAAACAGAGTTAATATATATTGTGAAAATTGAGCTGTTATTATTTTATTATTCTAGTTGTTTTATAATTTAGATATATGTATAAATATATATGATACCATATTAATAATTATAATTTCTAGTTTTCCAGAACATCATGATAAGAAAATTTACACAGCTTAAGAAATTTCAATTAATTAAGATTTTATGAATTTTTGATAGGATATTTTTGGCTTTTATTAAGTAAAAATTTCTCTATGGCTAGTGAAAACAATGAACAATTTTCAACATTCTTTAGGAAACTTTATTATTTAAATCACTTTCATTTAGCATATTAACTGTAGGATATGTGTCCAATATTTTACTTTAATCAATTAAACATCAAAGAAAAAAATTGAATATTAAAATATCCCATGAAATATTTTCTTAGCTGGTAAAAAGACTGACTCTGTTATGAAGTTGGAAAATACTGTACAAAAGAAAATCTTTTTGAACGGTTGAATAAATACCAAAGTGCTGGCAATAGCCATGGAATCGTTAAGAGACCAAAAATGACCCAAGTGTGTTTTGCTTAGATGTAAAATAACAAAAAGGAATAGGGTTATCTTACTTTGATATTATTACTCCCAAGCTTTTGTTTTTTCTAGCAATCCCTAAGAACCAAGAGAACCATGAACCAAGAAATTTCAGTGCGTGTTAAAAGAAAAAGATTAGCACTGAGAAGACATGAAGAGACACAGAATCAAACGGAATCTGTTTGAATTCCCATGGACATTCACTGCTGCAGAAGAACTGTTAGCTCCTTGTGGAGACGTCGAGTGCATTACACCTCTGAGGAGTCTGTGACTGCAGACTATTTGAAGTCAATGAAGCAGTCAGACAGTTAGACCCAGTTTTCCATCTGGCTTAAGTGAGTAATCATCTCATTTCCTTTATACTATTTCTTGACATCTACAACCATTTCATACCCTGCTTCTAGAAAAAAAAAAGAAAATAATCCTCGACCTGGAGCAGTAATTCTATGCTTGTGTTGATTCTGGAGGTCACTTTCAGCAGTGGGCATCATTATAAATATATTTTTTAATAGGTCTTTGCTGGAGTATAATTGCTTTACAATACTGTGTTAGTTTCATTATATTTTTAAACGAAAAGCAAGTGAAAAATATTAATATGCTTGTTTTCTTTTACAAGTTTTTTTTCACTTACTGGTTCCTGCACTTTATGATTTATAAATATTTACAGATATTTATACATTTGTTATTTACGTATAAGTAATAAAATCTAAAATAAAATATTTGTCAAAATCAAATAACTTAACTTTTCCTTAGTTAACACTGTTTGAGATTTTGTGCTTTGTCCATAATCATATTATCATTTCTGGTTCTTGTAAAGTCAAATAGCTTCTTGAAACTGGGACTTCACCAATAAGATTGTGTTTGGAAGAATTCAAGTGCATAGCAAAGTATTAATACTTAATCAAAATTGCCTACATTAATATTGCTAAAATTGTATTTTTAGTACTAATAGTAATAGTTTACTTTTGTGTGTATTTTTCTCAGTCCTTTATTTTTAAACTTTCTGAGGTATTTGATCAGTTCAACTTTATCTCTGGCAATGTATGCCAAAGAATTTATTGTAGATGTGCCCAAGGATTTTATACAAGAATGTTGATAGCAGCATCATTTTTAATCGTGAGCTATTGGGAGCAATATAATTACCAACAATGAGTCTTCTGTTAAAGACGTCTATTTATGAACATGGAATAGAGGCAGTAATTAAAATAAAATTTTAGAATATTTAGTGACATTGGGACAAGTTAATAATTTCTTTTCAGAAAAATCAGGCTACATAGCTGTAAGAAACAATTTGGTCCACTTTTAAAATTAGTGTGCTTTTGTGTTTGAACAGAATATACAACTGAACTAACTGTAACAAACTGCAACAAATATCATTACTTTGCTGGCTGATCAAATGTGATTTTTACATTCCATTCATGTGTTTTATTGGGTTCAGTGTTATATGCCTTATGAATGTTATCAGATAAATATAAAAATATTATGAAAGTAGAAAATTACATTAAGTAACTGGACTGGAATTTGAGGAGTGAGGATATTAGGAAAATATTAATAAGCGTATGTGTCTAATCAGAAAGGCATCTTATGAGAGAAAGTACTGAAAATGTGACTTAGAGAGAAAACAGTTGAAAGGACAATTACTGTATAGTACCTTAGAAAGAACAACAAAGAGAGAAATAAGTAGATTATATATATAGTGTATGATAATTGCTATGACCTTCACTGGTCACCTAAGATGTGACCAGAAGGAAGTAAAGGGATTTGGAGTTGGGTGAGTGATGGACAGGAATAAAGGGAGAGTGATAGGGTGAAGAGGTGACCGAGGGAGAAAGTTATGGTTAGGATGACATAGAGATGTTCTAGACATGGGCACAAAACAGTCCACAGTCAGATGGCTTCTAAAAATACATAAAAATGAAGTATTCGCCTCCTATAGTGAACCCTTTACATATCATGGGTAATTATGCTGCAGAATAGAAAGAAGCTTTTGCATATGGATATACCCAAGACATGTCCCGGTTTTTCGGAGTATTTATAGACAAAATGTTATAGTGCAAGAGATGTGTGCTAAGCATTACTGTGCAATTGCTTGAGGTCTATGAAGGTAGTAAAGTGAGGAAGCGATTTGCACCTGTAAAAGGATCAGGTCAAAAATCAATTGTCCTTCGACAGATGAATGGATAAGAAGATGTGGTACATATATACAATGGAATATTACTCAGCCATAGAAAGGAACGAAATAGTGCCATTTGCAGATATATGGATGGACCTAGGGACTGTCATACAGAGTGAAGTAAGTCAGAAAGAGAAAAACAAATATCATATATTAATGCATATATGTGGAATCTAGAAAAATGGTATAGATGATCTTACTTGCAAAGCAGGAACAGAGACACAGACATAGCGAACAAATGTATGGATACCAGGGGGGAATGGAAGGGTGGTGGGATGAAATGGAGGATTGGGATTGACATATATACACTATTGATACTATGTATAAAATAGACAACAAATGAGAATCTACTGTATAGCACAGGGAACTCTACTCAATGCTCTGTGGTGACCTAAATGGGAAGGAAATCCAGAAAAGAGAGGATATGTGTACATGTATAGCTGATTCACTTTTCTGTACAGTAGAAACTAACACAACATTGTAAAGCAACTATATTCTAATAAAAATTTTAAGAAATATATCAATTGTGTGTTCTCTGCTCCCTCTCTATCAACACTCATCAGGCTGGATTTTATAACACATTCCTTTGTTGGTTCTCCCTCCAGGAACAAAACTATGAACTTCTTGGTCTTTATATTCCTAAACCCTAGCAAGGTGCTCAATATAAATTTTAATGAGTAAATGGATGGATGGAATATACATAAACAAAAATCCTTAAAGGATAGCAAAATTGCAAAGCTGTATCTATGAGAAGAAATTATAGGTAAAATGTAATTCCATCACATTGTGGATTTTAGAGAAGAAAGACACCATGGAAAAAAGAAGAAAGGTCTATGAACAGTCACCAAAAAATAACTGAGTAGAAAAAAATTCTTTTCAGGAAAGTTTACTTAACTAATCTGTCAAATTTATTTTTATTTAATGATAGTGGAAAATCAAATGACTACATATATTGATAGGTAATAATCATGCATTTTGAAGTAATGGATCATTTATGACTAAACGTACTTTAATTTGAAAATTTTACCCATCAACCTTAAAGTCAAGTTATATCTATAAGTGCCTACGTTGCCTTAAAATTAAGATTTAATAACTAAGTATCCTTATGTGAGAATACTCACTACTATTTCAATGATTTTAAAATGTAGATACTGCTTATCACTTGCATTAATTAGATTTATGTGATTTTCACAAAATCTGTTCATTTCACAGGCCTAACACAAAATTATGGGACTTTTTGTAGTCTTGATTTGTTTGAGAAATAACAGATAAATAAACTTAGATGTAAAAATGATGAAATATTAAGATACACCTCAGATATATGCAAAATATTTTTCCCTAGAATGCAAGTGAAAAATAAACAAGCTTTTCTATACAATTTTTTCTTGGCAAATTTGTTAATTTATAAATAAACACAGGCATGAATAGAAGAATATTTTAAGAAATGATTTCATATTTTACTGTGTTTCAGTTTCGTAAATTAAGCAACCCACCTCCTTTCACTAAAGTATGTTGGCACCATAAGCTTTGGAAAATATTGATTTGCTCCCGACTGTACCTAAAGACATAATTTATGAATAAAGAAATGAGATTAAATCATCAAAATCTTACAAACTAAATGAGTTCTCACTTTTAAAAATTTAATAAGAAAGTTAAAGAAATAGATTTTCTTTAATTATTCATTTAATGGTTCTTGGCATTGAAAAATACGAGACTTTCCACATTTGACGTATCCTCCATGTAATTTTAAATATATTTGTAAAACTTCTAATAATTGAATCGTGTCATTTCCTTGCTTGAGCATCTCATATACCTATGATAGTTCCTCATTACTTCAAGAAAAAAACCTAAACACCTCAACATTGCACCCAATGCCCTCCACAGTCTGCTGTGTTCCACTCCTCCAAGCTCATCTCTTGAAGTCCTGTCCATTGACTCTGATTTACCAGCCATAGCTGGGCTCTGAACACTTGCTACTTTCACACCTCTATTTCTGACTATGCTAGCTTGTTTCCAGGGATACAATTTAAAGACAATGCAAAGAAGTTTATTTGCACCATTTTTTTAGATTCCACATATAAGTGATATCAATGAATTTATTTACAAAACAGTCACAGATGTAGAAAACAAACTTATGGTTACCAAGGGGGAAGGAAGGAGGATAAATGGTAGATCAGGATTGACATATACACACTACTATATATAAAATAGATAACTAATAAGGACCTACTGTATAGCACAGGGAACTCTACTCAATACTCTGTAATGGCCTATATGGGAAAAGAATCTAAAAAAGAGTGGATACATGTATGTACAACTGATTCCCTTTGCTGTACAGCAGAAACTAACACAACAATGTAAATCAACTATACTCCAATAAAAATGAATTTAAGAAAAATCTCTATCTTCAGACTAAAAAAATAAAATAAACGATGTAAGTAACATCTTCTTGAAGTCCCTGCTCTTCAATCATAACTGAATACTGATCTTATCTCTTCCATAACACTAACTATATGTTTTTCTTTCCTTACCCATCACAGTCATCTATATTAATGTCTGTATACACATGATTATGTTTCAACATATTTACATATTTCAAGACCTAGAAATGCCTTCCACATTGCAATAGGTACTCAGCAACTGATTATAAGTGGATCAAATCATAAGAGGAAGAGAAGACCGAACTTATTCAGGAGACCAAAGGCCTAATTCTGGATTTTTTTACTAATAAGTACATTTCATCATGACACAATGAAAACAGTGATGCAGGATGATACAAATCTGAGCATGTATTCAGACTGAAATTGGCTCCATCACTTATGAGTATCTTATTTAATCTTGCTTATGTCTAGCTTGAGGTTAATTGTGTAGATGAACATGAATGGACCTGCATGAAGTACTTAGAAAATAATAGAACACAATAAGTACAAAGATTATTTCATATATTTTCACTCTTACATTAAAAAAAATGCTTAACTCTTTTATGACTCAGTTCCTTCATCTTGAAGGAGGATTTTGAAATGGTTTCTAAATTTCTACTTATCTCTGATATTCTAATCCAATAATGACTTCACAGCGTTCAGTAGCATTAGTCTGTGTACATGTGAAACTCCTCTTATGGATCTGGAACCATGTCATATACACACACATGAAGTAATCATATTTAATGCATGCCATAGTTTTTCAACTTGATTTGCTGAAGGCTTGTAATGTCTAGTATCCTCTGCTTCCTTTTTTGTAAGCAAATTTGCAGCAAAAGTTTCTTCCCTGCCTAATCTACAAAGTTGCTGAGGGATCAAATGACAACACATATGTGAACATCCTTAAAATAGAGGAAGGTGTGAAATAAGTATGGAGTATTTTTGTATCTTACATTTATAGTTTGAACATTATTTTTATTATCTAGATACTTACAAAACTCCTGATCAGTGGCTATCTATTTACAGCACATCCATTCATAGGTAAGGAATCTGAGGTTCAGAGTGCAAGTGGCTTGCCCCAGGTCTCCTAGCCAAGGAGTGGAATTCTGATTCAAACCCAGATTTTCTCACTCCTGATCCAGTTCCCTTTTCTCTAAACTAAAATGTTTTCAATAATTATCTTTACTATGAGGCTGTAGGAAATAAAGCAACATATCTATAGAGTCTTCCAATCTATGAATAAATTAGCTGTAACTGAAATACCAAGAAGACTTTATCAATTCAGACATCAGCAAGGTAAAGCATTAATAACAAGATGGTGTATAGATAAATTTACATCTCAATTTTATAGTGTAGAACTGCTTTATTATTGCTACCTAAATTCATTTTTCATGACGCCTGCTGAGCCAACGTAGGTTAAAAGTCACATGAAAAAAATTATCCCTACAATAATTTCCCTCCTCTGGACTTTACAGTTTCAGCAGTCACATTACCAGCACATCACATTTGCCTAACGAGAGTGTCACAGACCTTACTGTCAAAACTAGAACATTTTTGAAAGTAAAAAAGGGCTCCATGTATAATTACTTCAAGACATAAGGTCACTCTATGCCTAACCAACCACTCTCTTTACTTTATTATAACTTTTAATAAAAGAGTGGGAGAATAAGACAGAAGTAAGGTTGAAATATAGAGATTATCAGAGAAAATCAAAATATTAAATTTGAATGTAGGTCTTGAACCTAATGATTTTTTTTTTTTTTTTTTTTTTTTGGGGTACGGGGGCCTTTCTTTTTTTTACCTTTCCCCTTTCGGAGCACAGGCTCCGGACGTGCAGGCTCAGTGGCCATGGCTCACGGGCCCAGCCGCTCCGCGGCATGTGGGATCTTCCCGGACCGGGGCACGAACCCGTGTCCTCTGCATCGGCAGGCGGACTCTCAACCACTGCGCCACCAGGGAAGCCCTAATGATGTTATTAATGAACCTTTGGCACATATAATTAGAATAAAGGAAAAATACTTTCAAGTGCTTATTTGCTCATGAATTTAGCCATTCACACTTTCACTTAATCAAAAATAGTATTTTACCATCAAGAACCTTCTTTCAAAAGGTATACATTTCCAAGTAGAATATGGATAATTTCTGGAGATCTAATATAGTGAATATAGTTAACAAATATTATATATTAAAAATTGCTAAGAAAGTACATCTTAAGTATTCTCACCACAAAAAAGAAATGGAGTTATGTGACTTGATGGTGTTAGCTAACTGTATAGTGGTAGTCGTATACAGTATATGGGTATCAAATCAAGACATTGCACACCTTAAACCTATACAAAGTCATATGTCAATCATATCTCAATAAAGCTGGAAATTAAAAAAAAGAACCTTATTTAACTCCTTCATCAGCAACTACTCCTTTCATTTACCTTGCTTTGTACCAAAATTCCTTATATGAATCACTGGTTCTCATGATCTTTTCAACTCTTTTTACTATCGCTTCTTAGACTCATTCCAGTTGGCCTCTTTCCTCATTGAATGAATGCATGATAATGCTTCTGCCAACGTCTTCATTTAACTTTCTGGGATCAGGACCTCTCTTTGTGTTATGCAACAGATTACTCTTTTTTTTTTTTTTTTTTTTTTTGGCCATACCGCACAACATGCGGGATCTTAGTTCTTCCACCAGGGATCAAACCTGCTCTCTCTGCAGTGGAAGCGGAGTCTTAACCACTGGACCTCCAGGGAAGTCCCAGATTACTCAGCATTTATACTAATGAGGGTGCCATTGTAAATTCTCATTGAGGTTAATAAAAGTTTATTCCTTATCTCTATTTTAAAAACATATACATGGACTAACACCCCTTGAAATAAAATAAATATTCTTAAATCCATGCTGATATAAAAAAACTGAGTAAATAAATAAATGGAAAAATAAAGAAACCACTTTCCTCATGGAAGCATTTCAATCAATACATGCAGTAGGAAAAAGAACCTAGAAAATCACCAGACATAGAGAATGGACTTGAGGACACGGGGAGAGGGAAGGGTAAACTGGGATGAAGTGAGAGAGTGGCATGGTCATATATCCACTCCCAAATGTAAAATAGATAGCTAGTGGGAAGCAGCCGCATAGCGCAGGGAGCTCAGCTCGGTGCTTTGTGATCACCTAGAGAGGTGGGATAGGGAGGGTGGGAGGGAGACGCAAGAGGGAGGGGTTATGGGGATATATGTATATGTATAGCTGATTCACTTTGTTATACAGCAGAAACTAACACACCATTGTAAAGCAATTATACTCCAATAAAGATGTTGAAAAAGAAAAAAAAATCTCAGTAATTCGAGCTACAGGAAAGATTCACTAATGCATGCTAAAATTAGTGGGAAAAAGAAAGGTGTCTGTCAATCTATCTATCTATCATCTATCTATCTTTCTATCTGTCTACCTATCTATCTATCCTAGTGTCCTAGTATAGGAGCCCAGCAACTTTAGCAGGAGAGCTGTAGCTAAGCAAGCACTAGCCAGAGCTTCTCCTGGGTGCACTGGAAGCCATCTCCTGAGGTGGGAGCGCTGGAGCCAGAATCCAGCACAGGTCACAGCTTTTCCCTGGGCACATCAGAAGCTGCCATCTTGAAGGGGTGGCTGGTTCCGGAGGCGCTAGTCAGAGCCCAGCATGGGCTGGGGCTTCTCTGAGGGCACACATGGGGTCCCTGGGTCGGCAGGGATGTTGGAGCTGGACTTGTTTGTGGGATGGGAGGCATGGAGGGCAACCTTGGCAGGCTGGCTAGAGTCCCCACCACTCTTCAATCCTCTGCCCCTGTGCAGGGTCTTGGAGAGAGTAAGAGTACAGTTTGTCTCTTACTGTAAGAGTAAGAGTGTCAGTTTGCTAGAGCCCTCTGGCTTTCCTGGTTGTAGTCCCCATTTTTTTTCAAAACCAGTGAAGGGGGTTTTATCTTCCCAGTGTTGGTCTCCAGAGTGGGGTGCCCGCTGTGGGGCTCGAGCCCCTTGCTCCTTAGGGAGGACCTCTGAGTTTGTGACACACCCCTCCTCTTTTGGGTTGCCTGCTGGGGGCATGGGTCCTAACTAGGTCCCTTCTCTTGCCCTCCTACCTGTCCCGATGTTTTTTGTTTTGTTTTGTTCATTTTGTTCTTATCCTTACTTGTAAAAGAGCTATTGTGCTAGTCTTCACGTTGTTCTCAGAGAGAGTTGTTCTATGTGTAGCTGTAGTTTAGGTGTGTTCGTGGGAGAAGTTGAGTTGGGGGTCTTCCTACTCCGCCATCTCCATCTCGCTGCCTATAGTGTAACTTTAAAATCTCTTTCTCATTATTTACTATTCACATGTGGGTGAACAGAATAGTTATCCCCTCTTATTAATTACACTAAAGATAGTTCAGTCACAAAATATGATTGAGCATTTGGAAATATAACACTTTAGAAACATATTAATAAGTTACTTAAGTTTTTTAAGCATATCTAACTTGCTGGATCAGTTAGTTAATGCTAATACTTCAAGCTTCTCTTTGATATTTATTATTGATTTCAGTTAATATTTTGAATGTCCTTCCATTTCTTAGCTGTGGAATACTAGGAACTATACCTTCTGTTAAGCCTTGAAGTTCGTAAGTTAAATTTCTTTAAATTTCAAAGATTTCAAAGGTATTTGCAGAGATAAAAATCCCACTTGTAGAAGAATAGTGTGTCATTTCATTCAGTAATTCAATAAATAATTAGTACCTACCATGTGCCAGATATAATATTCTAAGATTATCTGTTATTTTACTGAGCATATTATAGGTATAATACATGCTCAGTTGGAACAGGTCAAAAATATTTACCTTTGATGCTGTAATACAGCTTTCAATATAGCTTGTGCTATTGTTATTTTTCTAGAAGTATTGTCTTCTTTTCTCCAAAGAGAAGATTATAGATGTTCTGTAAACTTTTAACCTCATCTGTTGTAAAAATTTGAAGACAAACAATAATACATGAAACAACTGAAGCCACATATGTCATCATTATTGATTTTTATCTTAAAATATGCAAAGGACTTTGGATATTCTATTGATTCATTGTCTGGCTTTGTTTCAATTTTAAAATTAAAATTGATTTTTAGGTCTTTGATTTGTTTGGGGTCAAAGTGTTAAAATGTGTATTCTGTAAGGAGAAAGAGATGTACATACAAAGAAAAGAGTGTTTATGAAGGTCAACCTTTTCCAGGATAATTCCAGAATAATACTTTTACCATTCTGAACATTATCAGGAGGATTCTAGAGCTGGAAATTGTGTTATTAAGTATACAGCAATCATCCGTTAAATTGGGAGAGTCTTCATTTCACAACAGGAACCACATGGTTACTAAAACCATTATTTATGTTTTTATGATTGTACGTTATTTATTTTGAGGGATGCTTGAGGAGCAAGTACCAGAATCACTCCAAGAATTTAAGATGTATTTGCCAAGTCAACATTCTTTAGGATATTACTTCCCAGGAAGCTGGGAGAGAAGAAGCACTTTCTTTTTTGAGACTGTGTAACCACCAAATATGGGCCAGGAATGCACATGAGAATCAGGTTAGTGCTAGACATAATTCCTTACATGTGATTCCTTTATTCCATTCCCAACGCTCAACCTAAAATCAGGCACTTTCAGAAAGTCCCGTAAAAATCATTGAGTTTTCCAGGTCTGGAGCTGGCCCAAAAAACATAAATATGACCACAGGTCATATCCATAGTCATATATCAGGATCCTCTGAATTCCTGGGAGAATACTGTTTAAAGGATACAGTCAAGGGGAAAATTAGTGGCATAATCAGTGGCGAATTGACATATTCTCAAAAATCATTGCAAAACTTTCTTGGATATGAATAGTTTAATTATTTATATATTACGCTTTCAGAGAAATGTTGAAAAAGTTAAAGTGATTATAGTAAGTATATGCATGGGAAAGGTGTAATCTATAGCATGGAGCCAATATACAAGGCAATCTTAGCAATCAGTGTAATCCTGAAGCTGAGGGAGATTATTTATTCGACATGCACTCACTCAATTTTGGCACCTTTGTTTCCCACAGGGGTTAAACAGGTAGAATTCATTCTCTCAGGCAGGAACCTCAGGCTATAGCTCCTGTGCTAGGGAGGCCCAAGGAATTCATACCATAACAATGCACCCCGAAGAAAGCAGCGAGTCATTAAGAGATCCAATTCATAGAATGTGTAAAGTGGCCATACAGAACAGTATTAACAGAAACAAGAATATGAGTTTATGATAAGTTCCATAAGCTCTTTATCACAGAACCCATTACAGGAATAAGCGGAGAGAAATCAATGTTATTAGTAAAGCTATCCTTTGTAATATCACAGCTAATAAAATAACAAAAAATGTACCATGCAATCAAAGGCAAATTGATTTTCTTTTAACGTTGAGTATGTATGTCTATATTTGTCATGTGTACTCTTTCCAAGTGGTAGTGAAGATAATAACTTCTTTCACAAATATCTTTAGTGGAAATATGCAACATAATTTCAACGTCAAGAAATTGGCTCTTGATTACTTGAAAACTCAAACAGAAAGTGCTCTTTTGAGTATAGCTGTGTGGTTTTTTAATTAAATTAGTTTAATGGAATTTTGAGTATCTTAGAACAATAATGTTTGTACCTAGAATTGTTAATATATGATACTCCATGGACTTAAAATGTAATAAAAAGAATTTCAGAATTATGTTCTCAGGAGAAAAACATTGAGTAAAATGTTTTTGAGCATTTCTAGATCTAAAAAGAAGAGATGGGGGAGTAAGGGATTTAACATTTTGGAGCCAGTCAGGTGGGATTAGGACCCACCCCATTAGCCTCATTTTAAATTAATTTTCTTTTTTAAAGGCCCCATCACCAAATACAGTCATATGCTGAGGTAGCAGGGTTAGGGTTTCGACATATGAATTCGGGGGGACACAGTTCAGTCCATGACAACTTGCAGAAAGGAATGACCAAGCCCATGAAAGAAATAAGTCAGAGACTGTCAAAAGGCTTTTGGTGTGTCTCAGAATAAACACTTTTTTTGCTCATGACTGAATTAACTATCAACCCATCCAAGAAACAACTCCTCTTGGAAAATGAGGTTTGGAAATTGTGAAAAACAACATCTTGCAAAAATAAAAATCATCATGTCCTTATTGACTCAACCAAATGGAAATATCTCATAGTCTGGCAAAACAAGCTTTACTTTAAATCGAAATAAAAAGTCAGAACCACATTATGTATTTAAAACTTTGAAAAAAATGTCATCATCATAGTGTCCTGTCATCATATACAAATCCAATAAAAACCCTCAGAACCATATAAAGATGAGTATATTCCTCCTGTAATCTTACTTGTGAAAGGGACTCTCCAGCTTGTGAAACACACTCACTTTCCCTGAATCTGGCAACATCCCCACTAAATTATGCAGTTCCATATGGTCTGGAAATAGCTCCTATTACTTTCCTTATCTTTCCAAAATGAGGCCTATTTGGATAAATAATGGACATTATGAACAATTTAATTTGTTCTTGTCTGTATATGTATATATATTAGCTGTAGTTGGTTTCTTCTTTCCTATTATTTCATCAGACACAGTAAGTCAAGAAGGTATTCATCTATTCCTAAACACTAAATCATAATTCTTTGTAAAAGCAAAAGAACTACTGCCTTGCCAAGAATACAAAAACTGTAATTTGAGTAAATGCTAGCTTCCATAATGGGTTTTGGATAAATAGATCATTTATTACAAATACATAAATGAATGTTAACATCCAAATGCCAGTATGCCTCTAGATTGAGAAGGCTGTTTTCAAATGGAGAAGCTGGCTTAGTTAGGCTTATCCAGAAAGCTCCCACCACACGTTGATTAAATATATCCTTGAGAGAGTGCATGTTTTGTTCTGAGTTGTGGCCTACTCAGCCGTGAGTCTGATTACCAAAATTCAGCTTCTATCTGAAATAGACTAGAGTCACTAAGAGATTCTATTGGACTGGGAACACAGTCTTTAAGAATTCTCATCAGCAATTCTGTTTTAGTCTTTAATTGCCTCTATCCTAACCCTAATCCTAGTCAACAACAACTTCATGCTTCATTCTCCTGCCATGCAGAAACTAACAGCTCTCACTGAGATGTGAATCAGATAAGCCATTTCTATGCCACTTGCAGAAGTTTCTTTTTATTATCCTTTTACTTATTTTCATTTGTGTGTCACCTTATTTACTTTTTAACATCTTTTCCTTTTAAAACTTGAGAACAAAAAATTTAAGAGTTTAAGAAAAGAGTGATGGATACAATCTGTGCCCTACATAGAGTCAAAATGTTCCCTTCCTTGCCCCCGAAAGAGCTCTTAGTGAATTCTGAGAACACAGTATTACTTGACATAAGAATCCTCTTTCTCATTCAAAATGAATGCCTTGAAACAAACTCAACCCAGTGACAATTTGACGACATTGCTTTAAAACCACAAAACTGCAAGTCAGGGAACCACAAGCCAGATTTCCTCTGGGAGGCATAATGATATCAGTAGTAGAAAGTTCCAAGAAAAGGGCTAGGAAAACGCAGCATCAAGGATTCTTTTCAGCAATTAAACATGATGGGGGGGGGGAATTATTGTCTTGTACATTATCCAGAGTAACATTTTTCCTGCCACACTCTATTCTTGTACTTATTTTTTTTATTAAATTGCATACAGAAAACAGTACATGTTGTAATTATGCATCTGGAATGCTCACAAAGGGATCTCACCTGTATAACCATCTCCAGTAGATCAAGAACACGTCCAATGCTCAGATATTCCTCTTGTGCCCTTTCCAGTCACTACCCCTCCTCCTGACATTTACCAGCAGAGTAGTTTTGTTTGGGTTTGTTCTTTATGTACATCAGATCATACAGTGTGTGCTCTGTGTCTGGTTTCATTCACCCTGGTGTGGACAGCTGTCCATTGTGCATTCACATTGTCATCTAGAATATCGTGGTGTGAATAAACCTCTATACTGATCATGGGCATTTGGGTAGGTTCCAGTTTGTTGCTGTCACAAATATTGTCATTGTAAACATTCTATCTAGTGTGTGCTTTTGGTTCACATATGTATGCATTTTTGTGGGTTTACATCTACGAGTAGAATTGCTGGAATATAAGCTATGCTTTGCAACATTACCAGAATTTTCCAAAGTGGTTCGAAGGGGTTGTTACCCATTAATATTTCTGCCAGCAGTGCCAGAACCTTTCAGTTTTCCCAGTCTTGTGAACATTTTGTATAATTCTTTATCTTATAATGTTTAGCTTTGTTTATTGTTGCTTCCTCTTTTAAGTCATTTGGTAGTGCATGGTATTATTGTATTATAAGTCTAATTTACTTTTCCTTGAGAATAAGGATCTACTTTGACAATTACCTCCCTGTTTTCCCCTCCCCCCTCCCAGCCTCTGACAACCATCAATCCACTCCCTGCTTCTGTGAGTCTGACTACTTTAGATTCCTCATACAAGGAGTATCATATAGTGTTTGTCTTTCTGTATTTGGCTTATTTCGCTTAGTATAATGCTCTCCAAATCCATCCACGTTGTTGCAAATGGCAGGACTTCCTTCATTTTTGAAGGCTGATTATCCTATTATATATATGTATATAACACAAGCTGAGGAATATGTTTATGACATAGTGGTGGTGATGGTTTCACAGATGTATACTGATCTCCAAACTCGTCAAAGTGTATACATTAAATATGTAAAGCTTTTTGTATGCCAATCATGGCTCAATAAAAATGCACAAAAATCCAAAGAATCTATTGATACTTTCATATATTTATTGATCATGTGTTTACATTTTTGGCAACATGTCTGCTGAAGTCTTTTGATATTTTTCTGTTAGGTTGTCTGCCTTTTTCTTATTGATTTGTATTTGAATTTTTTTAATATTCTAGATATATGCATTTGTTGAAGGAACGCACTGGAAATATTTTCCCTCACTGTGGGTTGCTTTTTCAGGAGTGATTTTGAGCTCCTATTGAAGAAATGTTTGCCAACTTTGGTACTGAAAGATGTTTCACATTTTTATGTTTTTAGGTTACCTTTCACATGAATATCTTTATGCCATCTGGAAATAATTTTGTGTGTGTGATTGAGGTATATCTGATTGACTCAATATCATTTATATTAAAGATTATATTATGCCCACTGTATTGAAGTGTTATCACAGATAAGCCCAGGCAAATATTTATAAATATTATATATGAATAGGTTTGGTTCTGGCCTCTACTCTAGTCCATAGACCATTTTTTCTATTCATGTTACAATACCACATTATCTTAATTATTATAGATTTATAATGATTTTTAGTATCTGGAAACGTACATACTACAGCTTTTTTGTTCTCTTCAAGATTTCTATGGCTATTCCTAACCCCCTGCATTTACACTTGAGTTTTAGATTTGATCTTCATTATAATACTTTATTTTTAAATACAGATTTTATTTTGATTTATTTTGAAGCCACTTATTACTCGATTCAATAAATTATGCAGCTACTTAATAATGTTATTTCTATAAGCTCCAAAAATTATATTTGTCTTTCCTTACTATTTTTATAATATATATAATGTACATATATGTTTTATATAGGATATATATATTATATATATTATTTCTTTAAATGGCTAATTCTTATTATTGCAGGATATCATGTTTTTGAAAAGCTAAAACCAAAACTTCGTATGTGGGGTTATTCTACCTCCATAGCAAAAAGAATACAATGAAAAACCCACATACTTAATGGTAAAAATATGAAAGCTTTCCCACTAAGATCGAAATAAGACAAGGATGCCCACTCTCAACACTGCAATTCAGCATTGCACTGGAGGTTCTAGTCAGGGAAATCAAGCTAAAAAAGAAGTAGGAATCATTCATATTGAGAAAAAAATAAGTAAAATTATCAGTATTTGCACAGGATATATAACCTTCTATAAAGATAATCCTAAGGAATCCATTAAAAACTATTATACCTTAATAGTTGAGTTCAGGAAGTTTTCAGAATGTAAGATTAACATTTTAAAAAATCAATTGTATTTCTATACACTGCATATAAACTATCTGAAAACAAAACTAAGAAAATCATTTCATCTATTATAACACTATAAAGAATAAAATGCATGGGAATAAATTTAACAAAAAAAGTGCAAGTCTTGTATATTAGAAACTGCAAGATATTATTGAAAGATATTAAATAATATCTCAATATATAGAAAGGTATTTAATGTACATGGATAGGAAGACTTAATATTGTCAAGATGACAATGCTCCCGAAATTGATCTATAGATTAAACACAATCCCTTTCAAAATCCCAGCTTGTTCTTTTGCAGAAATTTACTTGTTAATCCTAAAATTTATATGAAGTTACTAGGGACCCTGAATAGCAAAATAATTCTTAAAGAAAAAGAACAAATTTTCAGGTTTTAGATTTCTTGATTTTAAACTGAATATAAACCTGCAATAATCAAAACTATATGGTATTGGTATAATGCTAAGCATATAGATCAGTGAAGAAGAATTGAGAGTCTTGTAATAAAACACTGTGTCTATGGTCAATTGATTTTGACAAGGGTACTAGGAAAATCCAATTAAGAAAGAATAAACTTTTCCAAAAATTGTGCCAGACAACTGGATATTCACATGCAAAAGAATGAAGTTTGATCTCTAAGTTATGTAACAAACAAATTTGACTCAAAATTCATTTAAAAGATCTAAATGTGTGAATTAAAACTCAAGTACTCTTAGAAGAAAACATGGAAGCAAATATTCTTGGCGTTGGTTAGGCAATGCTTTCTTAGGATGCCAAAGGCACAAACAACTAAAGATAAAATAAAAATGTGAACTTCATCAAAACTAAAAGCTTCTGTATTAGAAATGAAAACATCAAGAAAGTGACAATACACGAATTAGAATGGAAAACATTTCCAAATCATATATCTGATAAGGGACTTGTATCCAGAATATATAAAAAATTTTGGAGCTCAGTAAAAGACAGGAAAGAGAGAAATAAACAAAGAAAGGAAGGAATGAAGGAAGGAAGGAAGGAAGAAAGAAAGAAAGAAAGAAAGAAAGAAAAGCACAAAATAACGCAATTTAAATAACGTAAACAATTTCCCTGGGTATTTCTCCAAAGAAGATATACAAATGACTGTCAGACACGTGAAAATATGCTCAACATCATTAGGTATTACAGAAATGTAAATCAAAACCACAATAAGATCTCACTTCACATACAATAGGATGACTACAAAAAAAAGGTGCGGGTTTCCCTGGTGGTCCAGTGGTTAAGAATCTACCTTCCAATGCTGGGGATGTAGGTTCAATCCCTGGTTGGGGAACTAAGATCCCACATGCCTCGGGGCAACTAAGCCTGTGTGCCGCAGCTACAGAGCCCACGTGAGCCACAACCAGAGAGAAGCCCGTGCGCCACAACTAAGACCCGTTGCAGCCAAAAATAAGTAAATAAATAAATCAATATTTTTTTAAAAAAGATGGACTATAACAAGTGTTGACTAAGATGTGGAGAAGTTAGAAACCTTATATAATGCTGTCAAGAACATAAAATTCTGAAACTACTTTGGAAAACATCTAGCAGTTCCTCAAAATGGCAAACATAGTTGCCATATAACCCAGCAATTCCATCCCTTGGTATCGATCAATAAAAATATATGCCCACACAAAAACTTACACAAGGATATCCATAGCGACATTATTCAAAACAGCCTCCAAGTGGAAAGAACTTTAATATCCATTAACTAACGAATGGATAAACAGAGTGTAAAGTATCCATATCATAGAATATTATTTAATAATAAAAAAGAATGAAGTATAGATGCATGCTACAACATGGGTGAACCTCAAGAATATCTTGCAAAGTGAGATAAGGCAATCTCGAAGATCATATATTGTGTGATCCCTTTTTATAAAATGTCCCTATATGCTAATGAAGAATGACAAATTAGCAGTTTTGGGGATCAGGGTGGGCAGTGTGGAGTGATTGTTAATGTCTACAGTGTTTCTTTTGTAGTGAGAAAAATATTCTAAAATTAGAGTGTGATAATAGTTGCACACCTCTGGGAATACACTAAAAACATTGCACTTTACATTTTAAATAGGTAAATTTTACATGTGAATTATACCTTACTAAAGCTAATAAAAATATATGAGGCAAAAAGTGATCAAATAAATGAAGTAAACAAATTTACAGTTATTAAAGATTTTAAGACTCAGTAATTGATAGAATATGCAAGTGATAAACAATTTAAAATATAAAAGTCTTAAAATACTCTTAACCAATTTGGCCTAATTGACATTTATAGAAGAAGCTACCAGAACACATTAGATTTACACATTTTTTTCAAGCTAATGAAGAGCATATGTCCTAAGATAAACTGTATTCTAGGATATAAAATAAGTTTGAATATACAGATTTTCTTCAAATTAAGATGGGGTTAAGTCCTGATAAATCCATGGTATGTAGACAATGTATTTAATATACCTAATCTACTCAACATCATGGCTTAGCCTAGCCTAACTTAAATGTGCTCACAACAATTACATGAGCCCATAGGGGGGCAAAATCATCTAACACAAAGCCAATTTTATAATAAACTGTTGAATATCTTATGTAATTTATTGACTATTATACTATATATATATAAAGTGAAAAACATATATAACATATATAAGTGAAAAACAGAATGGCTGTATGGACCAGAATATAGTTGTTACCGCATATCACTAGCCCAGGAAAAGATCAAATTCGGAATTCAAAGTACAGTTCTACTGAGTGCATATGGCTTTTGTACTATTGTAAAGTGGAAAAAATCCTAAGTCAAACAAACCATCATAAGTCAGGGACCTCCTTTATTTAAAAGTATGCACGTCATATTTAATTAGTTTCATTTATGTTGAATTTCATCAAAATTAAGAACTGCTTTTTTGAAAGACAGTCTTAAGAAACTGAAGAGACTAGTTATTTACTAGGATAAAATATTTACAATTTATACACACACAGTATATAAAAAACTCACAAGCCCAATCATTAAACAAGAAATCCAATTAAACATGGAAGAAGGATTGAACACATATTTAACCCAAGAGTAGATAAGCATATGACAAGATGCTCAATATCATTATTCTTTAGTTGTTTGCAAATATATTAAACGTACAATGAGATATCCACCTATTAGAATGTCTTGAAATTTAAAAGTCTGACCATCTTAAGTTTTTGCCATGCTGTTGAGTAACTAGAACATTCATACAATGCTGATGGGAATATAAAAATGGTACACTAAGGAATATAGTTTGGTAGTTTTAAAATTTTTTTAATAAGTTTAGCATCCTCCTGACATTTGATGCAAGCATTTCATTTCCAGCATTTCCAGCATTTTGTTGTCCACGATAAATGACAACTTACATCGATATAAAGACTTGTTTACGAATGTTCCTAGATGTTTTAGTATCATTCCTAACATCCATTATTAGGTGAATTGAAAAACTCATAGTATGGTGGAGTACTACTCAGCAATAAAAAGGTCACTGTTGATACACACAACATGGGCAAGTCTCAAAATAATTATGCTGAGGGAAAGAAGCCAAAAAGAAGAATGCATACTGTGTGGTTTCATTTCAATAAAAGTTTAGAAAATACAAGCTACCTAGAGTGAAAGAATGCAAATCACTGCATTGCCTGAGGATGGCCAGGAGGCAGGGGCAACTGTGGGAAGGAGAATCACAAAGGGGCATGAGAAAGCTAGGAGGAGTGATGAATATGCTCATTAAAAAAAAAATGGATACATATATTTGCAGATTTCTGTTAATGTGTATTAACATGTTCATAGTAAATTAGCAAGCTACTGTCCAGGAGGCACACACTAATTACTCCATTTTACAGCCAAACATATGGCATAGCTAATGTTGAGGCCATCATGTCAGTGTGAATTGATTATGATTTCAGTGGCATTGCCTCTTTGGTTTCTTTCATTTGAAACAAAAAGAAAAATTAGTATTGTACAAATATCTTAGAAAATATATGTTTAAGAAATTTTTGTCTACTATTACCGGGCAAAGGAAAACAATGATTTTAGACTGCATTTGAAAATATTTAAAAATTGGTTTTATAACCTAGTCAGTTATTAAAGCCAAATCACATTTTTTTTGTATTTCTAATGAACTAGTGACATTATACTTTATGTATCTAGATACCACTGCATGCTAATTTATGATGAAGTAATAAGTTCAAATGATCGACTCAAATTTTCCTTGTATAATTCCAATTTTATCAACATTTAATTGAGGTTCAAGTTGATTAATAGAATCATCTAAGTTTGTATAGCTCATAAGAAATTATTCATAATATATGTGCTAAAAATAACATTACTTGATGCTAGATATTTAATGTATTCTGGCTGAAAGTGTAATTTACCTTAAGTAAAAGCTATCTTGGCACAGAAAGCTTTCTTACTGTGTGCTGAACTAAAGGAAATAGTTTCTGTTTCTTTTCAAATAATAAGAGAATGTGAACTTATTGCTAGCATATATTTTGATATGATAAGAGAATAAAATTCATGGGCAAAATTGAACAGTTTATTTTCTCAAATCATATCTAAAATATATGTAACACTGCTCAGGCATTAAAAATGATATTTTTATGACAAATTATTCACTGTGTGTTATTCCCTCCTATACCACAATGGTATTTACACCCTTTTCTATAATCTTTTCTTTCATATGCCCCTCGACATGCTTATACAACAAACTTCTCTTTTCATGTGTAAAAATCATAGAAAAAATAATGAAGATGCAGGACAGGTAGTTGAATAATTTTACCAAATCTTCTGATGAAATATTAAAAATCTTTCACCTAGCCCCTAGCCACCCCCCCACACACAAAAAAAAGCAAAGGAAAAAACTACAGAAACACAAATTGTACTTATTTTCAAACTGAAAAGAATCTAAAAATTGGTTGTGCTAAAGGTTTAAATTTGCAGCCTCTTTCTCTAAAACCTGTCTAGGCTATTCTTTCCGTTCTGAGCCTTTCTCTTCTTTTAGACACTTCTTTTGCTATTTACTTGCATTTTTCTTAATAATATACTTAGGTAGCAATTTCTTGATACAATTAATTATAGACAAGACCTTTTAACCACCTGTCACAGTGGCTGAGGGCTCATTTTTTCTAAATTCCCCACATCCTGCCTAAAACGACCCATTTTAAAGACATTTTTAAAATATATAAATAGCAAATATTTACATACTATAACTATTTGAATAAAATAGTTATAAAATAAAATACATCCACAAAATAGTTATAAAATAAAATACATCCACAGATCTGTCCAACTCCTAGCTATTTTCCTACCTAAACATTCTAGAGAATCCATACACTATACACAAATTTACAATTTGCTTTGTTCTGTTAACTTTAACTTAATAACCTAGGTATAACCAAAGCATATGAGATTTAGTTCTTTCTTGTTCTTTTTCACTGATTCACATTTAAATTTGTCTTTCTTTTCAAAGAGCAGTGTTGCAACGAACATCCTAGTGCACTTTTAGCCATTCGTGTTATGTGTTTCCATGGGATTGATTTTAGATGTGAGATACCTGGGGTAGAGAATGTGCATAGTTAATATCTGATTGAACTGATTATATTTGAGAATCAACCATGTGCTAGTTAGTATTAGTCACTATTCTAGGAGTACAAGGCACAGCAGAAGACGTGGGAGGCATGTTTGTTTTATGATGATACCATATTTGCTGGTGGATATTGTTATGTCTCTCCTCAAAGTTGACAAAGCGAACAATCTCACCAATAGTTGATGATGCTGTTAAATTCCATGAACCATGGCCAGAGTAACTGGCAATCTTTTAAATTTTTACTTAGTTTTATAAATCTGATGGGAAAAGGGAAAATTCCATTGTTATTTTGTTTTATCTTGATCACAAAAGACGTTCAATATAATTTTATATATTTATTGGCCATTAATAGTTCTTGTTCATTTCCTGTTCATATATCATGTTGATTTTTAATATTAGTCTCATTGATTTGTAGCAGCTTAATTGTGTCTTTATGTTTTAATTAAATATTGCTGAACTGTTATTGATAATATCACCTTATATATTTTTTCCAAATACTTCACCCGAGACTATTTCTTGCTTTTTCAACTTTGTTTAGGGTATATTTTCTCTTAAGAGATTTTGTTTCATTCAGTTTGGGCCTAAGAATTTTTATTAAAAAAAGACAACACTGCATTTGATTTTGTTGATGATCCAATGTTGAAAATCTCTGATCTGTGTAATTCTATGTCTGCTTTTTCACTTGGTCTACATACAAACATCTGAACTGACTCCCCCTCCCCTGAGTGGGACTGAAACTAGTGTAATTACCTCTTAGTTTTTTTATAATAAACAACGTATGAATACATTTAATTGACTAAAATTTCAAAGGAAACTCTACAGAAGATAGTTCACATTGCTTGACTCTATTAGAAAAGTTAGCCAAAGAATTTATGAAAATGCTCCCCAATGATTTGAAATATTAACTACCGAGTTTACCTTCTTCTCAAATTGTAATAGTCCTTCGGGTGGCACAGCACACTGGTTCTTATTTTCTTGAATAATGTAAGTATTTGTAAAGGTCATCAGTGAGGGTTTGATCAATATTGTGGCCCTTCGTTGGCATTATAATGCTGAGAGGCTAACATGTTAGTTGAAATTAAAAAAAAAAGAAAAACTAGACTTTTTATCAATGTGACAGATACACATGCCTTGAGCACTAACAAGGCATAGCTAATTACTGATACAGTTGCCGAAAAGGGATTCTGACAGTCATGAAATACGAGCAAATTTGTCTTGCAAGTGACAAGTCAAACAGAGGTTACTGGGAGTCTTGGGCACTGCCAGCTCAGTGGGTGGGTTACAGAAAGTGTCTGCTCCTGCATTTTTCTTTGCTGAGGGGGAAGTAATCTACCATCATCTCAGACTGCTGGGACTCTCATGTACACTCATACTGTTTCATTAAAAGTCCCAATATTTCTTTCCACAAATGTTTCCAAAAGGATTTGAAAAATCCAACTATTAGTTTTCCTCCAAAGTTCCTGCTTAAATTCTTTGCACCTGCAGGATTTCTCTAGCAACATGCACTATTCTGTCTAAATTACATACATTTATATCACCCTTTAGCTGCTTTAGTCGTGCACATTGCTTATAGATGAAACTATGAAAGTTAACATATATAAGGCATAGTAAGTCTCACAGTATTTGACCATTGCCAAGTTTCCTCATTATATCTCAAATCCAGAAAATTATAAGTCCTATGCAAAAAACTGAGAGTGGTTTTACTGTAAGCAAATGACTATACACTATATTTGTGTGTGTTTCAATAAGAAATGTTTTCCTAGAAAGTGAGGCCTATATTCAGAGGCACTATTTTTACACTGCTGATTTAGTTTCTTCAATGCTAAAATAAAATGAAATAAAATAAAATATAAATAAAATAAAATCTTAGTTATGCATCAAAAGTTTCCCAATCTCCCCACTTCCACAGTGCTACTGCAACATTCACTACCACTAATCATTTAATAAGAACTCATTATTCTTATAATGAGTTAGTATGAAAGGATATATATGATACTAGTAGGCTAATATTCCAACCTTACTATGAAACCAAGGCCATGTATAAATTATAATCCAAAGCAGACACAGTGACAGTAAGATGTGTATATTTCATTCCAACCTGCATCATACTAATTGCCAAATCAGTTTTTCACCTCTTTGTGAAGGTTTATTTTTTTATAAATAGGAGGATACTATTATGGAAAACTATACTCTGTATGCCTACCATGCGCTATGGCTTGCCTGGAATACAATGATACAAAATGTCCATTGTAGTATAAAGAAATAAAGACTAAAAACTTCTATGTTTTACATATAGAAGAGAATTGTCCACTTTTATAACAGAAATGAAAGCATACTTTTTCAAGCCTGAGGGAGGAGGGTGCAGCATTGTTTGTGGTGACAGAGCTGTTTTTGTGACGATGTGGGTAATGGTGTTGGTGATGGTAACAATGATGGTGGTTCCTGGAAGGAAGGCAATTGAGCCAATCCATGAATAGTGAGTAGGGTTGGGCTGGTTCTCCAAAGGCGTACAGATGGCAAAAAAACACATGAAAGGATGCTCAGCATCACTAATCATTAGAGACATGCAACTCAAAACTACAGTGACGTATCACCTCACACCGGTCAGAATGGCCATCACCAAAAAGTCTACAAAGGGGCTTCCGGGAAGACGGCGGAAGAGTAAGACGCGGAGATCACCTTCCTCCCCACAGATACACCAGAAATACATCTACAAGTGGAACAACTCCTACAGAACACCTACTGAACGCTGGCAGAGGACCTCAGACCTCCCAAAAGGCAAGAAACCCCCCCACGTACCTGGGTACGGCAAAAGAAAAAAGAATAAACAGAAACAAAAGAATAGGTACGGTACCTGCACCAGTGGGAGGGGGCCGTGAAGGATGAAACGTTTCCACATGCTAGGAAGCCCCTTTGCGGGCGGAGACTGCGGGTGGCAGAGGTGGGGAAGCTTCGGAGCCGCGGAGGAGAGCACAGCCACAGGGGTGCGGAGGGCAAAGCGGAGAGATTCCCGCACAGAGGATCAGGGCCGACCAGCACTCACCAGCCCGAGAGGCTTGTCTGCTCACACGCCGGGGCGGGCGGGGCTGGGAGCTGAGGCTCGGGCTTCGGTCGGAGCGCAGGAAGCGGACTGGGGTTGGCGGTGTGAACACAGCCTGCAGGGGGTTACTGCGCCACGGCTAGCCGGGAGGGAGTCCGGGAAAAAGTCTGGAGAGGCCAAAGAGGCAAGAGACTTTTTCTTCCCTCTTTGTTTCCTGGTGCGCGAGGAGAGCGGATTGAGAGCGCTGCTTAAAGGAGCTCCAGAGACGGGCGCGAGCCGCAGCTAAAAGCGTGGACCCCAGAGACGGGGATGAGACGCTAAGGCTGCTGCTGCCGCCACCAAGAAGCCTGTGTGCGAGCACAGGTCACTCTCCACACGCCCTTCCGGGAAGCCTGTGCAGCCCGCCACTGCCAGGGTCCCGGGATCCAGGGACAACTTCCCCGGGAGAACGCACGGCGTGCCTCAGGCTGGTGCAACGTCACGCCGGCGCGACGTCACGCCGGCCTCTGCCGCCGCAGGCCTGCCCCGCACTCCGTGCCCCTCCTCCCCGAATCAGCGGCTCCTTTAACCCCGTCCTGTCTGAGCGAAGAACAGAAGCTCTCTGGCGACCTACACGCAGAGGCGGGGCCAAATCCAAAGCTGAGCCCCAGGAGCTGTGCAAACAAAGAAGAGAAAGGGAAATCTTGCCCAGCAGCTTCAGAAGAAGCAGATTAAAGCTCCACGATCAACTTGATGTACCTGCATCTGTGGAATACCTGAATAGACAATGAATCATTCCCAAATTGAGGCGGTGGACTTTGAGAGCAAGATTTATGATTTTTTCCCCTTTTCCTCTTTTTGTGAGTGTGTATGTGTATGCTTCTCTGTGAGATTTTGTCTGTATAGCTTTGCTTCCACCATTTGTCCTAGGGTTCTAGCCGTCCTTTTTTTTAAATTTTTTTTCTTTTTTTTCCCTTAATTATTTTTTATTTTAATAACTTTATTATATTTTATCATATTTTATTTTACTTTATCTTCTTTCTATTTTTCCTTCCTTCCCTCCTTCCTCCCTCCCTCCCTCCCTCCGTCCTTTCTTTCTTTCTTTCTACTTCTACTAATTCTTTCTTTCTACTTTTTCTCCCTTTTATTCTGAGCCGTGTGGATGAAAGGCTCTTGGTGCTGCGGCCAGGAGTCAGTGCTGTGCCTCTGAGATGGGAGAGCCAACTTCAGGACACTGGTCCACAAGAGACCTCCCAGCTCCACATAATATCAAACAGCGAAACACTCCCAGAGATCTCCATCTCAACACCAGCACCCAGCTTCACTCAACGACCAGCAAGCTACAGTGCTGAACATCCTATACCAAACAACTAGCAAGACAGGAACACAACCCCACCCATTAGCAGAGAGGCTGCCTAAAATCAAAATAAGTCCACAGACACCCCAAAACACACCACCAGACGTGGACCTGCCCACCAGAAAGACAAGATCCAGCCTCATCCACCAGAACACAGGCACTAGTCCCCTCCACCAGGAAGCCTACACAACCCACTGAACCAACCTTAGCCACTGGGGACAGACACCAAAAACAACGGGAACTATGAACCTGCAGCCTGCAAAAAGGAGACCCCAAACACAGTAAGATAAGCAAAATGACAAGACAGAAAAACACACAGCAGATGAAGGAGCAAGATAAAAACCCACCAGACCTAACAAATGAAGAGGAAATAGGCAGTCTACCTGAAAAATAATTCAGAATACTGATAGTAAAGATGATCCAAAATCTTGGAAATAGAATAGACAAGATGCAAGAAACATTTAACAAGGACCTAGAAGAACTAAAGATGAAACAAACAACGATGAACAACATAATAAGTGAAATGAAAAATACTCTAGATGGGGACTTCCCTGGTGGCACAGTGGTTGAGAGTCCGCCTGCCGATGCAGGGGACAAGGGTTCGTGCCCCGGTCCGGGAAGATCCCATGTGCCACGGAGCGGCTGGGCCCGTGAGCCATGGCTGCTGAGCCTGCACGTCCAGAGCCTGTGCTCCACAATGGGAGAGGCCACAACAGTGAGAGGCCCGCATACCGCAAAAAAAAAAAAAAAAAATACTCCAGATGGGATCAATAGCAGAATAACTGAGGCAGAAGAACGGATATGTGACCTGGAAGATAAAATAGTGGAAATAACTACTGCAGAGCAGAATAAAGAAAAAAGAATGAAAAGAACGGAGGACAGTCTCAGAGACATCTGGGACAACATTAAACACACCAACATTCGAATTATAGGGGTTCCAGAAGAAGAAGAGAAAAAGAAAGGGACTGAGAAAATATTTGAAGGATTATAGTTGAAAACTTCCCTAATATGGGAACGGAAATAGTTAATCAAGTCCAGGAAGCACAGAGAGTCCCATACAGGATAAATCCAAGGAGAAATACGCCAAGACACATATTAATCAAACTGTCAAAAATTAAATACAAAGAAAACATATTAAAAGCAGCAAGGGAAAAACAACAAATAACACACAAGGGAATCCCCATAAGGTTAACAGCTGATCTTTCAGCAGAAACTCTGCAAGCCAGAAGGGACTGGCAGGACATATTTAAAGTGATGAAGGAGAAAAACCTGCAACCAAGATTATTCTACCCAGCAAGGATCCCATTCAGATTTGATGGCGAAATTAAAACCTTTACAGACAAGCAAAAGCCTAGAGAGTCCAGCACCACCAAACCAGCTTTACAACAACCGCTAAAGGAACTTCTCTAGGCAAGAAACACAAGAGAAGGAAAAGACCTACAATAACGAACCCAAAACAATTAAGAAAATGGGAATAGGAACATACATATCGATAATTACCTAAAATGTAAATGGACTAAATGCTCCCACCAAAAGACACAGATTAGCTGAATAGATACAAAAACAAGACCCATATTTTTGCTGTCTACAAGAGACCCATTTCAGACCTAGAGACATATACAGACAAAGTAAGGGGATGGAAAAAGATATTCCATGCAAACAGAAACCAAAAGAAAGCTGGAGTAGCAATTCTCATATCAGACAAAATAGACTTTAAAATAAAGACTATTAGAAGAGACAAAGAAGGACACTACATAATGATCAAGGGATCGATCCAAGAAGAAGATATAACAATTGTAAATATTTATGCACCCAACATAGGAGCACCTCAATACGTAAGGCAAATACTAACAGCCAAAAAAGGGGAAATCAACAGTAACACATTCATAGTAGGGGACTTTAACACCCCACTTTCACCAATGGACAGATCATCCAAAATGAAAATAAATAAGGAAACACAACCTTTAAATGATACATTAAACAAGATGGACTTAATTGATATTTATAGGACATTCCATCCAAAAACAACAGAATACACATTTTTCTCAAGTGCTGATGGAACATTCTCCAGGATAGATCATATCTTGGGTCATAAATCAAGCCTTGGTAAATTTAAGAAAATTGAAATTGTATCAAGTATCTTTTCCGACCACAAGGCTATGAGACTAGATATCAATTACAGGACAATTTGCAGGTCTTCAGACTGAATTACACCACTGGCTCTCCTTGTTCTCCAGCTTGCAGAGAGTAGATCATGGGACTTGCAAGCCTCCATAATTATGTGAGCCAATTCCTATCATAAGTCTCTTCTGTATATCTCCCATTGGTTCTGTTTCTCTGGAGAAACCCCGACTAACACAACCCCCAAGCAATATTTGAGGTATCTCACAAGTAAACATACAGATCATAAACATAAAATTTCTTAAATGGTGTAATAATAAAACTGGAAACCAAAAATTTGAAAATTAAGATGATATTGAAGCATAATGAACAAATAGTATTTCAAAGACCATACATATATGTATTTCCTTTATGTAGGTTTTGCTCTAGGATTTATAAATCTATAAATTTAGCTGCCCATAAAATCAATCAAATAATTGTTGTATATTTATTAAAAAGTATGTGCATCTTCTAGATGTTACAAAACTGTGTCATGACAATATTTTAGGCAGATTTTCTTTTTAGTCCGGTTAGCACAAGGCAGTATCATGGACAGCCCAGTTGGAGGAGCCAAACCCAACATGGCTATTTTCACTAAATCTCAGTAAGTCGCAATTTGTTCTCTGGCCCTATTGAAGGACAATTAAGATGAAAGACAAAATGAGAATAGTTGGTGAGATGCTAGAGCTTATAGGGGAAAATAGAGAAAAAAATGGAAAAGGGGAGAAGGGGAAAACATGAATACATTTAAAAATAAAGAAAAAAGTAGAGTAGAATAAAATACTTATATTGTTGGCTTCCAGGGATAGTTGTGTACAAATATCATCTCTGAAAAATTTATTCCTTCTTTGTTCTGTGACCATAGTTTCTTAGTTTCATAGAAAGTATTGTTTGCCTTGGTGACAGACATCATAGAGTTTTTCTTTTACTTTTTCTGAGTAACTGTCTTCTTCGAATATTTTCACCCAGAAACTAATTTCTGACAACAATTCTTCAGGAAGATGACGGCATCCGGCTCGAAATTTTAAAAATCTTCTTAGGAGACATATGGCAAGTTTACCACAGATATTTATAATGTTCCCTCCTGAAACCAAGTTTAAATTTTAAAAATAAAATAAAATTTATATAATCCCATATCAGCAAAAGAACAGGGCAGACTTCAGCAGAAAAGAAATTTCCAAAATTTTAGTAAGAAGGCAAGCTGAGCGGTAATCATTGATTAATGAGGGTAAGCTGATCTTAATATGATCCAATCTCTCAGCAAGGTGCCAGAACCTCAGTGAGGTGTGGCTTCCATATATAAGATGCAAATGAAGGATCGTGTGGAGGACATTTAGTATCTCAAACCAGATCACATTGTCTCAATACTAAGCTGAAGTAGTATAGCCAGGTGATCACACCCAAGGCTAAAAGGGAGGTTTGCTTTGGAAAGAAATTGAAGAAAATGTCAAAAGACAATTACAATACCTAGCTGGACACCCCACAATAAAGCTTTTCTATTCTTGCATATGAGTAGTCTCCAGCAGAATGTCTGGTTCTGTTCAATGATGTACCTTGTCCACCTTCACTGAGTTACTAGCCTACAATATTCTATGGCCACATTTTAAAATGTTGGGAACTAAGAATGCCACCTGCCATATCAGTGAACAAAGGATGTTGCGGCCATCAAGCCATCAGCCACTACAGTTCCCCCAAGAAGGTGAGCCCTAAAGGGACTCAGGATGAGAAAGCATGGGATACTAACCCTAGACAGCTGAGGTGCATATCAAAGGAATGATTTCGATAAGCCCAGATTTTGCATCTTTCCCTACATAGGAAAGTGCTAAATTCATTATCTTGAGATGTCTGGTTTTCTTTAATTAACTGTAATCTTTTGATGTTTGGACTGCACGGGTTTTTGTTACATCAGCTCCTATATATCACGGCTCCTCCCTCAGCTCTTCGGAGCTGTCCCTCAGAGCCATCTGAGAGTCCTGTCCACTGGGTATGAAGTCCTGAGAAAATCCACCAAATAAAACATAACTGTCAACTTTTAGATTGTGTGTTTTTTTAAGTCAACAATATGTATAGGAAAACAAATTAAGGCATACCTTTAAAGAAAGCCTGCAATAGGGAGACATAAGTCTTAGGAAAACAATAAATTTCTAGTGATATAATTAAGAAAAAGATACAAAAATGAAAGCAAAAAGTGTTCAAAATAGTATTTTCCATGGAAAATGTGGAGATTACATATTCATAAATTAAAATCAGAGTGGTATCAAAAAAGAGAAAAACAAGATCTCTTGAAAACTAAAGATAAACATAAATAAAATTTCACGGCACATTCTACAATATAGAGTTTAGAGATAGTCTTTGATTTGTTCAATAAAAAAGATACATAAAATATGAGGAAAAAAGACAAATGAAATAACTCATAAAGCAGAGAAACTGATGATCCAATTAATATGAGTTCCAGAAAGAAGAAACAGTAAAAATGGAGTAGAAGAAATTATCAAAGAAATATGAGAGAATTTCTCAGATTTAAAATGGCATAGACCTTTTCAAATTACATAAAGGTTACTGAATAAAATTATGCAGAAAAACATACCAGGATACAGAATTTCAAAATATCAGAAAACATAGGAATAAAGTAGAAATTAAAAGCTTTCAGTGTGCTGTGGGTTGAACTGCATTTCCCCTAAAGGATAGGTTCAAATCCTAAACTCCCAGTATTTATGAAAGTGATCTTAATTGGAAATAGGGTCGTTTTTTAAAAATATTTTTATTGGAGTATAATTGCTTTACAATGGTGTGTTAGTTTCTGCTGTATAACAAAGTGAATCAGCTATATGTATACATATATCCCCATATCTCCCCTCTCTTGCATCTCCCTCCCACCTTCCCTATCCCACCCCTCTAGGTGGTCACAAAGCACCTAGCGGATCTCCCTGTGCTATGCAGCTGCTTCCCACTAGCTATCTATTTTATTTTTGGTAGTGTATATATGCCCACGTCACTCTCTCACATCGTCCCAGCTTACCCTTCCCACTTCCCGTGTCCTCAAGTCCATTCTCTATATCTGCATCTTTATTCCTCTCCTGCCCCTAGGTTCTTCAGAACCATTTTTTTCTGTTAGATTCCAGATATATGTGTTAGCATACGGTATTTGTTTTTCTCTTTCTGACTTACTTCACTCTGTATGACACACTCTAGGTCCATCCACCACACTACAAATAACCCAATTTCATTTCTTTTTATGGCTGTGTAATATTCCATTGTATATATATGCCACATCTTCTTTATCCATTCATCTGTCGATGGACACTTAGGTTGCTTCCATGTCCTGGCTATTGTAAATAGAGCTGCAATGAACACTGTGGTACGTGACTCCTTTTGAATTATGGTTTTCTCAGGGTATATGCCCAGTAGTGGGACTATTGGGTCGTATGGTCATTCTATTTGTAGTTTTTTAAGGAATCTCCATACTTATCTCCATAGTGCCTATATCAATTTACATTCCCACCAACAGTGCAAGAGGGTTCCTTTTTTATTCCACACCCTCTCCAGCATTTATTGTTTGTAGATATTTTGATGATGGCCATTCTGACAGGTGTGAGGTGATACCTCATTGTAGTTTTGATTTGCATTTCTCTAATGATTAGTGATGTTGACCATCCTTTCATGTGTTTGTTGGCAATCTGCATATCTTCCTTGGAGAAATCTCTATTTAGGTCTTCTGCCCATTTTTGGATTGGGTTGCTTGTTTTTTTGATATTGAGCTGCATGAGCTGCTTGTAAATTTTGGAGATTAATCCTTTGTCAGTTGCTTCATTTGCAAATATTTTCTCCCATTCTGAGGGTTGTCTTTTCATCTTATGTTTTCCTTTGTTGTCCAAAAGCTTTGAAGTTTCATTAGGTCCCATTTGTTTATGTCTTGTTTTTATTTCCATTTCTCCAGGAAGTGGGTGAAAAAGGATCTTGCTGTGATTTATGTCATAGAGTGTTCTGCCTATGTTTTCCTCTAAGAGTTTGATAGTGTCTGGCCCTACATTTAGCTATTTAATCCATTTTGAGTTTATTTTTCTGTATGATGTTAGGGAGTGTTCTAATTTCATTCTTTTACATGTAGCTGTCCAGTTTTCCCAGCACCACTTATTGAAGAGACTGTCTTTTCTCCATTGTATATTCTTGCCTCGTTTATCAAAAATAAGGTGACCATATGTGCAAGGGTTTATCTCTGGGCTTTCTATCCTGTTCCATTGATCTATATTTCTGCTTTTGTGACACTACCATACTGTCCTGATTACTGTAGCTTTGTAGTATAGTCTGAAGTCAGGGAGCCTGATTCCTCCAGCTCCATTTTACTTTCTCAGGATTGCTTGGCTATTCGGGGTCTTTTGTGTTTCCATATAAATTGTGAAATTTTTTTGTTCTAGTTCTCTGAAAAGTGCCATTGGTTGTTTGATAGGGATTGCATTGAATCTGTAGATTGCTTTGGGTAGTGCAGTCATTTTCACAATGGTGAATCCAAGAACATAATATATCAGTCCACCTATTTGTATCATCTTTAATTTCTTTCATCAGTGTCTTATAGTTTTCTGCATACAAGAATGTTGTCTCCTTAGGTAGGTTTATTCCTAGGTATTTTATTGTATTTATTTCAGTGGTAAATGGGAGTGTTTCCTTAATATCTCTTTCAGATTTTTCATCACTAGTCTATAGGAATGCAAGGTATTTCTGTGCATTAATTTTGTATCCTGCTACTTTACCAAATTCATTGATTAGCTCTAGTAGTTTTCTGGTAGCATCTTTAGGATTCTCTATGTATAGTATCATGTCATCTGCAAACAGTGACAGCTTTACTTCTTCTTTTCCAATTTAGATTCCTTTTATTTCTTTTTCTTCTCTGATTGCTGTGGCTAAAACTTCCAAAACTATGTTGAATAATAGTAGTGAGAGTGGACAACGTTGTCTTGTTCCTGATCTTAGAAGAAAGGGTTTCAGTTTTTCACCATTGAGAACGATGTTGACTGTGGGTTTGTCATATATGGCCTTTATTATGTTGAGGTAAGTTCCCTCTATGCCTACTTTTTGGAGGACTTTTATCATACATTGGTGTTGAATTTTGTCAAAAGCTTTTTCTACATCTATTGAGATGATCATATGGTTTTTCTCCTTCAATTTGTTAATATGGTTTATCACATTGATTTGTGTATATTGAACAATCCTTGCACTCCTGGGCTAAACCCCACTTGATCATGGTGTATGATCCTTTTAATGTGCTGTTGGATTCTGTTTGCTAGTATTTTGTTGAGGATTTTTGCATTTATGCTCATCAGTGATATTGGCCTGTAGTTTTCTTTCTTTGTGACATCTTTGTCTGGTTTTGGCATCAGGGTGATGGTGGCCTCGTAGAATGAGTTTGGGAGTGTTCCTCCCTCTGCTATATTTTGGAAGCCTTTGAGAAGGATATGTGTTAGCTCTTCTCTAAATGTTTGATAGAATTGGCCTGTGAAGCCATCTGATCCTGGGCTTTTGTTTGTTGGAAGATTTTTAAACACAGTCTCAATTTCAGTGCTTGTGATTGGTCTCTTTATATTTTCTATTTCTTCCTGGTTCAGTCTCAGAACGTTGTGCTTTTCTAAGAGTTTGTCCATTTCTTCCAGGTTGTCCATTTTATTGGCATATTGTTGCTTGTAGTAATCTCTCATGAGCCTTTGTATTTCTGCAGTGTCAGTTGTTACTTCTCCTTTTTCATTTCTAATTCTATTGATTTGAGTCTTCTCCCTTTTTTTCTTGATGAGTCTGGCTAATGGTTTATCAATTCTGTTTATCTTCTCAAAGAATCAGCTTTTAGTTTTATTAATCTTTGCTATCGTTTCCTTCATTTCTTTTTCATTTATTTCTGATCTGATCTTTATTATTTCTTTCCTTCTGCTAACTTTGGGGTTTTTTTGTTCTTCTTTCTCTAATTGCTTTAGGTGCAAGGTTAGGTTGTTTACTCGAGATGTTTCCTGTTTCTTAAGGTAGGATTGTATTGCTATAAACTTCCCTCTTAGAACTGCTTTTGCTGCATCCCATAGATTTTGGGTCATCGTGTCTCCATTGTCATTTGTTTCTAGGTATTTTTTTTATTTCCTCTTTGATTTCTTCAGTGATCTCTTGGCTGCTCTGTAGTGTGTTCTTTAGCCTCCATGTGTTTGTATTTTTTACAGATTTTTTTCCTGTAATTGATATCTAGTCTCATAGAGTTGTGGTTAGAAAAGATACTTGATACAATTTCAATTTTCTTAAATTTACCAAGGCTTGATTTATGACCCAAGATATAATCTATCCTGGAGAATGTTCCTTGAGCACTTGAGAAGAAAGTGTATTCTGTTTTTTTGAATGGAATGTCCTATAGATATCAATTAAGTCCATCTTGTTTATTGTATCATTTAAAGGTTGTGTTTCCTTATTTATTTTCATTTTGGATGATCTGTCCATTGGTGAAAGTGGGTTGTTAAAGTCCCTTACTATGATTGTATCAATTTCCCCTTTTATGGCTGCTAGCATTTGCCTTATGTATTGCGGTGATTCTATGTTGGGTGCATAAATATTTACAATTGTTATATCTTCTGGGATCGATCCCTTGATTATTATGTAGTGTCCTTCTTTGTCTCTTGTAATAGTCTTTATTTTAAAATCTATTTTGTCTGATATGAGAATTGCTACTCCAGCCTTCTTTTGATTTCCATTTGCATGGTGTATTTTTTGCCATCCCATCACTTTCAGTCTGTACGTGTCCCTAGGTCTGAAGTGGGTCTCTTGTAGACAGCATATACACGGGTCTTATTTTTGTATTCATTCAGCCAGTCTATATCTTTTGGTGGGAGCATTTAATCCATTTACATTTTAGGTAATTATCAGTATATATGTTCTTATTACCATTTTCTTAATTGTTTTTGGTTTGTTATTCGTCTTTTCCTTCTCTTGTGTTTCCTGCCCAGACAAGTTCCTTAAAATCTGTTGTAAAGCTGGTTTGGTGGTGCTGAATTCTCTTAGCTTTTGCTTGTCTCTAAAGGTTTTAATTTACAGACAAGAATCTACAGAATTTGAATGAGATCCTTGCTGGGTAGAGTAATCGTTGTTTTAGGTTTTTCTCCTTCATCACTTTAAATATGTCCTGCCTCTCTCTTCTGGCTTGCAGAGTTTCTGCTGAAAGATCAGCTGTTAACCTTATGGGGATTCTCTTGTATCTTATTTGTTGTTTTTCCCTTGCTGCTTTTAATATTTTTTCTTTGTATTTAATTTTTGTTAGTTTGATTAATATGTGTCTTGGTGTGTTTCTCCTTGGTTTTATCCTGAATGGGATCCTCTGCACTTTCTGGACTTGATTGATATTTCCTTTCCCATATTAGGGAAGTGTTGACCTATAATCTCTTCAAATATTTTCTCAGTCCCTTTGTTTTTCTCTTCTTCTTCTTCTGGGACCCCTATAATTCGAATGTTGGTGCGTTTAATGTTGTCCCAGAGGTCTCTGAGCCTGTCCTCAATTCTTTTCATTCTTTTTACTTTATTCTGCTCTGCGGTAGTTATTTCCACTATTTTATCTTCCAGGACACTTATCCGTTCTTCTGCCTCAGTTTTTCTGCTATTGCTTCCTTCTAGAGAATTTTTAATTTCATTTATTGTGCTGTTCATCATTGTTTGTTTGCTCTTTAGTTCTTCTAGGTCCTTGTTAAACATTTCTTGTATTTTCTCCATTCTCTTTCCAAGATTTTGGCTCATCTTTACTATCACTACTCTGGATTTTTTTCAGGTAGACTGCCTCTTTCCTCTTCATATGTTTGGTCTGGTGGGTTTTTACCTTGCTCCCTCATCTGCTGTGTGTTTCTCTGTCTTCTCATTTTGCTTAACTTACTGTGCTTGGGGTCTCCTTTTTGCAGGCTGCAGGTTCGTAGTTCCCATTGTTTTTCGTGTCTGCCCCCAGTGGCTAAGGTTGGTTCAGTGGGTTGTGTAGGCTTCCTGGTGGAGGGGACTAGTGCCTGTGTTCTGGTGGATGAGGCTGGATCTTGTCTTTGTGGTGGACAGGACCGCATCCGGTGGTGTGTTTTGGGGTGTCTGTGACCTAATTATGATTTTAGGCAGCCTCTCTGCTAATGGGTGGGGTTGTGTTCCTGTCTTGCTAGTTGTTTGGCAAACGGTGTCCAGCATGGTAGCTTGCTGGTCGTTGAGTGGACCTGGGTCTCAGTGTTGAGATGGAGATCTCTGGGAGAGCTTTCACCATTTGATATTACATGGAACTAGGAAGTCTCTGGTGGACCAATGTCCTGACCTTTGCTCTCCCACCTGAGAGGCACAGGCCTGACACCTGGCCGGAACACCCAGACCCTGCCAGCCACATGGTTCAGAAGAAAAGGGAGAACAAAGAAAGAAAGAAAGAAAAGAAAAGAAAGTTATTAAAATAAAAAAAAAATTTTAATTATTAAAAATAAAAAAATTAAAAGTAATAAAAAAAAAAGGACAGACAGTACCTTAGGACAAATGGTAAAAGCAAAGCTATACAGACAAAATCACACACAGAAGCATACACGTACACACTCATAAAAAGAGAAAAAGGAAAAAAAAAATCTATATATATAAAAAAAGGAAGAGAGCAACCAAATCAATAAACAAATCTACCAATGGTAATAAACTCTAAATACTAAACTAAGATAAACATAAACCCAGAAATATATTAGGTGCAGAAAGCAAACCCCAAGGCGTTTGTTCTTCGCTCAGACAGGACGGGCTTAAAGGAGCCACTGACTCGGGGTCTCTGGCTCACTCAGGCCGGGGGGGGAGGGAGGGGCACGGAGTGCGGGGCGAGCCTGCAGCGGCAGAAGCCGGCGTGACGTTGCACCAGCCTGAGGCGCGCCGTGCGTTCTCCCGGGGGAGTTGTCCCTGGATCGCGGGACCCTGGCAGTGGCGGGCTGCACAGGCTCCCCGGAAGGGGGGTGTGGAGAGTGACCTGTGCTCGCACACAGGCTTCTTGGTGGCAGCAGCAGCAGCCTTAGCGTCTCATCCCCGTCTCTGGGGTCCGCGCTTTTAGCCGCGGCTCGCGCCCGTCTCTGGAGCTCCTTTAAGCAGCGCTCTCAATCCCCTCTCCTCGCGCACCAGGAAACAAAGAGGGAAGAAAAAGTCTCTTGCCTCTTCGGCAGGTCCAGGCTTTTCCCCCGGACTCCCTCCCGGCTAGCCGCGGTGCACTAACGCCCTGCAGGCTGTGTTCACGCCGCCAACCCCAGTCCTCTCCCTGCCTCCGACCGAAGCCCGAGCCTCAGCTCCCAGCCCCGCCCGCCCCGGCGGGAGAGCAGACAAGCCTCTCGGGCTGGTGAGTGCTGGTCGGCCCTGATCCTCTGTGCGGGAATCTCTCCGCTTTGCCCTCCGCACCCCTGTGGCTGTGCTCTCCTCCGCGGCTCCGAAGATTTCCCCCTCCGCCACCCGCAGTCTCCGCCCGCGAAGGGGCTCCTAGTGTGTGGAAATCTTTCATCCTTCACGGCTCCCTTCCGCTGGTACAGGTACCGTACCTATTCTTTTGTCTCTATTTATTCTTTTTTCTTTTGCCGTACCCAGGTACGTAGGGGGTTTCTTGCCTTTTGGGAGGTCTGAGGTCTTCTGCCAGCGTTCAGTAGGTGTTCTGTAGGAGTTGTTCCACGTGTAGATGTATTTCTGATGTATTTGTGGGGAGGAAGGTGATCTCCACGTCTTGGTCCTCTGCTATCTTGAAGGTCTCTGGAAATAGGGTCTTAATCAAGTTGATATGAGGTCATGCTGCATTAGAATGGACCCTAATCCAATGACTGGTTTCCGTTTAAGAGGAGGGTGATGTGAACAAAAAGACACAGGGACGTATAAGGGGTATGTCATGTGACAACAGAGGCAATGTTTGGAGTGACACCGCTACAAGCCAAGGAACACCAAGGATAGTTGCAACCCCAAAAGCTAGGAAGAGGCAAGGAATGATGCTTCCCTACAACCTGCAGAGGGGGCAGGGTCCTGCTGACACCGTGATTTCAGACTTCTGGTCTTTAGCACTGTGAAAGAATACATTTCTCCTATTTTTAAGGCACAAAGTTTCTGGCACGTTTTTATGACATCCCTAGGAAACTAGTACACATGGTGTCAAGAGGTGGGAAACAAGGCAATCTCAAAACAAACAAACAAGCAAACAAAAAAACAGGGAATAAACAGAAATAATCAGTGGTGCTGGATGATTCAAAGAGAAAATGTCTTAATTTCTGTACATAATGCTTTTCTACCTAGCATTCTTCACTGAGACAAATTAAGTTAGGCAGAATAAGGATATTTTTAGACAATCAATGATTCATAAACCCTATGTACCATTCCTTAGTTGAGGATGTACTTCAAACAAATGAAGAATTAAACCATTAAATGGAAAGATATGATGTCTAGAAAATAATATACCATATTCAGCAAGCAAATGATGGGATATCTCAGGAGGACAGCTTTGTACAGGCTTGTAAAGCAACCAGCGTAGATTTTAGAAAAATGGAAACCATCAGAATAAAAGTCTCTTTGGGGAAAAAAAAAAAAGATTTGTCAGTCTTCTTAAAATGTTTACACAAAGTTGAAATTGGATACTTTGATAATGAAAAGAGCAGAACAGATGGCAAATAGAAACTCTCAGACAAACAAAATGCACAACAAGGCATTAGATATAATCATAATATACTCTTTAGATATGTACTGACCAGAATTAACATAGCATTATGTAAGTATATATGTATATATTTATATATATTCATATTTTTTATATATAGTAGATTTATATATTTGCATTACTTTAATTTTAAAGGAGGAGAGACACAGGACAATATAGTTATTTAAGTAGATAATTTCTCATTTATCAAGTCAAAAGTTCATAAGTTAATATATAGCAGTAAATCAATTTTTGGTGTAGTTAAAACCAGACTAACAAAGAGGGTGTGTGTGTGTGTGCATTTGGTGGGAGATTTCAATTGACAATATTTCATTGCTTTAGACATACAAAAATAACAATTTCCTATGATCCAACCTTGTAGTTTTTGACATGGTTTGAATTAATCAGATCTAAATCCAGGTCTCTAATGACAAAGGGTCTTAATATTGCCTTCAAAATTCTATAAACTAGCTAATGTTGGGAGAATTTAAAAGATATTTCTTTTAGTTCATGGTAATCTGAGGATCCAAGTTGTACTTTGCTCACAGATCTTCTTTCATGGGCTATCAAAGATCGTCCTTATGTAATTAAGCCTAGTCTGGGTGCTTGGTGACTCAAGGAATAATTAATGTATCACAGAAAGGAAGTTCTATTCGGATAAAAAGGAAAAAGGAATCCTGACCCTGCTGGTCTGTTGGGGTCCAATTTGAAATCCCAGTGGACAAGTTCGAGACTGAGGAGAAATAGAAATACACAAATAAACATGTGATAACCAAGAAAGTTTTTCCTGTTTTAAAAACCAAGTCTCCAGTTTAAGTCCCATATGGAGCAATGTCCAACATTATGTTAATTACACAGCAGAGGAGAGAGTTTGCTAACTAGGTGATGAAGATAGCATACTACTACTTGTTCCTGGCATTCAAGAAATCAAGAAGTTTCTGTGTGCCCTGGGAAGGACATATGTAGCTGCTGAAAACCTCATTTAGTTGACAGAGACCTGGGATGGGTTTGCATGTGGTCAGCTGTCAGCAGCAGTGGTTTTTATGTCATATCAAGAGACAGATGAATGCATTCATCTCAGCGGATGCCAGTACAGAGACTAATCAAGCCAACATCTAATGGCAATGACCAGGCAAAAAGACAGTACTAGGTACCTACTCTTACCTTCTTACAGAGAAGGATGGTCAGATTTCCTCTACTTCCCCTTGAATATGAGAAAATACAAAAACTTAGTTGGACTCAGAATGAACTGAAATTTAACCAAGGGAGATTTTTTTAAAGAAGATACAAAATCAAGATAAAATTAAGAGATGGGCTTTCCTGGTGGCGCAGTGGTTGAGAGTTCCCAGTCCGGGAAGATCCCACGTGCCGCGGAGCGGCTGGGCCCGTGAGCCATGGCCGCTGAGCCTGCGCGTCCGGAGCCTGTGCTCCGCAACGGGAGAGGCCACAACAGTGAGAGGCCCGCGTACTGCAAAAAAAAAAAAACAAAACCAGAAAAAAACCAAACAAACAAAAAAAAATTAAGAGATGAGTCTAAATTTATTTTCTATAAAGTAGGCTGGGGACTTATAAGGAAGATTAAATGACTTCTGGAAAATCAGAAAAAAAATTGACCTTGTATAACAGATTTGTGTGATTAAATTTTTGACCTTGACCACAATATAATTTGTATAAATTTGAGTTAAAGGTTTTAAACAAACAAATTTTTCTCTAAGCTTACAATACTTAAAAGATCACAAGGAGAAGATAAAGGAAAGTCTCAATTTCTCTTTTCTATTCCCTTTGTTATTAATCTGTGGTTTATGAGTCAAACAAGTGAAATGTCTCAAGTTTAAGACATAATCATAAAGAAAGTAGAAAGTACTTCTTTGTATGTCGTCAAAAGTTTAACTGGTCAAAAGTAGATGAACTGACATTTGGAACTTCAACTAAATTGAGCTGTTATCTAGGGACAACCACCCTGAATCTTTGAAGAGGCAGAAATTCAATTTGCATATGGAACATACATATTTCAATGATTATCACTAACCAAACCTTGGAGGAACATCTGTTCAGCCCAACCACATCTTAAATCTCATGCTTATTTCACTTTATTGTAATAATCCCTCTACACAAAGTTAATCATTTTCCCTGAATGAAATAAGACCAATCCTTCTAAAAAAAAGTACAGAAGACAAAACTTACTAAAATTGTACGAGTGAATCTTAAGGTCTGCTATGTAATGCAATAAATAATCCTAGGAACAAAAGCTGAATTTACATTAAAACATGCCATCACAGCCTAAGTAAACACAATGATTATCTTATGCATTACGGTGACATAACTAAAATAAACTATCGGGACAAACTAATTTGCCTAAATATTAACAGCCTGCCTATGAATAACAATTACCGCCCTTAACGTGTTAGGAAATGAATCTATACGAACTCAGAAGTAGGTGGAAAGGGGGCCAAAATTTAGATAAGTGCTTATCACTGCAATAATTTTTCCTCCGTTATGGACTCAACTATGCACCTGACATGCTTATAACTCAGCTGCTAAAGTGCTGTATACTGACAACCAGGGCAGTTCTCTCCTGAGGCAGTTAAGGAGGTGATCTGCCATAAAATTCTTTCCTATATTTTATCATCCATTAGATGACATAGAGAGAGAGTTTAACCTAAGACTACTGCTTAAGATTTGTGAGAACAGAAGGGAATGTGCAAATGTCCCCACTAGCTATTAGAACCAGACTGATATGATTATGGGATACAAATAGTGCCACAGAGGAATTCATTAGAGGTTTGGTATTTTTTAACTTGTAATTACTGTAGTATGGATTATACAGTGTAGGAAATAGATCTCAATATTATAGCGTCTTTGGGAAAGAATCCAGGAAGGGAAATTTGGTACAAATGTTTCAAGTAATAATAAAAATGAATAAGCTGAGAACAGTTGAAAATAATATTTGCAAAGACACAAAAAGAATAGTGCTTCCGTTTACTAAAATTCTAAATGGGAATCAAGAATCACTCAAACATGATTCTTGCCGAGTCCGGTTTCGATTCCTGGTCAGGGAACTAAGACCCCGCAAGCCGTGCAGCATGGACAACAACAACAACAGCACCAACAAAAACAAAGAATGACTCAAACTTACTTTAATGTTTAGTATTAACATTTTATTGAAAAATTAGCTGATTAAAAGCTGCACGTTGGCAAGAGCAAAAATTTGTACAAACTAATGGGAGCTAGTAAAGGCCGTGTTTTCTGTTTATATTGATTATTCACAAAGTAACGAAACAAAACACTAACAAGCAAAAAGATAACCAGTGACATGCATAATTATTTTCCTGTGTGGGTTATCTTCACTTCTGCTTTTACCATGAAATTTAAAAAGAAAATCTTTAAAGTGCTCATATCCATTTCCATAGTCCTGCAAATGACGTTCAAAAACTAAAATAAGAAGAGCATAATTCTGATATTACGTTGCATGAGAGAGTGTGATAATAGCAATGACCAATATATTTCACTAATCTAGAACTGAACTTACAGTACAGACTTTTCTTATTCTACCTTAAACCTACTGTCACAAAGAATCTCTCTATAAACCAAATTGTGATCACATAGTCAGTAGTAGCCACAGGCCAACAATTCTTTTATAAATCAAAACTATTTGAATTATGTTTTGATACTTATTTTCTTTACTTCTTTGAAATATGATTTTAAAAATACACAAGCAAAACATCATTCAAGATGACTGACTCAAGACTCAGATCTTAGTTTTTTTTTTTTTTTTGAGGTACGCGGGCCTCTCACTGCTGTGGCCTCTCCCGTTGTGGAGCACAGGCTCCGGAGGCCCAGGCTCAGCGGCCATGGCTCATGGGCCCAGCCGCTCCGCGGCATGTGGGATCCTCCCGGACCGGGGCACGAACCCGCGCCCCCTGCGTCGGCAGGCGGACTCTCAACCACTGCGCCACTGGGGAAGCCCAGATCTTAGATTTTGAAGTGGATATTATTTGCCCATAGACTCATGTCTACTCTTTGCCTTCACAATAAGAAGATAGAAAGAAAGAACTCTCTATTTTGAGGCACTTGAAGTTTTTACTCCTCTGACTGATTAAATGGTTTGCTCTTCTAGCACAAATCTCATCCCACATAGGACATTAAATATGTTTTTCTTTCTGATTGAAATAACTTTCTCTTCCAGGTAATTTGGTAACCTGGATTTATTCAGTCAATGTTCCTACAAAAATAGGATTATTTGAATTTGTTTTATATATCTGCAAGATTTAATATAACCCTCATATACACGGGGATCAGATCAAGTCTTGCTTTTTCTCCCTGTCTGTTTTTATGTGATCAATCATGTGGCTTACAGCATAAATTTCAATTGGTATCAAAAGAGATCAAACTCTGGCAGCTATATAAAACCAATGAGGTTAAGTAGGCAGTAAAAAAATAAATGCTGAAGTGTTCATTTCTCTGTCTGCTTTACTACCAGTGATTCTGTTTCCTACCTTGCCTATTTTACTGCCATTTCTTCAGAAAAGAAGCTGTAAGTATTTCTGAAAGAAGTAAAAATAAAACCAAGAAAACTTGAAGCCAAATCCAGTCTCTGTACACCGACACCGAACTCAATCTCGGAGACAGAGTTTTGGGTGAAGTAGAAAAGAATAGCTTTATTGCTTTCCCAGGCAAAGGGGGCCACAGAGGGCTAATGCCCTCAAAACTGTTGATCCCGACACTGAGGGGCTAGTGAGGAGTTTCATAGGAATGGTTCAAAGTGGGCATGATCAGCTCGTGGACATTCTTCTGATGGGCTGGTGGGGAGGTAAGTGGGAGTTGGCATCACCAACCTTTTGGTTCCAACCAGTCTGGAGTCTATATGCTGTGGGTAGCAAACCCTTAAGTTCTCCCACCTGGTAGGGGTTTCAGAATCTGCAAAACAGCTCAAAGATATTGTTCTGTGTATCCCTTGAGGGGGAACCAGGACCCTGCCCCAAGGCTGCACTATTGTTTCCTGACTGCTCCTCTCTTGTCTCACATCCCCTCCCTTCCCTAATTAGCCACTGTTTGAACCTGCCCGTTGGAACTCAGGGAAGGTCTTGGAGGCTGAATGAAGCCCATTTCCTGTAATCAAGAGATGGCAGACGCAGAAAGGCTTTGGTGCTCAGGAACCCCACAGGGTCCTGCTGGGTATCAAACTCAACTGCCACCTGTAGAGTCTATAGAGAGATCAAAATGAGCTAAGTGGCAATATAATTGTATGTAAGGCAGTGAAAATGCCTTTATTGACATTCCTATACATTTAATACAACATAAAGCTGACAGGATCCATACATTTTTCCATAATTAGTTTCGTGCTCCAATTTCTATCCTCTGCAGAGCTCAAATAGTTCTAAAATAAGTGTAGAGGTAAGCAGTTCTTTGAGTACTAAACAGTTATTAAAGATACAACAGCATTTGATCTCAATCTCATGCCATAAATGACTTTGAATTATAGAATTTTATGGTTGGCTGTTACAGAAGAGGCATCTGCTATACAGAGAAGTAAGTGACTCATCTTTGTGGCCTGGGAGAGTTTGACATCAAAATAATCTGTAACTTTGAACAAGAAGGTTGTATAAACTATTTCTCAATGAAATAGCACTTGTATCATATTGTATTTTTTTCTCATGTCTAGGGCTACGCTCTCCTCGTATTGATATTTTTTTTCTCTCAAATACTAACGTAGCCATGTTTCCCACAGAGCACCCCGGTGCCCTCTCTTTATGCGGGCTGCTCGTGGTTAGCTCTGTCGATGTGTGGTTCTGCTGTAATTCTGACCAGTAGGTGATAAATGGAAGAGATTGTGTATCAACTCTAAGCTAAAACAGAGAAAAGCAGAGGCGGTTCTGTCCTCTTGCTCTGCTCTGATGGTGTAGGAAGTCACATGATATGGTAGACAGAGTCCAGAGCCATCAGGGAAGAGGGGGCCCTGGGGAGTCACCCAACTTCCTCCAGACTTTGCATGAGCCAGAAATAAATATGTTAAACTTCTGTGGTTTATTGATTAAATCAATACTGCAACACAGCTTAGTCTGATCTGGGGTGGCCTCGGCCTTCAGCTGCTTGAAGCAGGGTTTTAGTTCCCAGCCAGAGACTGAGGTCGGGCCATGGCAGGGAGAGCACCGAATCCTAGCCACTAGACCAGTGGTCAGTGACAAGGCCCTGGCCTTACGGTTTTGCAGAAAAGAATCCCCACAGAGACGGAGAGTAGTGAAACAAGTAAACTGTGTTTATTAGGATAAAAAGAAGTACAATACGTGTGGAGAGAGTCACGTGCTCATGGCAGTTTAAATCACTTCTACAGTGCATTTCTTCCAAGTTTCCAAGTATCTCAGGATTTTCCCACATGTGCGTGTGCATCGCTTAGCCAAGATAGATTCTACCGAGGAGGCTTATGGGTAGGTTTGGCCACTTGGCAACTCCCCTTTTGACCTCCAAGGAGCCTTTCTGCACATGAGTAGTCGGGGAGGTCTCCTGACTTCGAGAATGAGGAATATGTAGTCTCTTATCTTCTATCTGGATGGGGCCAGCCTCCTCTTTCAATTGTCCTGTTATTCCCATCTCAGAGTACAGGTCCCCAAGAATGAACTCAAACCGTTTGCCCTGAGGGCCCATCTATCTCCTGCCTCAAGACCATCCTTACTAACTCATTCCACAAGGTCTTGCCTCTACCTTTCTACTCCCTGGAGCTGCTATTCTACGCTCTATGTTCCTTTTACCATCAAGCTCATCCCTAGTGTAGATTACTTTACTGTTTTCAATGTCAGCCAATCCTAATTCCCTTTCACTTCTCAATTTCTTTTTATCAATGTATTTATTTTGTTGAAATTGTTGTTGTTCAAACATTATCTCATAATTAGGAAATCTGTTTCATCCTCTGTATCTTGTGAGACCAGTTGACATTATTGAGCTCTTTCTCCTTTAAAGGTATTTCTAGTGGCCATTACTAGAGGTAGTAGAGATATCTTCTACTCGTTCTCTCCTTCTGCAAAACTGCCTCTTTCCTGTCCTTTAAAGCAAATAAACACAGACCTTTCCACAAAGACCTGATGTCAGCCTTATTTTCCTTCTTTCTTTACAAAAATAATATACTTATTTTATTTTGTATATAGCATTCTCTTGAATTTCATATCTACATATAAAATAAATTATGAAAGCTCCACTAGAGTATTTGGCCATTATCTCAAACTCAGATGCCTTACACTGGGCTCATGGCTTTCTCCACCATTTTCCTTCCAAACCTGTTTTGTAGGAATGAACATCTATTCATCATCTAGACTTTAAAACTAGAATTAGTTCTCTCAACTTCTCCACACTCCATCCCTGGTCTCCGTCCCATTAGTTCTGCTTCCATCTGTCTCTTACCATGTCAGTTTCTGCTTTTCCCAGTCCCACTTAGCTAGGCACTGGTAGTAGCTCCATTCAGAGGCCAAGACAATTTGAATTAAAATAGACAATAAGACTAGATAAAAGAGTTTGTGCATTTTAAAACTAGTTGCAGTCCCATGAGCTAAGAACAAAATGTGTCTAAACACTTACTTAGTCAGCAGGAAACGATGGCCTTCGCTAGTCCCCATAGGTCTGTACAAACTATTTTATAGGGTTCATGCTTCACTTTGCTGAATATAATTTTTGTTCTATATAAGACCACTTATCCAAGGCTCCAGAAGTCTTTCCAACCTGTTCATTCCTCTCTCCATGGTGGAAAAAGGGGTAGCTTAACTCTCTTCTTTCTGTTATTAGCTGTTGGCATTCTAATGCACCTAGAAGCCCTACACTGTTTAACTCATTGGATTCAAAAATCAACACCCTGGTTTTCTTTATGCCACTATTTTCAGAGTTTAATCATCTTTCTCATGGACTATAATAACTTCTTAATTTCGTACCTCACTCTTCATAATTAGGCTCAAACCTAAATACTAAATTACAGATATTACATAAGCATTCTTTGCATCAGTTTGCATATATAAATAGGGTGACTATACCATATAATGTATTATAAAAACTAGAAAGCTACTGAGAAAAACAGGTGATAGAGCATAGGGATAATAAACATAAATGAAATCTGTCCCTGGAAAACTGAGATCTATAGCCAACCTGACACATAATTTTTATCTTGCCTCATAATTTTCTACTTGTGCACAATTGATCATCCCTCCCCTGGAATAATCCGTATTGGAATACTGATCACAATTGATTCTAGCATATGTGTAACTTGCTTTGCATTCTTTCATCCTCCAAGCATTAAGCTCATTATTTAGATCTTTTTAGGTTGTAAATAACAGAAACCCAACTCAAATGAACTTACCGGGAAGTCCCGAGGTGAACTGAGATGCAGACACGAATGGGTAGAATCGTGGGCCCTCCTGCACTGAGCTCCAGCTTCTTTCCCTTTAAGTAGCTAGGTCTTCCATGCAGCAAGAGGAGGAGGGACATAGCTTCAGAAGGCAACAGCTTACGTGATAACAAATAGAAATCCAGGAGGAAAGAGAGAGGATCCTTCTCCCAACATAGGTACAAGAACCACAAAGAAGGGATTTTACTCATTTGGTTTTGGCCCTTTGTATATTTCTGAGCCAACTATGGTGGCTTGGAGGCCTGGGTCACATTTCCACCCTCACAGGTAGGAGGACAGGGTACCACCTAACTGGCTTCCACCATAACCACAATGAAGGAAGGCTTTCACCAGAAAATGGGAACAGGAGTTTAGACAGAGTGCAAAGAGCCGCTGGAGCAGAATTACGTGGTGACAACAGATCTTTAAGTTTGGACATGTGTGTTTGAATCTTTACCCTGTGACTTGCCAGCTACCTTCCTAAGCTTTATCTATAAAATATGTTGCTAGGGAGATACAAGATCATTTCTTTCAACAGCTCAGAGTTGAAGCACTCTTTTTGTTATTGACGTGACCACTGCTCCTTTTTCTCTTGATGTGTCATTGACCGTGTTGTCTTATTTTTCTCATTGCACTAAGCTTCTTGCAGTCGGGGTCCATATCTTTTTCATCTTCTTATCCCCATAATACCTAGCATGACTTCCTGCTCTAATTAGGCACTCACTACATAACCCTTGACTGCACTTTGCCTTTTCATATACCATACATCACTCATGATTATCTTTTTTCCCTGAAAAATGGTCAGCCCCCCAGAAGCAAAGGTTCTTGCCCCATTCTTTGTATCTCTTAAAAGAGTTTAGGGAATATGTTGTGTACTTTGGATACATAATAAACTTATGAATAAACTCAGATGAAAACATGATGTATATAACATGGTGGGTCACCCAGTATCACTCCCTTCAATGGAAACCTTAGCAGAATAAGCAACATCTCTGCTTATAAAGGATGTATATGCCCTAAACATCCTCTGATGTGTGCCTGTTAGTTCTGTACCCTCTCTATATGATATTCGTATGCCTTAAAGAGTGAGAAAGAGCTTTACAGTAAGAGCATTACAAACCTAAGGTCTAACCAATCTGAGTTCATATTTTTACGGAAGGCAATTTTTTTCTAATTTCCAAATTTCTACAGCCTCCTTCTTTCCATTCCCACCATCAAAAAGCTGCTAACACTCTTCTAATTTTGATTTGTTTAAAGGAAAAAAGGGGTGAAGAGTTCATGCAGTCATTTTTATACGCCACAAATAAAATAACTCTGCTTCTCTTTCGGCACATGCAGGAGTATGAAAAGCCTCTCAGATTCCTGACAGAACTGTCATTGTTTACCATGAGCACTGTCATAGCTGTGTGCCTTGTCATTCTATACAGCAGGGCATGGGCTGGCACCCTGCCTCATGCTGATTTGCGGAAGGGAAGCCTCTTATCTTACTTCCCAGGATAATTCCTGGGGAAAGTGTGCTCCCTAGTGTTAGGAGAGGCTTAATGGCTAGAGGGTTCCAGCTGACCACACAGGAAGAAGGTGGATGTTCATTTCTCAACACTCTCTACTTACACCTTGTGTAGTTGTCAGGCTGTCCATCCTTCTAACTAGTTGTGTTGCAGATTCGACATTCCAGTGCAACAAAAGACATAAACAGAATTTCTATATGCCTTCCAGAAATCATCTGAATCTTAGATGTCTTGGTGATTTTCAAGAAGGTTGACATCTTCATGGAAGACATTAATAATTATTACATTTATGACACCCAAATACAAATCCCAACTTATTCTCCTCCTTCCTTACCTGCTTTAAAATTGTATCCATAGTGTGGAAGTAAAAAACTCTCTTTCCCGCTTACATTTTTGAATAAAATCAATGTTTCTCTTTTGTTGAATTGCAACTTTTTGTAAATAAGTTATTTCACATATATGAAAATGAAAGAAGTAATAACTGATAAAGAAATTAGTCATGGGGCTATATGTATACATATAGCTGATTCACTTTGTTATACAGCAGAAACTAACACAACATTGTAAAGCAATTATACTCTAATAAAAATGTTAAAAAAAAAAAGAAATTAGTCATTAAGAGGCAGAAGTGAGTTATACATCCCACTCTTTTTCTAATTAAAAGTTATTTAGGGCTTCCCTGGTGGCGCAGTGGTTGAGAATCTGCCTGCCAATGCAGGGGACACGGGTTCGAGCCCTGGTCTGGGAAGATCCCACATGCCACGGAGCAACTAGGCCCGTGAGCCACAACTACTGAGCCTGTGCGTCTGGAGCCTGTGCTCCGCAACAAGAGAAGCTGCGATAGTGAGAGGCCCACGCACCGCGATGAAGAGTGGCCCCCGCTTGCCACAACTAGAGAAAGCCCTTAAACGGAAACGAAGACCCAACACAGCCAAAAATAAAAATAAATTAATTAAAAATATTTTTTTTAAAGTTATTTAATTCAAAGTATTTTCACTGAAAGATTTATTTTGCTGGAATAATTACAGATTATAGCTCCTAGAAGTAAAGTTTTCTTTTATTTTTCTCTAGAAAAATATCTGCCGAAATGTTTTGGATTCTTTTCAATGTTATTTTTAATAAATATGCTGGAGTTATTTATGTCTCCATGCACCTGCACGTATGCATTTTGCTTACAGAGTAGTTTGATGATGGAGAGCCCATCTCACACCTCGGGAATTTACGTCCACGCTTCAGCATTATGTTGTTAGTGTTGGTTTTTATAAACCAAAACAAAAACAGAATAAAACCTAAAAAAACCTTAATAAAAAGGCTAAAGATTTTTCTTTAAGTCATTGGTATTAGTTGGTTATGTATTTTAATGATCTGATAGTCACCTTTTAAAAAGTCATTCTAATAAGCATCACTATTCTCCAAGATTCTTTGGCAAATATGTTTGTCCCAGGACATACACTATACCTTAATTTAGGGTTTATCAAAGTAATTGTGATGTCAAATACAGATACATGACTGTCAGAAACATTCTCGCTGTTATAAAATGAAGAGAAAGTTAGTCTGTTTCAGGTAAATAAATGTTTCCTAGGTATCTGATATAACAAGTTTTGCTATCCAAGAAAAAAAACCTGAAAATATTAAATAACATTAAGAATACTCTAATATTTTGTAGAATCATATGCTGAATATTATAGAAATAGGGACAAAATTGAAATAATTAAATTCTACTGGGTCCCTATGACTAATCCTACTTTATTCAAGGACCCTGGAAAAAAAGACACAAATAAATCCGTATGGAATTTTCTGCATTTACTGCAAGTGGGCAAAAATTACAATTATTTACTTGTTACATATTAGAAGGGGCTATGAAAGGAGTGCCTACAACTTCTATCTTTAGCTCTCAGACTGACTTATGTAGTTATTTACATAGGCTCTCCAGTCTTAGGAATTTGCAATACCCTCTCCATACTTGTTAAACAAACTGTACATGATATAACAGTGTGAGTATATATTAGATGAAAATAATCTAATATTATTTTGAGATCAGTAAAATGACCGTACTGTTTTAGACTCTATCAAAGTAAGGCAACGTTTGCAAGTAGAACTTTGTTAGATGTTTATCTGTGCACAAGAAGTTATTAAATTAAGCTCATTTTCAGCCACAACTCTCAGTTCTAGGGATCTGTGATTTGTGAGTTAAAAAAAATAAGGAGAACTTACAGAAAATACTATAATTAGTGAATAAAATGTTTGACCATTCCAAAATGAAGCCAAATATATTACTTGCATCCAGTGTCTGGCCCTTGCCCACGCCTCAAAGTTACATTAGTGAGTTGATGATGGATGGTGGGAATACTTAAAAATCATACTTATAGGATTAATCCATTTTTGCTTAAATGTGTACTTCTTTTATAATCTTGTGTACCTAACTGGAATTATTTTTGTTACCTCTTTTAGGGAGAGGGAAGGGGGAGGGGCTATACAGGGTTAGGGGACAAAAAAGTACAAACTATTAGGTATAAAATAAGCTACAAGTATATATTGCACAACACGGAGAATATAGCCAATATTTTATAATAACTATAAATGGAGTATATAACCTTTAAAAATTGTGAATCACTATATCGTACGCCTGTAACATACAATATTGTATATCAACTATACTTCAATGAGTAAGTAAATAAATAAATAAAACCAACAAAAAAAGGAAAAAAATCAATAAAATGTTGTAGTTTGGGGGGGCAGCTAAATACATGACAACCTTGTTTTTCAATTAGAGATAATCCCAGGAGTTAGACAGATCGAGACTAAATATTACCTTTATTACCTAAAAAAGTCTATGCTGGAGAAGGTGAATTTTCTGATACGCACTCAAGCCTTAGGTGTTCTCCTCCAAAGCGACACAGTAGAAAAGCAGAGAATGAATGCCCTCCGTAGGTAAGACCATACCAGAAAGATGAAGACAAGAACCACTCAGCCAGGGAGCTAACCCTAACCCCCAACACTCACCCGTGAGATATGTCACATCTTCGAGCAGCAGAAGGGAGCCAGGGATGCTGTTGCTCTAATGGATCTCCCTCCTTATTATAGGAAAGAAGCCTGCCCCCTCCTCATCCTCAACAACAAAAAATAACATTCCCCAGCGGAAACTGAAATAACTTGGATTTCTTGAAACCACTACACCTTCTCTTTAAAGCTGGTCACAAACCTTTTTTGGTGTTCAAAAAATTCCACAAATAATCTTGGAAATTAGTTCCAATTGGTAACAGCCAAATCTAGAGATGACTTTGCTTGCCAAATATACTGTTCTAAAGCAAATTAATCACTTGACTATCAGAGAGCTTCTTTGGGTCTGACAGTTTTGCTAAATCCCAAGAAAATTCAAATGGCATATTGTGAGAGTTAAATAGAATCTCTCTCTTTTTTTGCTTTCAACTTAATTTATTTTAGAAAATAGGCAGTATTTGAGATTTAGGTTAATGTTTTCCCATAAATGCAGTGAAACTAATATTTGCATAAAGTATCTATAATCCCATATACAAACTTTGTGTGGTTTCCCTTTTTCTATCCCATATTTCAAAAGCATTACAATTTAGCTGTAGATATTAAATCACATTAAAATCTGCATAGTAACATCAAATTTCAGTCTGCCTGTTCGTTTCATATCCATATGATACCATGGGAGACTTTTGTCAAGAGTGAAGTTGAAACTGTTTAAATATTTCCTGTTTGGGAAAGAGAGCTCTTGGAGTTAGGCAATAGTCTATGCTTACTGACATGGATCAATTAGCTTCAGCTGTAAGGAAAAGAGAGGGTGTGGATCATGAACCAGGCTGAACGTGTCACTTTCCAAATTTGAGATGATACAAAACCGGGAGGAATAAGCAATATAACAGTTGATGACAAGATTGAGATTCAGGTTATCTCAAAAGACTGGAATGCTGGATGAATACCAAGAATATGAAATTTGATCAGATGAATCTTAAGCCATGCTTTGGGTTTAGAACAAGAGAAAAAGAAATGGAAAGTAGTGGATAGTGCAGACAGTAGTTCATGGTTATAAGATCTGACTTGGCCATAACTCAATAATCACCAACAGTGCAAAGAGGCTGCTGAAAACAAAAGCATATGTTGCATTAGAAGAAGCTGACTGTACAGAACTGTGGATAGCATAGACCTCATTTTGGAATGTTATGTGTACACATCTGAAATACTAGGTTTGATATGTGAAACAGGAGGTTAATGAGTAAAGGCAGAATTTTATGGTAAAACAACTGAAAGCGTTAGATTGTTAACTTGAAAAAAAGAATATTTTTGAAAAAAAAAGCATGGTGACCAATTTCAAGTATTTAATGCCTTCCTTGCAGAAAGATAAAGGACTACCTTTGTCCTAATACTTTAAAGAACAGGACTAAAAATTAGTGATCAAGTTAGATTTCAGTACATTACATTTCAGTACTTACTACATAGTAATAGCACAGTTAACAGCGTTGAATGAATTAATGACCAAAGAATTTTGTCACACTTTAGTTTATGAAACAATGAAACAGGCTGCTTAATAAGATAGTGAGTTTTCATTCACAGAGGGATATTTAAGTATACGATTATTAATGTTTCAAATTTTGTTGATTTGGTCAACGGGTTATTCTAATATCCTTCCTTATTTCTTCTAATTCTATTCTCTATAACTACTTCATTTTTCACCATAAAACAGCTCTATATAAATCTATGTTTGTTTCCATTTCTTGAAGAGTCTTAGGAGGCATGCTTAAAATGGAGAAAATAAGTAACTCTCCAATAAAGGATTCTTAGTGATGATAATTTTACAACAGCCAAGACCAATTAATTGGAAATCTAGTAATCTTTACTATAAAATCTTCAGTCACGAGAAAGAGATGTTCTCCTGTCATTTACCCAGCATATTTATGCCTTAGCAGTGGAAGGAAACATTTCATATGGAAGGTTCCTGATTTTGTGTGTATGACAGTCTGTGTGGGTGACATCATTAAAATTTTTGACCAATGTTACTATCAGCTCATCAGCACAATTCACCAAAGTCTCATTTGCTGTGTATCTTTAAAATTTGCCTTCTTTTTTCCTTGTCTAGTGTTCTGCTAGTACAGAAGTTCTGAGGCCAAATATCTACTCCTCTCTTCATTGAGAGGATGACTTCTGTCCATCTCTGGTAAAAATACACACGGATATCAGCAAGTGAATAGGAGCTTAAAATTAGAAAGACAAAGAGTATGTTTATAAATCTGGGGTAAAATCCTTTAAGTTTTTTCACTGTTAATAGTCAACTATGCATAATGGATTAGACTATCTCTGCTGTGGTTCTAATTGGCAATTAAGATGGCTTAAACCACTGATTTCAGTACATTAAGTTTGATGGGTTTTTTTTTTTTTTTTTTTGGACGTCTTGAAATTGCCCAAGGTGAAAAGGGCTCAGGTATACATAATTTATGAATTGATTATCATACTCTCCAGATAAACTTATCTGGCCTCCAGGCTATTTAGATGTTACCATATCAAGTGAACCTTATTTAAATTCATCAACTTTCTCCCACTAGGTTCCTGGTCTGCCATACTACATGAAATATTTTAAAGTAAATACAATAATGAAATAAAGGAAGTAAAGCGGTCAAGAGTAAGGGAACAAACCATAATATGCTGAATTATTTTACTTATCAAAATAATAATTTTACTTATCTTTTTTATATTAGAAAGAGAAATATCTTCTATAAGTGATTAAAATATATTGATGCCCTTTCTAAAATAAAAATAATTGCAAGCATAATGATTAATTTGATGAACTTTTTCCTGCATAAAAATAATTAACACAAAAAGAGACAATATATTTGTAATGAGAACTAGACATAAAATTAACACTAAAAAGTTTTTGCTTTGAGGAAGGTTCCGTAATTGAAGGAAACTTAATTCCAATTGGGGAAGAGAAAAGAATCACTTATTATTCTCTTCCCAACTTCTTCATGTGCCAGCACTTATGCAAATATTTTGTTAGACTCTCCTGAATGTCAAAAAGAAAACTCTCTTGGAAATATGAAAGAGTTGCCATGTTGTATTCTTCTGCAGGCTGACATCAGCAAGTGCTTTTTAAAGTATGGGAAAGCAGGATTAATAGTCCAACTCGATTCATATGTTGGTCCCTAGAATGTCTGTTGGGAGAGCCTAAGACCACCTGAAAAATCTGTAAAGGAGAAGAAACAAAAACAAAAGCAAAAGCCAGGGCTCTGTAAAAACCAGAATTCTGTAATGGCACATGAGTTCGCCAACATTACAATGAAAAACCAATACAAGAATTTTGACTTACCTTGAGATTTCATGTTCCCCTCATTTTTATTTCTTAATTGTTTGGGGAGGTCTCATCATTCTATGCATGAAATTGACATCTAAACTCTATGTAGAGCAAAGTCCATTAATATCAGTAAAGGACAAATGTGGCTGTGTGGTCTAGGTGAAGGATTTTTTTAAAAGGAGAGAAACATATATTTATACAAGGATTTCATCAAAACTGTAATCACCTGTGCTATTCATTAGATTAAGATACTTCTTTGTGGCTGCCATCTGTAGTTACCTACCTTCTTCCTTTCTAAAAGAACCCTATTTTTGTTCTCAATGACAGTGTATCTGGTCAACATGACACACCTCCTCTCAGACTCGCTTAAGGCGAAGGATAATTATGACCCAGTTCTGGCCAATGGGATGTAACTGCAATTTAATAAATTGGGGTTACTGTAACATAATGCTTTTGAGTAAAACTGATTCAGTGAATATACGCCTTTAGTTTTTTGTCCATTCCCGCTTTTTTACTGCCTGTGATGCTGACAGAAAACTGGAGCTGGGGGACCATGTGGCAAAGATGAAGACAAAACAGCCATAAGCAGCTGTAGAGGAAATGCAGAGGAGGAAATGCAGAGGTGGAAATGAGGAGGACCCTGGGCCTACAGTCATTTCTGTGTGAACATTCTTCATACTTCTTGGTACCCAGTGAGGTGGTGAGAACCCCCTATCTGGTTAAGCCATGAGACCTGAAGATTTTAGATTTTCTGAACCATAATAATTAGGCTTTTAAAATAATTTTTCTTTAGATATGAATACTTAGATAATCTGAGCCTTGGGAAGAATAATGTGTTTATAGGCGGTGAGAATTCTCAGGAAAGAATTGAGAAGAGGTGCTGTAAAGTAATAGTACTGCTTCAGAAATAATAAAATTTTACTTGGAGATGTATGTGAAATGTGGAGAATTTTACAGTTACTGCCTAGAAGTGTTAAAAATGTGAAGATTATTGGAGAACAAACCAAATATCATGACAAACCCAAGGGATGAAAGAAATTTAACACAAGGAAAAGAAAGTGTAACGTAATTGGAGAAAAATTGAACAAATGAACTTACCCAAAAAAGAAAGTTCTGTTGGGTATCACAACCTATTTTTTTTTATTTCACCAATAAATTGAAGTATTTTGGGAAATTAATAAAATATATAGGACTCCAGATAATATTTCAAGTCATGCAATACAAGGACCATGTGTGTGTTATCAACATAGGGTTAGCTTTATTTAAAATTTATTTATCTATGAACAAATTCATTCACCTCATTCATAAAGTTCCCATTCACAAATACTAAACATTTATTAACTGTCACAGACTATTCTAGGCCATAGGGCTATAGAAAGAAACAATATAAGCAATATTCATGCCCCCACTTAACAAGTATTCCAACAAAAATAAATCAGAATAAATGTGGGACCTGATATAGGCTAGGTTAGATAGATCGATCAGGAAATCTTTCTCTGAGGAGGTGACTTTTTATAGCATGTAATGATATGTTAGAATAGGTGTATCTAAATTAAACTGCACATGTTATAGATACAGAAAAACATATAATGCTGTGTATACATACTTTCCAATGTGTGTATATTTCTCTGTCTCATATCTATATCCATATTTATATGAATATATATATATATATATGAATAAGTGACTGTCATCAGAAACTTGTGCAAAACAACAAATTCCCGTTTCAGACCCTTATCACTGGACAATTAATTTGCCATCTCAACCACAAATGTTGCCTACTCACTCTATGGCAAACATTGTGAGACACCAATTATTTAAAAAAATGAACAAAAACTGAGTAGCTCACATCCCAGAGAGGAAGAAAGGCAAGTAGCAGTGGTTAAAAAAAAAAAAAAAAAATATATATATATATATATACTTAAAACAGATGATATTTTAAAAAATGATAAAACTCCTTAGAAAGAAGACTATCTTTTATTAAGCTGAATCCCTTGGTTGGTCATTTTGATTGGCTTTAATTGAAAGGCTACATGACAAAGAGACTTAATTTGTCATGCAGAATAAAATAAAAAGAAATATGGAGTTTCATTGGGAATCCAGAGACATGGGATGAAGTAGGTGAGATTGGCAAAACAGGGGACAAGGACACAGCAATGTGGATTGGTAATTGAGGATAAAGTCCTTCTGGGTAAGGACAGGGATGGTGCACCTGTCAATTTAAAGGTTTAACTGATGTGTTATCAACAGCCACTCTCCCAGTTTTCTCTAGCAAGAGCGGCCATAAGAATCAATTGTTTCAACATAGATTTGGGGGTCCCACCCCCAGCGTGTCTGACTCAGAACATCCAAGATAGAGTCTGAGAATCTGCGTTATTAACATGCTTCCTGGTGATGGGTACTGCTGATCTAGGGAGTACACAGCTCTAGAATAAGGAAGATCTTAATAGGATTTGTAAAGCACTTTGTCTTTCTGTTAAGTTTCTCCACCATAGATACATAGTCAGTCCACGCCGTTCTATATTCTATTACACAGCTGCTTAATACATTTCTTTGAGCTGTTTAATACAAATGTATTAATACATTTAATACATTTCTTTGGAATTGTCCTTTAGCCATGTCATTTATACTTATATAGATATAGATCATTTTCAATATATATTCATTTTCTCTCTAGCACAGTGGTCGTCTAACTTAAGTGGTTAACAGAATATGAATATATATTATAGGTATATAGAGAGGGAACACTTTCATTACTCTTTATGGCTTCTCCTATTTGTATTTAAGTTACAATGATAGAGGCATTGCAAGTTTAAAACTTGTTTAGCCTAAAAAAAAGTAAACAGACGACTACTATGATGAAATACACTGGAAATTGAAATTAGGTGTTCTGACTGGAGAAAACTTTTCTAAATCACCCTATACTTTACTGACCTTTATGCGAAATCTTTTCCCCTGAAATTCTGCCTTAATTTCATTATTTCCATTTTAGTGTCAATTTTAATGCTCTTTAGACCAGTTTTTGTTTGGTTGTTTGTTTTGCTTGTGTTTTGTTTTGTTTTTATAACCAAGACAAATGTAAAGCAACGATGAGGTGATGGGGCCTTTCCAAGCACCAGAATTTTCCAAGAGCTGAGGGAATGTGCTTTCTTTCTCCCTACTTGGCTCTGCAGCACCATGTGACAACAGTCTGCCATGGAAAAGATCTTCATTTATTCTCCTAGTTGTTAAGTCCTGTCATCTACTTGGTACTAACAATACTGATTATGGTAAATACCATTTAGCGAATCCTTGCTATTGCTATTGTCTAATTCAATCCAAACCACACAAAGATGTAAGAAACATTCTTACTTAGCAGATGAGGAAACTGCGGGAAAAAAAAATCACGCTCAAGTTTATACAGCTCTTCCAAATACCATATAATTAGCACTGTGATTTCTTAGCATAACCGACAGCTAAAAATGTTTCCTGAATTAAAAGTAAAATACACGAATGCACAAAATTATGACTCAAATGCAAAACCTACTGGAAACCATCACCCTTGCTTCCAGTAACTAAAGGTGATATAGATGTTGGCTACAAGATGTAGTATGACCAAGAGACTTTACCATTTGGAAACACTTATTGAACAAGACCCTAAGGAAACCTGGTGTTTACATTTAAGGAGAGAGAAGCAATGCCGTCCTCAGTGCCGCTGTCTTTTCAGTGCTGATAGAACATGCCTTTCTGAAGTGTTGTCTCATCAGTGTAACCTTAAAAGCATATAGTATTACTATTAAACATCTTTCTATGCAATTTATTTCAGAGATAATTATTTTTAAAATGCTAATATTGGCAAATTGCTGATTCAGTTGATGGCCTCCAGTATTCCAAGTGTTTAGAGTTCTTTCTAGGTGTATATATATTTTGAATTTTGCATAAACCCAGCAGTAGAAGCCTAAAGATTGATACTATGCATATTTACTGTGATGAAAATGTTGTTTAATTTTGACATTATAAGGATATATTGTATCGTTTTGAGACTGTCTAGATAATACTGTGCAAACGAGGAGAAGCCCAATACTCCAGTCTAATGCTCAGGGGTAACCTGCATGATTTCTAAGTGACCATAAGGCAGACAATCCCTTTTTTATACTACCTGTCTGTCACCTTTAAACATATCATGCAAGGCAAGGTCTCCCAAATAACGATCCCTTCTATTTCACTTGTTTCATCTATATTCTAAAGAAACGGTAAACAAATAAATAAATGAAACAATACAGAGACACCACAAAGTTAAATTATGGCCGCAGAAGCAAGATCTCGAAAGAGTATTCAATTTGTGAAACTTTAAAATTAAAAAAAAAATGATAGTAATTATCACATGTTTTATAGTACCTCAGGATCGGAGGGGACTCCAAAGACCCTATTATAACTTCTAATCCTTCAGTTTAAATCTCCTACAAACTATTCTTAAAGACTTCCAGATTTGAGAATTCATCACCCAATTAAATTTCTAAAAAAGAAATTTAATTATCGTTACCACTGAAATGAATGGCCAAGTCAGATGTGTGCGTGAGTGAAATGAATGCTGTTTTCTCTTTTTGTACAGTAGCAGACATTGGTTGTCTGTGCCCCGACTTCATTCTTCCCTTCTGTCACAGAAGGGTTCCTGATTTCAAGATATCTACCCTTTGGCCGATATAGCGCTTTTAAGAGTGAATGATTCAAGGTATATCTCTTAATTCGGACCAATGAGGCCAAGGAGAATTCTTCTGTGGACTTCTGGAAAAGTCTGAGCTTGCTCTACCTTGCTCCTACTAAGTGGTACCGTTTATAAATATGTGACCTGATAGTGCCTTAGACGTCAGGCTACCAGATGGAAAAATCAGGCATTGGAAAGAAAGCGGAGCCTGGAAAACCGGGGGCAATTCCTGCTCGTAACTGCAGCAGTAAACTGCAGATCATGGAAATATAAATTCCGGTTCCTTTAAGAGCCAGTTTCATTTGGGTGAGGCAAATATAACCTGGTATGTTCCTGAAAAAAGTTTTAAAGTATGCAAGATAGAAAATATATGACATGCTATAAGGCTGATTCTAGCTACATAAAGTCAAAAGTCAAATTCCAAATGACACGTGAACTGACAGTTCTTCTGACATTTTTTCATGTTCTGAAAATGTGTCCCTTTGATTCACCATTAAGCACAAGAGTCATTCGTTTAAGTTCATTGAGCATCCAATTGAGATTAAAGGTTCCTGGCAGTAGGTTGCTTAATAATTTCCAACTCTGACTCATTGATATTATATGCATGAGACTCCCAACTGAATCAGTATTTCAGTCTGTCTTTCTTTGTAGAGAAAGGAGTAAATACACTGGAAGTATTCTGAAAATGAGCAAACAAGTTAAGCAGCTAAAAAGGGAATACTGCAAAAATTGGACTTTGGGCTCTTTTATTCAGTAGGTAGACAGAGTTAAATGAGCGTCTGGACATCAGTAGATAAATTTACTGTACTGTAAACTCACTGAGGGCAAAGAGGGTGTATTTGTTTACATCCTGTTAATGTATCCTACGTGCCTCTGCTTTTCCCTAAAATGTAGAAGTCACTTAAGATATATTTGTTTAATGAATAAATGGTTTTCCAAAGCCCTGATTAAAAAATTTAATGTCCGTCGTCAAGACTACGATATCCTTCATTTTAATAGAGAGCAACAGAAAAGTGTGAAAGTTCAGTAGGGCTGCTCCATTTGGGTTTTTATGATTTCGCCATGACAAATATCAGAGACATTCCTAAAACAGAAGTTCCACCAGTTCAGTTTAATACCCAAATATTTACTTAAGCCTTTCAAGTATTTGGACTAAAAACATTTTCTTAAATGAGTTGGACTGGGCCTAATGTAAATTAAACCTTCTGCTTTTCCGCCCCTCCTCCTACCCTTACATCTCATTTAGGGCATCTTTCATTATCCTCCGCTCAGTGACATCTCTGAAAGGGTGGGTGAGTCTTACAGTCACTCTCACCAAGTTAAAACTCCTCGCCTCTCTCTCAAGCATGAAAGCATCCGCATCACATAGTTCTTTCTTGACTAACGGAAAATTATTTATTTTTAAAACTTATGACTTATTCTGCACAAGATGCTTAAGTAGGGCTGCCCCCAGAGGAAAAGCAGCACGTGGGTAGCTTCTTCCTTTTTCCTTTACTTGCCTCCGCCCCACTCCATACCTCCTATTCTTGACCCCTCTATGTGAGAGACCAGAGCAGAGAAGATCAGAGGCCAAGGATGTAATTGATCAGGACTGCACAGCAGTGCTTCCGCACCAGTGCCTTTGGGAGTGGCCGGTGTGTGATGCTGACTCCTAATTTCCTGGGGTGTTTTGGTGAGTCACTCGCGTGCAACCCACTGGAAATTTTGAGGTTGGCACCAGTATCTTAGCTTAGGCTGTGTGATTCCTCCAGATACCCCATTTCAAAGAAAAGCACCCAATAACCTAAATGACAACCCTCATTATCAATTCACCCTCAAGTTCCTTCTTTTACCTCATCCCATATCTACTTGGATTACAAAGTCCTGTGGTCTGCAGCTCTTAGAACTTGTATTCCACCATTATGTAATATCCCAAATCTTCCTTGGGTTACTTTTTTCCCAAAGTCTACTTTAGTCTAAAGTTAACATTGCTGTGACAGATTTATTTCATTCTTCTAGGATAATATTTTTACCCTTTTGATTTGAACATTTTCATATCTTTATATGTATCTGATTCCCTAGTAAACCATCTAGATTTTATTTTAATTCAGTATGACTGTTTAGGTCTTGTAAAGTATGTCTCATCTATTACGATGATGGATGTATGTGATTTGGATACTAATGGATGTATATTTGGTACAATATATTATCATGCATTTTCTACTTACCTTTCCTACTTCATTTGGTTACTTTTGTCTTTGTCTACTTTCTACTGAATTGACCCATTTTTATTATTTCCTTTTATTGCCAACACTGTCTGAAAATTTTACATTCTGTAATTTTAATGGTCACTGTGGAAGTGTCTATGTGCCTCTTGATTTGGTAAAACCCTTATTCAAGTAACATTTGTATTTAAAGAAGCATCCAAATTCCAGTCACTCTCTAGCCTTTTAAAGATATATAATTTCCCTTCCTAACGCCATCTGATCTTATGTTAAATGTTTTTGTTCATCATTTATTTCATCCTATTAGGGTGTAAGTTCCAGAATTCTTGTCTGACATCGTCATTGCATATTCCCAGTGCCTAGGCATTGCCTGACATATTCTAGGCACCTAATCAGTAGATATTTAATGACTACTTAGGAAATACTGCTTGGTGTCATTAAAGTAGCTTCATCATATGGATTTAACAGTACCAACCAGTAAGCTTTCCTCTTCCTTCCGTTTCTAGGTAAACAGAGTTGGGACATTCGTTCATGTGTTTTGGTGGCAACTAGTTTGGTCATTAAGGAGAAATCAAGAGGAGAAAAACATGGTACAATTATAATTTAACTATTTTTTTTCTTAGAGTGACCAGGTATTCCATATGTAACAGTCTGTTGGAACACAAACTCTACCATGTTCTTTGGAACAAAATTAATCTCTGGGATTTTTAACCAATACTGACTTGGTGCTTGGCCTATCCCATAGAGTCTATGGTCTTTTGGACTCAGAAATGAAGAAGACACTCTTTTTGACTTTGAGGAATGCACATTCTAGTAGGAAAGATAGGCCTGTAAACCTGATCAGTTATTCCCCATCTTTGCCCTTTAATACTATGAGCTCTGCAGACCATTCATTGGGATCTCAGAAATGTTTTTGAAACTGCCTTACAAAACTGTTCTCTGTGTTTTTCACATGGCCTTAAAAACACTGTACACACTTCATGTTTGTGTCCTTCCAAAATTCATATGTTGAAACTTGACCCCCAATGTGATGATATTTAGAGGAGAGTCCTTGGGGACGTGATTAGGTCCTGATGGTGAAGTCCTCAGGAATGGGATAAGTACCCTATAAAAGAGGCCTCATAGAGCTCCCTCATCTCTTCCAACATGTGAGGTTACAGCAAGAAGACAGACATTCACAAATCAGGGAGAGGGTCCTCACCAGATACCTAATCTCCCAGCGACTTCCCAGCCCCAAAACTGTAGGAAGTATGTTTCTGTTGTTCATAAGCCACCCAGCCTATGGTAATTTCATTACAGCAGCTGGAACGCACTAAAACAACCTCGTGTGATAAACTGTGCATAATCTTATCACTGAGGTATAACGTGCATTCTTATCACTTCTGAGTCTTACAACTTTCTATTCCTCGGTTGAAAAACTCTTCTGTAAATGATTACAACCTTATTGCCCCTGTTCTCATGAGCTTCTTCTCTGTCAGTCCTTGGTCACAGAGGCCTTCCGTGACCACTCTCTATGACACCCTCTTCCCTGCCAAAGCACCCTCATCTAATACCCATTTCACTACCTGAAATGATGCCTCTTAGCCATTTACTTTTTTTAGCAGTAAGGTGTCAGTTTCCCTGATGGAATAAGTCTCATGGAAGCAGAGTCTTCACTCTCTTGGTCAACCTGTTATATTAGTGGTCAGGGTAGTGCCTGATATATAGTAGGCGTTCACTGTATGTGTAAAATGAATGAATAAGAAATCCAAATTTTTTTGTCCTTATGGCCTATTACAGGATACTGAATATAGTACCCTGCGCTCTATAGTAGGACCTTGCAGTTTATCCGTTCTATATCTAAGAGTTTGCATCTGCTAGTCCCAAACTCCCAATCTATCTCCCACCCACTTGGCAACCACAAGTCTGTTCTCTATGTCTGTGAGTCTCTTTCTGGTTGGTAGATAAGTTCATTCATGTCATATTTTAGATTCCACATATAAGTGATATCATATGGTATTTGTCTTTCTCTTTCTGACTTACTTCACTTTGTATGATAATCTCTAGGTCCATGCATGTAGCTGCAAATGGCATTAAGAAATACAAATTTCTAACATTTTTGTAATAATAACAAAGGTTTTATGGTATCTACATAATCTGGATGTTTGGGGAAGCTGTTAGAAGAATAAGCTCACCAAAGCAAATATTTACTCTTTAACACATTTCATTAAACACTCCGGAATTAAGCAAAACAGAACTTGGAAATGGTGCTGTAGGCCAAAGCACATAGGATATTTGGCCTGAGGGATTATGGCCAGAGAGCACTCCTGTCTGTTCATTTCAAAATACTATCCCCAGACTTTGTTCTCTACTCTAGGGACTCTTTAAAAGTTCAGAAATGTTTAAAAGTTTCAATATGTTTTGAAGGTGGTTTTGAGGTTTCCTTTTTCATTATATACTACACACTTCTATATTCTATCTGGAACCATAACTTCAATTATTTGAATACCACTAGTGTATTGAATAGAAAGAAGTTTGGCTAATTTTGACAGATTGCCATTAAATTGTGCAGACATAAGGAAAATTAGACACCACACTTTTCATCCCTATATCAGCTGGCTCATTAAAACCCTCCTGCAATATGTCTTGTAGTACTGCCAAACATAAAATTAGTGAATTTTATAAAAGATAAAATTCCCAGGAACTTTTAAGTTTAATTGTTGATTTTTATAAATATTTATTTTAAATATTAATTCAAACATTTGCGTTTGAACTTCCAAATGGTTATAAAAATAAAACAAATCAATAAGAAAAATTATTAGACAATATCAGTATATTCAAGCATGAACGTTTAACTAACAAGAGACGAACTTCAACAAGTTAACAAACATAATGTTTAATCGTGGTGGCCACGGGGGAATTCCCTGGTGGTCCAGTGGTTAGGACTCTGCGCTTCCACTGCAGGGGGCACAGGTTCAAGCTCTGGTCGAGGAACTAAGATCCCGCATGCTGTGTGGCATGGCCCAAGAAAAATTTTAAAAATTAAAAGATCTTGGTGGCCAAGATCATGCAAATTATAATAATAGCTAACATTTATTGAAAAGGTACTGTGTGTCAGACGTGTTTCTAAGCACTTGGCATGAATTAACTAATTCAATCATCACAATGAACCTATTGAAATAACATCATTATCATTATAATCTCCATTTTATTAATGAGGTCCCCATCAGTAGTAAACAGTGAACCTTGTATATAAAACCAAGACATGCTGGTCTCAGAGAACACATACTGACCCAACACACAATTCTGCCCCATTCAGCACTGTCTACTTCTGTCTGTTTGCATAAATGCCCTTATACAACTACCCAAACAACTGAGCAAATGAACTTCTGCATTTATCTCAGACACACGCAAACTAATGTCTACCCCAGATCTCATGCTTCTCGGCTTTGTTTACAATAGTCAAATACTGAGAACAACCAAAATTCCTCTCAATAGGTGAATGGCTAAATATACTGGGGTGCGGCGAGCCGCCTCCGACCAGCAGAACGACGAGTCGCCACACGCAAGATTCTTCTCGTATCACACTTTATTGGAGCACAGCTTGGTTAAAGAAAAGATGGAAGGAAGACCCCGCAATCCTATAGCAGTCTGCTTATATAGGGATTAAGAACATGTGTCGCTCTGTGATTGGCTTTCGCCGATGGTGCGACTTGTGAGCCAGCATCGGATAGGTCGCTACTTTAAAACCTCATTAGTATACTTAGCGCAAGCGCAGTGGCCACAGGAAGGATGACTCAGCTTACTTCAGCTTCCTGCTGCGTGGCAGTTAGCTGACCGCGCCCTACACTGGGGCACATACATACCACGGTACATGGCAATAAAAAGGAGTGAACTACTGATACACAACTTGGATGGCTCTTTCAAGGACATTCTGTTGTGTGAAAAGCTAATCTCAAAAGGCATGTTTGAGTCATACTGTACGACTGCATTTATATAACATTCTCAAACTGACAAAACTATACAAATGGCAAATAGATTAGCGGTTGCCAGTAGTTGGGGGATGGTGGTGGAAGGGTAGCCCGAGGGAGCCTTATGGGGAGGGACAGTTTGATATCTTGATTCTGGTGGTGTCACAGGAGTCTACACATGGGAGAAAATTGCACAGAATTACACACCCACTGCCACAAGCTCATCCCCACCTCACACATAAACAAGTACGTATGAAACTGGTGGAATCTGAATACGCTCTGTATGCTATACCAAAGTCAGTTTGCTGCTGTTGATATTGTAGGATGGCTAGGCAGGATATTATTATATTAGAGGACGTTCTGGGGAGGGTATAAGGGACCACAGTCTGTGGAGTTTTGTAACTTCCTGTGAATCTACACACAGGTAAAAGTAAAAAGTTAAGAAAAAATCCTGGATCTGTTTGACTTTGCTCCCAAATTCCAACTTGTATTATAGTCACTTAACCTCTTTAGGCCTTTCTACCAATAGACTGGGGAAAATAATGTTTTTCTTCATAGGAACATTGCTAATTTGCCAAACTATATGACATATTACACACGAAAGTACTTTATTTCTTTGAAAGTGGGGAGCTATCGATGACAAGTGATATTGGCCTAATCATTACCATAGCCACTTTTCTGCTACACAAAGACAAGTGATATTCTTATGGAAACTATAATGCAATGTACTTTACAAGGCAATGAGTTCAGTGAATTTATATGAATCTAGATGATAAAGTCCATGAGCAGAAACCATCTAAAATCTGTTTTACTTTATCCCCAAAGATGATTCTCTTCGTGACTGTGGCACCTTTAATTAGCAACACCCAAATAGTGCTTTCATGAGCAAACAGTATATAATGTTTAAACTAGAATGCATTCACACTCCTTTAAAAAAAATCCCAGTTAATTGAATTTGCCTCTCAAAATCATGCAGTTGTAGTAATTTTCATAATGAAATTACTACTATATTTGATACCTTGTCCATGACAACATATTTACCACAAGCAAGAGAAAGACTTTTAGAGGATAATTTTCACACAGGAAACTTTCAAAGGGAGCTTTTTGAATAATGTGCTTGTCTTCATGGAATAAAAGTTTGTTGAATTCCAGTGGTTTCTGATCAAAAAGTACAAATACGTTAAATTATTAGCTCAGCGTTTTTCTTCTTAAGGTCATTTACCAAGAGGCTGGACAGTAGTCAAGATTTATATTTATAATGAAAGTGTGTTAGTAAAATATGAATTAAAGCATGCCTGATGCAAAATATATGCATGAGTATTCAAGCATGAACATTTAACCAGGCATCAAGTGTACTAAGTCATATCCACCATGATTTTCTTAGTTTTGAACCATAAAATGGTCTGAAAAATATTAGAACTGGACACAAAAAGATTTTCCTTCTTATGTTTTGGTGGGAATGAGTTGATTCTCTTTACTCTGACTTCAAAATAAATATTGTTGGAAATATAAATGAGGTGAAATTTGCCTTGGTGTTTGTTAATATAGAGCAAGTTTCTGAAAGCTCATGGTAAACTGGGCAATTTTAAATGGAAAATATTACTATGGTAACTTCATAAAGCTTTATTTTTCTCCTGTCGTTATTTTCCATGCCCTTTCATTTTACGGAAATGCATCCACTTATTGAACCAAAAACGAATCTGAAAATACCCCGGGCAGATGATTTACTTGTGAATAAAGTTGTCGGCTTAGTTAGCGATTAAGAAAAGAAAAGTCTTAATAGCTTTTAAAGAAAATTCTTTTGTTAACCTTTGACAGTTGAGATAATTGCTCCTGTAAGTGATTAAGAGGAGGAAAGACCTGTGTGTTGCAAGGCCAGTAGACAGAGACACAGTGATGCTGCACATACGTGACAAGCATAAACCTTGCTAATTTGGGTGGCACTCGTAGGAAATGCTTTTTAGGAAAATACAATGGCCTCTCTCTTTACTTCACCACTTCCTTTTCTAGTAGCACTTCCCCATATACTGGACATCAGAATTACCTTGGAAGGTGTTACAAGGTTCAGATGCCCAGGCCCATCCATAGAGATGTGTTTTGTGTTGATTGAAATTCAAGTCTGGACAATAGAATTAATTTTAAAACAGACAAACAACAACTGTTAACAACAGCAAAACACCCAGGTGATCTGAAAGTACTTCTCTGTAGTTTCTCCTCACTTAGCTGCAAATATGAATACTTCCATTGAGTAGTATGTGCTTTGGCTTTTCACCTAAGGTGTATGATAGACTTTGAAGAGAATGATCTGCTTCAATGAAAACAAGAGGAAATTGGCAAGGGAACCAATACTGGTCCGTCCTCAAATTAATGGGTTCAATCAATATGTGAACGGAGCGGTAAGGAAATTAGAAGAGCTAATACCATTTAGAAAGAGAAGAAAGGTAAAGAAATTATGCTAAACAGTTTTAAGACTGGTTAAAAAGCTATTGCAATCAACACAGTGTGCTATTGGAGTGAAGCCAGACAAATTAGTATCAAAAGAATGGATTAGAGAATCCAGATATCCACACAAATGTAGCAAATTGATTTTTTTAACATCTTTATTGGAGTATAATTGCTTTACAATGTTGTGTTAGTTTCTGCTTTATAACAAAGTGAATCAGCTATACATATACATATATCGCCATATTCACTCCCTCTTGCGTCTCTTTCCCACCCTCCCTATCCCACCCCTCTAGGTGGACACAAATCACGGAGCTGATCTCCCTGTGCTATGCGGCTGCTTCCCACTAGCTATCTGTTTTACATTTGGAAGTATATATAAGTTCATGCCACTCTCTAACTTCGTCCCAGCTTTCCCTTCCCCCTCCCTGTGTCCTCACCATTCTCTACGTCTGCATCTTTATTCCTGTCCAGCCCCTAGGCTTGTCAGAACCTTCTTTTTTTTTAGATTCCATATATATGTGTTAGCATACGGTATTTGTTTTTCTCTTTCTGACTTACTTCACTCTGTATGACAGACTTGAGGTCCAAACACCTCACTACAAATAACTCAATTTCATTTCTTTTTATGGCTGAGTAATATTCCATTGTATATATGTGCCACATCTTCTTTATCCATTCATCTGTTGATGGACATTTAGGGTGTTTCCATGTCCTGGCTATTGTAAATAGTGCTGCAATGAACACTGTGGTACATGACTCTTTCTGAATTATGGTTTTCTCAGGGTTTGCCCAGTGGTGGGATTGCTGGGTCCTATGGTAGTTCTAGTTTTAGTTTTTTAAGGAACCTCCATACTGTTCTCCATAGTGGCTGTATCAATTTACATTCCCACCAGCAGTGCAAGAGGGTTCCCTTTTCTCCACACCCTCTCCAGCATTTATTGTTTGTAGTTTTTTGATGATGGCCATTCTGACTGGTGTGAGGTGATGCCTCATTGTAGTTTTGATTTGCATTTCTCTAATGATTAATGATGTTGAGCATTCTTTCATGTGTTTGTTGGCAGTCTGTATATCTTCTTTGGAGAAATGTCTATTTAGGTCTTCTGCCCAATTTTGGATTGGGTTGTTTGCTTTTTTGATATTGAGCTGCATGAGCTGCTTGTAAATTTTGGAGATTAATCCTTTGTCTGTTGCTTCATTTGCAACGGACTCCCATTCTGAGTGTTGTCTTTTCATCTTGTTTATGGTTTCCTTTGTTGTGTAAAAGCTTTTAAGTTTCATTAGGTCCCATTTGTTTATTTTTGTTTTTATTTCCATTTCTCTAGGAGGTGGGTCAAAAAGGATCTTGCTGTGATTTATGTCAAAGAGTGTTCTGCCTATGTTTTCGTCTAAGAGTTTTATAGTGTCTGGCCTTACACCTAGGTCTTTAATCCATTTTGAATTTATTTTCTGTATGGAGTTAGGTAGTGTTCTAATATCATTCTTTTACATTTACCTGTCCAGTTTTCCCAGCACCACTTACTGAAGAGACTGTCTTCTCCATTGTATATTCTTGCCTCCTTTATCAAAGATAAGGTGACCATAAGCGCATGGGTTTATCTCTGGGCTTTCTATCCTGTTCCATTGATCTATATTTCTGTTTTTGTGCCAGTACCACACTGTCTTGATTACTGTAGCTTTGCAGTATAGTCTGAAGTCAGGGAGCCTGATTGTTCCAGCTCCAGTTTTCTTTCTCAAGATTGCTTTGGTTATTTGGGGTCTTTTGTGTTTCCATACAAATTGTGACATTTTTTGTTCTAGTTCTGTGAAAAATGCCACTGGTAGTTTGATAGGGATCACATTGAATCTGTAGATTGCTTTGGGTAGTAGAGTCATTTTCACAATGTTGATTCTTCCAATCCAAGAACATAGTATATCTCTCCACCTATTTGTATCGCCTTTAATTTCTTTCATCAGTGTCTTATAGTTTTCTGCATACAGGTCTTTTGTCTCCTTAGGTAGGTTTATTCCTAGATATTTTATTCTTTTTGTTGCAGTGGTAAGTGGGAGTGTTCCCCTAATTTCTCCTTCAGATTTTTCATCATTAGTATATAGGAATACAAGAGATTTCTGTGCATTAATTTTGTATCCTGCTACTTTACCAAATTCATTGATTAGCTCTAGTAGTTTTCTGGTAGCATCTTTAGGATTCTCTATGTATAGTATCATGTCATCTGCAAACAGTGACAGCTTTACTTCTTCTTTTCTGATTTGGATTCCTTTTATTTCTTTTTCTTCTCTGATTGCTGTGGCTAAAACTTCTAAAACTATGTTTAATAATAGTGGTGAGAATGGGCAACCTTGTCTTGCTCTTGATCTTAGAGGAAATGGTTTCAGTTTTTCACCATTGAGAACAATGTTGGCTGTGGGTTTGTCATATATGGCCTTTATTATGTTGAGTTAGGTTCCCTCTATGCCCACTTTCTGGAGAGTTTTTATCATAAATAGGTGTTGAGTTTTGTCGAAAGCTTTTTCTGCATCTATTGAGATGATCATATGGTTTTTATTCCTTAATTTGTTAATGTGTTGTATCACACTGATTGATTTGCATATATTGAAGAATCCTTGCATTCCTGGGATAAACCCTATTTGATCATGGTGCATGATCCTTTTAATGTGCTGCTGGAATCTGTTTGCTGGTATTTTGTTGAGGATTTTTGCATCTATGTTCATCAGTGATACTGGCCTGTAGTTTTCTTCCTTTGTGACATCTTTTTCTTATTTTGGTATCATAGTGATGGTGGCCTCATAGAATGAGTTTGGGAGTGTTCCTCCCTCTGCTATATTTTGGAAGAGTTTGAGAAGGATAGGTGTTAGCTCTTCACTAAATGTTTGATAGAAGCCATCTGGTCCTGGGCTTTTGTTTGTAGGAAGATTTTTAAACACAGTTTCAATTTCAGTGCTTGTGATTGGTCTCTTCATATTTTCTTGATTGGTCTGTTTATATTTTCTATCTCTTCTGGCTTCAGTTTCAGAAGGTTGTGCTTTTCTAAGAATTTGTCACTTTCTTCCAGGTTGTCCATTTTATTGCATATGGGTGCTTGTAGTAATCTCTCATGATCATATGTATTTCTGCAGTGTCTGTTGTTATTTCTCCTTTTTCATTTCTAATTCTGTTGATTTGAATCTTCTCTCTTTTGTTCTTGATGAGTCTGGCTAATGGTTTATCAATTTTGGTTATCTTCTCAGAGACCCAGCTTTTAGTTTTATTGATCTTTGTTATCATTTCCTTCATTTCTTTTTCATTTATTTCTGATCTGATCTCCATATTAGAAAATTTGTGGGACATCATTATAGAAGGCTACAAATCTCATCTGATAAATGACTTATACCCAGATTACATACAGAATTTTCAAAATTCAATTATGTGTAACAAAATACATCAGCAAAAGTTTGAATAGACATTTCATGAAAACTACGATGACAGCAAATAAGCACATGGAAAGATGCTTAACATCTTGGATAATAGGGAAATGCAAATTACAACCACAGCAAGATACAAGTAGATGTCTACTATAACGGCTAAATTTTTTAAATTGACTATCCTTGTTTTAGTGATATTTGCAGGATTAGGAACACTCATACATAGCAGATGTGGATATAAAATGGTGCAATCACTTTGGAATGCAATTTGGCATTACATCACTTCACTCCTATATAATTCAGGAAGAGAAAATTAATATATGTCTATACAAAGCTGTATACCTGAATTTCATAAAAGATTTTCTTATAATACCCCAAAACTCTAAATCACCCAAATACCCATCAGTAGGGTGAATAGATAAACAAATTGTTACAGATCTATACAACAGAATGATACCCAGAAATTTAAAAAAATAATAGACTACTGGTGCATGCTACAACATGGATGGATCTCAAGACAGTTATGCCAGTGCAAGATGTCAGACAAGAAAGAGTCACTGATGTTTATCATGACAAATTCTGGGGGGACTGGTATGCTCACAGTTTTTATCATAGTGATGTTTTTACAAATGATTATTTATGCTACAACATCAAATTTTATACTTTCAATATTTTCAGTTTCCTGGCTATCAGTAATACTTAAATAAAGCTGTTTAAAAAAGAAAAAGAAAAAAAGAAGTTTGAGATGTATGCTGAAAATCAGTGTTCTAATTGAGAGTCTGCTAGTTCCTTGATAAGTTCGTGACTCCAGTCAAGTGACTTGCTATTTATGTACTTCAGGTTTCTCACCCATAGAATAAGCCAAACAATATTTTTCTTGTATTTGGGGGTCACATAAGAGTAGCACTTAATATAGAGTAAGTCCAAGATGTGCCAGGTTTCACCATCTTAGTCATTTCGAATTATTTTCCTCTCCATCTCACATTCCTGGTTAGAAGAAGTGTATTGCTTCATTAAGTATGATATATTTTTAGAGTTAGTTTCTATGTTAATGGTGCTTTCAAACATAATACACATGGCTTCTTTCAAAATGGGTCTACAGTCACATCTGTAATTTTTTTAATCCTTATACACCAGTGGAAAAAAATAAATTTTATACAAAAATCTTCTCGATCAAGCCCGAGAGCCAACAGTAGTCATATGTATGCTGATTTTGTGTCAATATTTATAAACATACAGTTTATATTTTACATATTAGGAACTCATTAATATATATCGCTGCATGTGTGGATGAATGACAGCACCGTTTTTTGTGCTTTCTATTGTGGTTTGATCACTAAGTCTCAAAACCTCTTTAGTAAACAGCATTCAGCAGAATGTGGTTAATCTAAACATCTCTGAAACCTTTACTGAACGTGCATGTTGTGAACGTGAAATTTCTGGAACCTGAATCTCTAGCCTGTTGGAGCAATGGCGGGACAGATGGCCAGTTGTTACATAAGACAGTAGTTGAAGAATTTCCCTCTCAGCAACCCTCTTAGAGCTAAGAGGAAGCATCTGGTGGGTATGCACGAGGTATTAAGCGGACTACAGAGTCTGGGAGGAAAGCCACTTGGCTGCTCTGCGTTATCCAGGCTTTCTTAAAGACAGCACCATATGGATCTATATTGGGAGAAGGGTAGGTCCAATGGAAACTGAAGAGAGAAACAAGCTAAAGTAAATGAGAAACAGAAGTTCAGTAGATTTGTCAGGAGCTAAAATCAGAGGGCTAAACTTGAGTTCATAGTTTTTTCCATTTATTACACAACTTACTTCATGACATTTCTCTGCCAAGGCAGCGCCATTTAAGGACGACATAGTGTGATTCATATATTCCTACACGCAGAGCTATTTTAGGATCGTTTCGTATATCAGGGTCCATTTGTATATATAGTTCTCTGCATACATGTGTCATTCTGAGATCAACCATTTTGTTTATTGCCTTTTCTTGACAGACAACGAGCTACCATTTTTGTTAAGAACAATGCTTGGCAATCAAAATAACATGCTTCAGGTTGGCGAGTCAGTGACACACAGATGTGTCACTTGGTCTGATTCAAATGCCTGTTGAGCGTTTACCGGGAAGAGCATTTCCATACTCCTTTAAATTTCTTCTTCTCAGTAAACTTTTACTGAGCCCTTACTACAGATGGGGTTCTGTGCTAGGAGATGAAAATACAATACTGAACCATAATGTTTTAACTCTAGGATCTGGGAGTCACTTATGATAGAAAAATATGTAAAGAGATGTATCTGACATGCTGGTGGCTAATTCAATAATGACAACATGTATATGATCCTGGAGAAGCAAATGGGATACCTATCCAAGCCTGGGGTGACTGACAGTGGAGCTCAGAGAGGGCTTCCTGGAAGAGTGGGCATCCCAGTTCACAGTAGTTAGCTAAGTCAAATGTGGTGAGGAAGGAAGAAATGCATGGAAGTAAAACATTGCATCATTTGCAGAGACGCAGAAGCTTGAAAGAGCTGAGCACTTGGGGAAATTTGGTGGGTTACAAAGTTATTAGAGAAGGAACAGGGATTGAGTTTGGTGAGGTAGGTGGAGACTAGCTCATAACAAAAACATTCATGCTCTGTTCTGCTAATCTTGACTATGACAGAAGGACATTAATTGTTTTTAATCAGGGGGAAAATAGAAACAGAATGACAGTGTTGGTAGCATGGTAGAGAGAGGATCTCAAAAGATTAGGGTGTGAATATGAAATATTAGTTTAGCTGGCCTTCCTGTCTTGGTGTCCTCTCTAGAGAAACGAACACTCCCCTTGCACTTTCTTATTGGGGGCAGGTAACATCCAGTAATGCAGAAAAAGAAGTGGCTGTGAGGATGCCAGTATCCTCAGGCCCCCTGGGTATAATGTTTCCAGTCCCAGACTGGGCTGTCAAACACATCTTTCTCCACAAAAGCTGATACACAGCTCAGCAGGCAAAAAGTGACTGACCACAAGATTCAATCTGAGCTCCAGACTCTGTCATTAGTCTGTGTGAGTACGTAAATCTCTTTTCCAAACTAAATCTTTATATATATATATAAACTCTGAGGCAAATATGTTAATCAGAGAACGCTGCCCCCTACTATGCATTATGTATATTTAAGTTAATAATTGTAAGCTCACTTTTAGATTTAGGCATGGGCTACCTCTCACACTGGCCCATTTCTCCCCACCCTCCCTCTGGAGGAGCTGCACTGGTCACAGACATGGACAGTCAGGGCAACCTAGCTCTCACAGTTGTCAGTGTGGATTGCCCGGTGTCCTGAATACTCAACCTGCAGGGGTTCCTCCACCCTTTGGTAGGATGTCCAGCCAACTGAGGCCAGCCTTTCTGTTGTAAACCTCATTCCTCAAAAGATAATCTTCTAAATCTCCTTCTCAAGGGATGTCCCACGCTTTTCCTTGTTCTGGCTGCCTCACCTGATACTAGCTAGTTTTCTGTATAAACCCTTCTTTAGACATAAGTACCATAAGTATGGTGAGGGCCATTGAGATGAAAAGACTGACCTCTGTTCCCCTCAGAGCATTTCCATTGCCCCCCAGAGCACCGCCATGCAGTAGAAACACGATGCAAGCCACACAGGAGGTTTCAAATTGTCTAGAAGCCACATTAAACAAAGAAAAAGAAACAAGCAAAATTAATTCTAATGATATGTTTAATTCAACCCAATATATCTAAAATGGTATCATTTCAATAGGTCATCCATAGAAAATTAAGGGTGAGAGATTTTGCTTTCAATTTTTTGTACTGTATTTGAAGTCTGCTGTGCATCTCACAACTGCTGCCCTTCTCAATTTGGAATCACATCCAAGGGTCCAATAGCCATGCTCTAGAGGAAGAATAAGCTAGGAGGACATATTTTTTAATGGTTCACCTAGCTTTGCCTCCCATGCTCTTTGCCCCTCCCAGTGCCCCCTCAAGGCTTCTCTGAGCCTCTGCCCGCAGGTGACACTGGCCACGGTACATCTACATGGAAGCACACATGCTAAAATGTCTGTTGCTGTCCCTGCCCTGGTGATTTGCATTTTTAGGGCTTTAAGCTTGTAAAGTTCTTGGGCATTGCATTGACCCTCTGTTGGTGAGTCATTTATTTTGAAGACTTTTCTGAAATCATACCATTTTTGAACACATTTACTATAAGTTCAGGTCAGTCTTGTTTTGAGAGGGACAAAGGTGGGAAATCTGAGCAAACGGACAGCTGTCTTGGAGTTTGCAGAGTGATTACAACCTCACCATGTGAAAGTGACATATTGAAGATATCTGAGTATCTTCAACGTCCTTATTTTCTTAACTCACCTTTTGTTCTGCTTTTTGTTCTTTAATCCTCGTGATTGGTATTCAGAACAGGGCTGCCGCGTGGGGCTCGCCAACGGGAGTTAAAGCTGAGCATCCACTTGCTACCTGCTTGCTTGGGGCACTTTAACATTTTCTCTCAGCTCAGCACGGGGCAAATGAGAGCAGTGTTGTCAGCTGAGAAGAGTTTATTAACCGGAGTTCAAACTTCCAGTAAACAGCACCCAGGAGCTCCCCTCAATCATGACATCCAGAGGCAGATTTCTGAACTAATATACATGGGCTTCTGCACAGAAACGGAAGCATCAGATCCTACTTCCCACTTTGCCCTGTAGCTCAGGTTAGCTGCTCGGCTAAGAGATGTGCCGGACTAGGAAGGACCCCACAGCCTCAGCCTGTGAGCCTTTTAATTGGGAGAGGTTTGGACCTGGTATACTTCACCTCAACGAACGGGATTAATTAAGAGCACATTATCACTTCCCTTCAATATTCGAAGGATCTTTGCAGCCCAACATGTCTTTTTGATTATAGGTACTTAAAAGTTAATTTTCGAAAAGCACAGCCCCCGAGAAGGAAAGAGTATACTGTTTACTGAACAAGAGCCTTCTAGAATATCCATATTTGATTTAGAGAAATGTGGTTTACTTATACTATATCAAACAACTGAAACAATCTAGAAAGAGACATCGGGCAAAGATCTCTGGTATTGATAACAGATTATATTCCAAATAAGACATACAGTGTTCCTAAAAATTTTACTGTGGAGAAAAAGAAATATTATAAAGGAAATGTGGACAATCTAATGGTTTATAAATACACAGAACTTCCCTCTGTCACTTACATAGTTTATAACATAATATTTTAAATGTATAATTTTAATAGAAAAGTACAAAGATATCTTTAACATTTACATATATATGTACAAACATATGTTTTGATATATTTAACTGAAGGCTTGTTTGATGTGGGTTATGAATAGAACAAGTAGTTTATAAAATGTCTACTTTTCTAAATTGGAGATTGGAAGCGAGTTGTCTTAAATCTTTTGCATGAGAACTTCTATAGGTTTACATACATTGTTCATGGTGGCAAAGGGTAGTATTTTCTTTACTTTCTTTACTCTAAGACAACTGTAATGACCATGTGTCATTCTTAACACCAATCGCCCCTCCTTTGTAAAATGATTTCAGAGTAGGAGGATCCAGAGGTCTTGGATGTGAAGGAATTCAATCCAAGGCTGCATTGCCCCACTCTCCACCCTGACCGAAATTCTAATCCCATGTAACACTGAGGCATTGTCATCAGAGGAGATCAAGCACCAAGGGGTGTGTTGCAGGAATTCAGAAAGACAGAGCAAAGTATGGGCATGGGTGAGGTCAACGTTTCAAACGATTGCACACACCGAGAGAATTCATGAAGTGATCTTCCCGAGAGAAAGCACATGGAGACCTATAATGACCCTCATTAGAGTGTCCTGGCTTCCCCATTCACCAGCCTCGGCCTTGGGTAAGTCACTTAACCATTAAGAACTTCAAACTTTCCTCACACATAAAGTGGTCAAAATAATAGCTTCCATATATTGAATATATTCTAGGGTTCTATTATCATGTTTGATACCTTACATACTGTACCTTTTATTCTTTCCCCAACTAGTTGGGACTATTATCCCCATTTTACAGGAGAAATAAATCAAATTCATAAAGGTTAAATGACTGATCCAAGTCCAAATTGCTCTTAAGTGGCAGAGCCAGAATTCAACTATACATACTTGCAAATTTTCTACAGTATATATAGCTTATTACATCCAAAAGAGTATGATTTCAGCATGCTACCCAAGCTTCATATCAAGTACAGATGGCTAGTTACCAAGGTACTGAATGTATCATTTTCTTACCATTCTCCATAAAAGACTTAATCTCCATAATCACCATGACTTTGGTTATTCACACTCCATCTGCTTGAGCATCTAACATCACCAAATCCAGATTTTCATAAAATCTTACATATCTTGGAGGACTTCAGCCTCAATCAAAATTCCACAGGTTACCCCGATTCTCTGGCATGAATTCTTCTCTTTCAACTACTTCCTCATTGTATTTTGTGGTTCTTTTCCACACTAAACCTATACTTTTTTAGAATTATAATTGTTTTTACATTCATCACAGTCACCAACTAGACTGTGAGTTATTGGCAGCTACAAGCTGGGCCTCACCGATCTATGTTTACTTATACAATCCTCAGTATGATGCCTTATATGTAGTGGGTAATCAGTAACTGTCAAAGGAATCAAATTGCCAGATAAGGAGAAAACAGTAACACATGTTTGAAAAATGATCAAATTTTAGTGTATGTTATTTGTTTGATGAATCTAATGCCTAGATTTAGATGTTATTTTAAGACTGATATCCATGGTGATGCCAAACGTTTTCTGATGTATTTACCTTTTAGGACATGCACACACACACAAAAAGAGGCCACAAATAAACTGTTTGAGGATTCTACTGCTAGCATCCAAATTTACATCTGAAAATCCATTATTTATGTTCTTCATAAGCGCATGTATATTTATTTTGGTAGCCTACTCATAACTTCATCATCTGAAATGACATTTTGCGATGGCTGCATTATGCTAGGTAATGGAAATGACATCTATGGAAAGTAACTGCAAATGGATCGAGCAATCCACATATTAAGAAATGAATACAAAAATAATAAGCAACAAACCAGTAAATAGCTTATACTTTCACCTCACACAAAGGAATGCCATAATTTTTATGGCCGTTGAATGTAAAAAGTATAACTATTCACATATATTCCTTGTTATGGAACCAAATGGAAAAATGAAAAAAGATTTTTCAATCAACAAGAAACAGTGAATCAAGCAAATACAATGGTATTTTGATGTCAAATGTATTTTAAATCATCTTTTTAGGTAGAACTCACAGCAGTCTTTCCTACAGGCATGCATTGAAGATGTACTTTTGCTTTTGCTTTTTCATTAAATCAAGATGCTCCTTTTACACTAGAACTTAGGCTTTTTAAAGTTAAGAAACAGAAATATAAGCTGCTTTAGAGCTGACCTTTAATTGTATAGTTGACATCAACACCACGGAAAAACAGATATGAACACATTATAGTAATAGAAATCACTTTAACTTTCCCATGGTTTATAGTATCACACATAAAAATACAACGGAGATGATAAAATGTAGAATATGATTAATGGAACAAGAAGTACCTATTACTTTTCCAGTTACGGATGGCCATTGTTAAAACTATGGACATATTTCCAGTTTCTTGTGTTTGTGTGGTATGGTATGTGTACGGTTTCTCTGTGGCACTGAAAGAAAAGTGTCCTGTGGTGATCAGAGTATTATTTGGTATAGCCCTCCAAATTTTCAACTATTTTTCATATTTCCAAATTATGTTTATAGTATTTTTATAGTAGATGTGAAGGGGGTATTTTTTAATACAAGGTCTACATATGTCTCTAACCATATTTCTAAATATCTAGACTGTTTGTTTTAGTTCAATTTTTGGTGTTGTTGAGATTATTTTTATCCTCATGCCCCTCAATTGGTCTTTGCTATCACACGTAAAAGAACCGTATTTTTGTATACACCTATGCACTCAATTCTTTTCTTAACTTTTCCTTAAATATGCTATGACCTTCCCCTATTTTCTCTTTAATTATTTGTTGTTATATTTTGAGTAGATACATAGGCACAGAACGTTAAAAATTCAAATTATTTTAGATGATTATGGAAAGAAGAGTCAGTCCTCTCTCCTCCCAGTTTGTACCAGCTCACAGAATTAATTTCTTTGAAAATGTTCTAATCTGTGTCAAGCGTTTAACTCCACACCTCAATATCATTTGTGTACCACTAGCTCTTGATTATTCAGGTTGTGACGTGACAATGATTTCAAATTATGCAAAGTGAGAATTTGTCCCTGTCACATCAACGACATGAATAACGCACTTCCTCTTCTCCATCATCCAAACCGGTTTTCTTAATTTTGACCAGACAGTGGTGTTTACATATTGACTAGTTATGCATCATCTCAGGTAAGACAGGTGGTATTCTCTATGACGTAAATCACAGCAAGATCCTTTTTGACCCACCTCCTAGAGAAATGGAAATAAAACCAAAAATACACAAATGGGACCTAACAAAACTTAAAAGCTTTTGCACAGCAAAGGAAACCATAAACAAGACAAAAAGACAACCCTCAGAATGGGAGAAAGTATTTGCAAATGAAGCAACTGACAAAGGATTAATCTCCAAAATTTACAAGCAGCTCACGCAGCTCGATATCAAAAAAACAAACAACCCAATCCAAAAATGGACAGAAGACCTAAACAGACATTTCTCCAAAGAAGATATAAAGAATGCCAACAAACACATGAAAGGATGCTCAACATCACTAATCATTAGAGAAATGCAAATCAAACTTACAATGAGGTATCACCTCACACCAGTCAGAATGGTCATCATCAAAAAACTACAAACAATAAATGCTGGAGAGGGTGTGGAGAAAAGGGAACCCTCTTGCACTGTTGGTGGGAATGTACATTGATACAGCCACTATGGAGAACAGTATGGAGGTTCCTTAAAAAACTACAAATAGAACTACCATATGACCCAGCAATCCCACCACTGGGCATATACCCTGAGAAAACCGTAATTCAAAAAGAGTCATGTACCACAATGTTCACTGCAGCTCTATTTACAATAGCCAGGACATGGAAGCAACCTAAGTGCTCATCGACAGAGGAATGGATAAAGAAGATGTGGCACATATATACAATGGAATATTACTCAGCCATAAAAAGAAACGAAATTGAGTTATTTGTAGTGAGGTAGATGGGCTTAGAGTGTGTCATACAGAGTGAAGTAAGTCAGCAAGAGAAAAACAAATACCGTATGCTAACACATATATAAGGAATCTAAAAAGAAAATATGGTTCTGAAGAACCTAGGGGCAGGACAGGAATAAAGATGCAGATGTAGAGAATGGACTTAAGGACACGGGGAGCGGGAAGGGTAAGCTTAGACGAAGTGAGAGAGTGGCATGGACATATATACACTACCAAATGTAAAATAGATAGCTAGTGGGAAGCAGCCGCATAGCACAGGGAGATCCGCTAGGTGCTTTGGGATAGGGAGGGTGGGAGGGAGACTCAAGAGGGAGGGGATATGGGGATAGACTTATACATATAGCTGATTCACTTTGTTATACAGCAGAAACTAACACACCACTGTAAAGCAATTATACTACAATAAAGATGTTAAAAAAATTTAAAAAGACAGGTGGTATTCTAAGATCACATGCCGCTTGCATCCCTTTGTGTTTCCTGGAGTTAATAATGGTCTAACAATTTTATTTGTTTAACTTTTATGCACTTCCCATTAAATCATCTCCTTGCACTCATCACTTTTAAACAATTTCAGACACATGGACATTTTCTTCTTTCTTATATGTAAAGTTCTCCATTAAATGGATCTCGTATCTTCCTGATCCTTGGTTTGCTCCTTTTTTTGGATGGAGGACATCTTGAGAATAAAGGTGAAAATTTGAGGAAGTGCATATATGAAATTATGTTTATTGTAGACTCATGCTTAATTGACTGACTATAGAATCAGTGTTGGGAAATCCTTTTCTTCAGTAAGACGTGTTCTTTTGAAGGTATTATTTCCCTTATATCTAGTTTCAAATTTTGCTTTTGAAATATTGATATTTAGTTATGTTAATATTTTCTCTGGAAGCCTTTAGGGATTATCTTTGATCCCATTGAACTGAAGTTGGGAACGATGGCCTTATTATAAATCTATTTTCATTAATTGACTGAGAACTAGGTGACCTTAGCAGTCAGACAATTCATGTCCTTCAATTTGCAGAAATTTCCTAGACTTACTGACCTGATAATATCTTCACTTCTATTTTCTCTATTCTTTTGGTGAATCTGCAATTTGAGTTTTGGGAACTAGTGGACTGATTCTTTAAAAATATAGTATATTCCTTCTCATTTGATCTTTTTGGTCTTTTTATTATACTTTCTGTATTGCTTCCTCAATCTTATCTTCCAGTCATTTTCCTTTTTTAAAAAAATTAACTGTTATTACTTTCCAATGGTTATTCTTTATTTTCAAAATGCCCTCTTTCATCCTTATTAAAAACATTGATGACTTACTTATCTAAGGATATTTTTCCCTTTTACTGTTCCTTCTAAGTTATGTGAATGAGCGTGTGTGTTTGTGTGTGTATGTAAGTATTTAGGAAAGTGTGAGGTTGGTTTTTGAAATTGTACTTATCAAAAAGCAGCCACAGTAAAAGAACTGCAATGTTTTTCCAATAATTTTACTTTGCTGAGCAGGAAATTGAGGATAGGTATGGGTAAATAATCCCCTAAGCTTATTTTATTATATAATAGTATAATATGTGGGTATGTTAATTTTTTTTCAATCCAGCTTTATAAGCATTATAGTTAGCAAAAATTAATCTAGAAATCTGAAAGTGATTTTGTTAAATTTACCATTTGAGGAGTGCTGGTGATTTACGTTGTAGTTTTTAAAGCCATATAGATTTATTTTATTTTATTGTTTTATCATTTCACTTTATTTCCCAAACAGGGAAAGTAGAAATATGGCATGCACCATTCTGGTTCACACAATTCCTACTCTGAAAATGTTTGCTGAAGATTTAAATACAGTTATTTCTTTGAATGTTTCAACCATATTATCATAATAGTATTTAACCTTTGCTTACAAATGTTTAGGTATTTTTAACATAGACTGTGTTGGTCACTTACATTTCATGGGTGTATTTTTTTAATTACATTCATTTTTCCATGATTCTGAGAAATTAAAATTTCCATTTCTATAATAGTGAAGAGATAAGAACTGCTTGTAAGGAAACAACAAGCTAGAAAAGGTATCTAATTATTGGCAAGCAATGCTGCTTTAAAGCGTGTGAAGATTGTTTCAAGTGGAGATGTTTTTATCTGGAGAGATTCTCTATGTGTATTTACAGACTTAATAAAATTATTTTAATATTTTTCATTTGATCTTGATTGAAGTTTGCTGATAGATATTTCTATTTGTAAACAGATAAAGGGTCAAAATTTCTTGTAAGAGAACAACCACTGAAAAGAATGCAAAGATGTTTTTCAAGATGTCCCACCTCCTTGAAAATGGAAATGGGAAGATTACAACACTCCCCATGCTCAACAACGACTCCAGAGAAGGAAGTCCCAACCACTTCTTACTACCCTTGGATAAAATTTTCTTGAGGGCTCAGAATATAGTCAGTTTTGTCAAATGATCCAGGTGATCTTGCAAACTGCACATCTCTGAGTAGAACTAAATCTGTTCATGTCTAACGTGTTAATAGTATCATTCTAACATCCCATAATCTTACACATCTGATTCGTTTATCGATTACTGAGGTAGGTGTGATAAAACCCCTCACTATCAATATGGATTTGCCTACTTCTTGAAGTTATTCTATTTTGTGCTTTATCTATATTGTATATGTATTATTATGTACATACTAATTATACTGGTTGAGTTGACCCTTCAGCCTTATGACGTATCTTCTTTCTCTCTAATAATACTTTTTTGCCTTAAATTATCTTTTATCGAAAGTGATTAGAGATATGCCACTTTATTTTTATGTTTGTATGCTACATTTTTTCGGTCCTTATGATTCCAAAAGTTCTGCATTCTTATATTAAATATCTGTCTCTTGTAAACAAAATGGTTGTCTTTGTTTTGTCTTGTTTTGCCTCGTTTTTGTCTAGTCTGACAGTGTTTGCTGTTCATTGCAGTATTTAGCCCATTTACATGTAAACTAAATACTAACATATTTGGGGTTAAATCTACCATCTAATTATTTACTGTCATCTTATTAGTTTACTGGAATTGCTTGTTCTGTGTCTTTTCTCTTTTGCCTTTTTCTCTTTGAGTGACTACAGAATATCTTATCACATCTCAGACGTACCATTTCAAATCTTTGTGACCTCACCTCTCACTCCATCACTGCTGACGCAAACAGCTCTGCTTCATGTAGGTACAACGTGACAGCACCTTGAGTCAAATGTGTGCTTCATTCTTCTTCCTGCCTGGGGCACTCAGAGATCATGCATAAACCACCTGGAAACAGGGATTGGTTAAACCCCACAGGGCTACATTTGACCACTGACAAGACAATATTTCCCCAAATTTTCTCTCATGGATGGAGGTCTTTGTTGTTACATTAAGAAAGCAACACAGACTAGTCAAAGTTCTTGCTGTGGGTGAAAAAAAATCTACATGAATGGTAGAAGATGAAGAAGATTGATACAAATTCTTGTAAAAGAAGTTACAGCAGCCAAGACATGGAAGCAACCTAAATGTCCATCGACAGATGAATGGATAAAGAAGATGTGGTGTGTATTTACAATGGAATATTACTCAGCCATAAAAATGAATGAAGTAATGACATTTGCAGGATCATGGATGGACCTAGAGATTATCATACTCTATATCATATCATGTCATATCATAAGTGAAGTCAGACAGAGAAAGACAAATACCATATGATAATGCTTATATGTGTAATGATACAAATGAACTTATTTACAAAACAGAAATAGACTCACAGACATAGAAAACAAACTTATGGCTACCAAAGGGGAAAGAGGGGGGCATAAATTGGGAATTTGGGATTAATAGATGCACACCACTATATATAAAATAGATAAACAACAAGGACCTACTGTATAGCACAGGGAACTATACTCAATATTTTGTAATAACCTATATATGTATATATATATATATCTACATCTATATCTATATCTATATATATATAAAACTGAATCACTTTGCTATATACCTGAAACTAACACAACATTGTAAATCAACTATACTTCAATTAAGAAATTCTTCTAAAAGAAACTAGTAAATTATAGGCAGTATTGTTAGCAGTCTTATGTACAAAATAGAGAAGTAAAGATTTTACTATATTTTAAATTAGTCAGTAAACCCCTTGACTTTTTCATTAAAACTTGTGCCTCACATTTTAAGAATTTGAATGAGTGTATGTAAATCTAGGCACCTAATACTACATGATTTTTTGTTGTCATTGGAAAAATAATTGAAGAAACACAGGGCATCTAACTCAATGAAACAAGACCATAAGAAGTCTTGGTTAAAAGCGATACAATTCAAATATTTTATTAATTTCTTAAACAGAGTTATAAAGTGAAAGAGAATGAGTTAGTATATCACACAGAGAAAAAGCAAACTATTTAAGAGGGAGCACAAATGAGTCTTTCCTAAACCATTTAATCGAAGTGAATTTGCTTTGACCATTTTATACTCACTCGATTATTGCATTATAAAAAGAAATATTAATTGTTCAAGTATGTGATTCTTCAATTAAATGTTGAGATCATCATGGGTAGTTTTGTTCCCCACACTTGCTGCTATTGCCAGATTCTAGTATTGTACTTGGAGTTTAGTGGAAACTAACTAATTTCATACTGAATGTCGAAATGAATGAACCAATATTATTAATCCATCAAAAACTGTGCATCAGACTGATTTTGAACTGAGCCTCAAAATTTAACTTTACCCTATCACTGAGAAGATAAGGTTGTATAATATTATGACTATTATGTATTGAATAAAATAGAAAGCAAAAAAATTTTTTTAAATAGTAAAGCAAGTAAAAGTGAGGAAAATCTAAACAAAAATGGTTCTAAAGAGAACAGCTGGAAAGGAAGAAATACATGGAAAATTTTTGTTCTTATCTTTAAAAAGTTATTTTGGCATTTTCCCCATATATCAGTGATTTTATGAATTGGATACATAGATAAATGTTGCTAATTAAAAGACTAAAATGTGTTCTTAAAGGGACTAATTTTCATGTGCATCTAATTGACAAGTTCCTCTGCACACATTAAACTCACTGGAATCTCTATTTAGATGTCAAAATTAATGAATATTTAATGGTACCAATAAGTCATTAAATGAAATTGATTGCATGAGACTCAAGCAAAAAAAAAAAAAACAACCCATAAAAAACAAAAAGAAAACAATGAAGGAACATAGAAGCATGTTTAAATGAAGCATAAAATAGCCAAGAAATATTACAAAAATAACACAGGGATTATCAAAGATAAAACACGTCTCTACAAAAACTCTATGTAATCTTTCTTTATCATCAAGACTCTCTCACTAAAGGCTGGCATCTCAAGCTGGCTTGATAAAACCTAACTAAATGGAAACTCCATGTGCAAAAGCTCCTGGCATCTTCCTTTGAGCATTGAGAACTTTTCCTTTGCACAGCATCTGTTTCTGCCATTTTGGGAGGAAACAATATAAGAAATAGCACAATATTCTTCAAAATGATTTGGTAGAGAAAACAAACTAACTCTCAACTGCATTTTTAAAATTTTGATAAAAAGTACTAAGAAATTAAAGTGCTTGATATTTACATTTACTATCTTCACTTAAAAAAGTGTTCACATTCAGGGACTAAAAACTATAAAAGTATTGTTTTTCCTTAGTTTGAACAAACTAACATTTTAAGTAAGCCTTTTAAAATTAGAATAAAAAGACAACTCTTTAAGTCTCAAAATAAATGAAATCTGTTGTCCCCAATTCTACACTGTTCAGACTCAGAAAAAATCTGATTATTTTTGAAGTACAAGGAAAGTCAACACAAAGTGAAAGAAGTGTGAGCCAACACCTGTCCATCACAAAAGAACAGTCTTCCTTCCAAACCGTACTTAATTTTGATTGAAGAAGAATTAGCATCATCATTAACTGCTTTTACTTTAGTCATTTTCCTGTCTGTCCATCAAATGAAGAAAAACTCCTGTGTCTACCACTGAAACTCACAAATAGGTAAGGCCTCTGACCTTGCCAAGCACTGACATCTTTGTCTCCCATTTGTCGTTTGATCTGAGGTTGTCAGCAAACAGATGTCTCCTTTAGCCTAAGGCATCCTCAGAGTTACTAGGACAGCTGTTGCCATGACATTTGATGAAGGTATGGAAAGTGATGATTATGTGATTTGTAGGTCCATCCGCAGTAAGTGCTTGAGAGTGTAAGATGGGAATGATGCATTGCCTGCTAATTTGTTAATGCTTATTTTATTATTTATTTATTTATTTTTTTGTTGTTGTTAATACTTATTTTAAAAAGTGCTTTTAGTTAAATGTATTTTCCTGGGCCAAACATATTTTTTCCTTTAAAGTGCCTCCTCAAATAATTTATAAGGAGGCAACCTATGCCTGGGCAATGCCTCTATTTAATGTCTGAACTTGCAATGTTATTTGCACGAGAGAATATCCAATAGTCTTGCTACTTTAAAGGCAAATGTGTGCTAATTATCACTGTGCCTTCCCATAATGAATGTATATACAAACGGGATAGTTTCTTATACCAATATGAGCAGAGGGATTCTAACGTGCTTATCGAACTTAGAAGACTCAATAGAAATCTGGGGGTTGAGGGGGGAGATCACCTCCACGTAGTGTGTGAATTTCCATTTGCCATGCATAGGTATCACATTTACCTAACGAGCATTTCTAATGGGTACATAACTGTGCTTCAAGCAAAGTACTAAGTGTCCTGTTTCTTCAGTCTTAGGATTTTTTAAAAAAACATATTTTACATTTTTATTATTTATTTATTTATTGGCCACGCCACACGGTTTGTGGCATATTAGTTCCCCGACCAGGGATTGAACCCAGGCCCACGGCAGTGAAAGCGTGGAGTCTTAACCACTGGACCGCCAGGGAATTCCCATATTTTACATTTTTAAAATTGTTTACATCTACATTGGAAAATGCAGATTAATTATGTATGTAAAAGCAATATTTCAGGGTAATGGTAAAATTTATTTTTCCTTCTATGAACAGTAATTTATTATTTAATACATTCACATGAGTGATTGAAATGGCTGCTAGTTATGATCAGAAAACATGGCTATGATAACTAGTTAAAAACTGGAGTACTATGATTGTGTTTAACATAGTTATCAGAAATCTATGGGGAGAAAATGTGGAGTTTGAAACTCAGCCAACTTCATCTCCAGAACGTTGGTAAGGGCAAGTCCCATGATCTCTTTAAGTCTTAGTTTCTTGAAATATAAAGTGAGACGAATGATAACTATTTTGAAAGATTATTGCCATCACTGAAATTAATATTTATGAATCATCCAATACCATTGCTTCCTCTATAGTATATGAAACAGTGTTACACACATAACAAATGAGTACTACATTATTATTTTCATACTAAGTCTATACAGTCCCAAAGAGAAAAGTGTGTGCTAGTGTGTGTATATGAGTGCATGTGTGTATTTTTGTGCATGATGAATAAATAGAAACCCTTATTGTATTTTATAAGCCTACTTGAGCTCTCAGGAAAGAAGTTTATAAACCTACTTGACTTTTCCTAGGTTAAAAGTAGTCAAACTTTAGGCTCTTTCCTTACAGTAAATTAGTGACATTTCTTAAATCCATTGCAAATATTCTCCTCTTAATTCTACTGGGTCAAAGGGGAGGATTGTTAAGTCTTTGTAAGAGAGAGATAGAACCATGCAAGTAGTGCCCTGCTGTGTAGCAGGCCTCATGGTGCTTTGCAAAAATGGTCACAGAAGTGTTACTGCATTTTGTAGTCAATAGTAGGCCCTTGCTACTTCCAGGAGAAATCCAAAGTAAAATTTTCTAGGACACCTTTTTGAAAAGGGCTAACTGAACGGTAGCTCAATTAACCACTAGCGTGCTCAGACTGCACTCTTCTGTAAAGCAAGTTCATTATTTTATTTTATTTTTTTTAAGTTCATTATTTTAAATGAATAAGGCTTGCTTTACCTCAGTGGGGTTTTTTTGGTTTGTTTTAAATTTCCATGACATAATCATCAAATACGTTTATTGATCTTTTCTGTAAACTAATTTTCCTCTAAATATGTGTTCATTTTAAACAGCTCCACGTAACAGCTATTGGTTTAAAATAATTTATTCTTTTAAATAATTACTTAAATACATGCTTTAAATAATTTATTTAAATATCCAATTGTATATGACCCTTCTGACTGATACGTTTTGTTAAAGTTCACTCCAATGTATGTAAAACAGTTGCAAATTATCCAAACTGATCTAGTGAGAATACAAATATGAATACTATATAGGTGTCAAAGACTTTCTTTTTTGAGCGAGGATAGGATGAGTAACCATGTAAACTGTTATTTGACACCAAAAACTATTAAGGAAAATTACTCTCAATTAAAAATCCTTGTGAGCAAAAACAAATAAAATTGGAAGGCACATTTTTAAATGGAAGAATTTCACGCTCTTTAAAATTTACTGATTTAAGTTCATCAGAACATGTTCGTGTTTGGGCTGAAATAAAGGGGAAACTTGATTTATAGAATTGTCAGTGACTTTAAAATTTAATAATTAAAAATTAGAATAAGAGATTCCATACAATTGTCATGAATGACATTTTAAAGTTTTAATTAGACTTTATAGTGAGCACCGAAAGGCTCAATTACATCCACAGATTTTATTGACTCTCCAGCCAAGGACATTAAGAATGCAATCTCATGAAGTTGAATACACATTGGATTAGCAATGTATTTCGAACCTTACAAAGCAGTAATGATGGAGCAGAAAGCAGAAGGTTAATTCAGAACAAATTTGGCTAGAAACAGTATCGTTATCTTGGAGGTAAGAATGCTTGAAAAATTGTGCTAGTTTCTACTGAGAAGAACAACCCAGGGACTGTGTGCTTGGCACTGATTTCACGTCTGTTATGATAGTACACATCGGATTCACAACAACATTTGCGATATTTAGTAATTGGGCGTTACATGACCCTTGATGTAATGAGCATAGAGAAAATCATGATCAACCACATGGTGAGAAGTTTAATGGAGAAGCATCAGGAAAATGATTATGGCATCAATGAAAAAAAAATGCTCTAGATAATCTCTTATTGTTGATAAGTGATATAAAACTCACCAAAAATGGCACAACAGAAATCTTAACAGATGGTAAATCATCTTAATCTAGCAAATGAAGGGATCATACATTAAAACAATAAAATAGTAGGTTATTTGACATGCACTGTAATTACATTGGATATATTGCTTTCAATAAACGTTAAAGGACAAATTAGCATTAGTCGTGCCAACTACATTGCCAAATCTGCTTTTCAAGCTTATAATTAAAATCCTAAATTATTGCTGCCGCAGATTAACAGTTTTAACATAATGCAGACATTGTAATCATCAGCTCTTTGTTGTTTTTTAAAGGGATTGTCTCATGCAAATTTAAACAATATTCACCTCAGTAAACACTAAATACTAATAGCCTTTTCAGCGTTGCAGGAGAAAACTATGAAACAGACTTCTCTGCTGGAGACCTTTCTCAACCAAGAAAAAAAGCTTGACTCACAAGAGGAATGGTGCAATCCTTAATAAAACAATCGTGTCGGCCTCACCCAAAGCAGTGACAGGTTTGGAATACAGTTGTTTAGATTCTTCCGCCTTACGAAAAGCAACGGAGACTACACTATCTCGTCTGGCTCATGAGTGCTATGTCACTCCATGGGAGTCCTTTAGCCAGAGGATGAGGCTGGAGGAGGCCAGATCTTCACATTCCAAAAGGATTCTGATACTCGCATTGAACAAGGCGCTCCGTTAGTTCTCACAACTTTCTAAGTGATTTTCTTTATTACAGCAGATTATAGGGAAGTAAATTTTAAGACAGTTATTACACGTTTGGAGTCTTGTCAAATTCCACTCGAAGCTCTCGCTGTTTAACTGTATTGATGCAAACTGATGTCTTGTGACATCTGACCGCATTCATCTGTCTCATATTGTATGTCTCCTGAGTCAATGGTTTGGGACTCAACAATTAAAGAAATGCTGCAGTTGAAAAGTGTAATCACAAACAGCAAGGTGTCATTCAGTCAGGCTGATCATATGAAGTTTGGGATCATAAAATTTCCTCTTTAACTATTATGTAATTGATGAGGACTTGAGTGTGAAATAGGCAAATGAAAGATTATGTATAAAGGTAGTGTTTTCTCTTTAAAGTAGGAGAAATGAATAAGAAATATTTGTAAATTTTAGATTTAAATGAGTATGGGTGATAGCCTCAGGAGTCACAGTTATGAGGGAACTACACGCACACACACGCACACGCACAGTTATCTGTATTATTATCAATTGTTCTTTGCATAGATTATTTTACTCACAGAAGACTACAAATCCAGTGTACTTTTAATCTTCGATACAATTTTAATTGAAATAATCTCAGTATAAATCAACATTAGGTTATTTCCAGGACATTTTTTTTTCATTCTATGGTTGGAACCACAGGAAAAATCTTTACTGACTTAAAGAGCCACTTAGAATTCTAAAGAGAAAATTTGTAATTGTGTTGTCAGTTATATTTGCCATATTAGAATTCGAAATAATATAGTGCTTTATGAAAAGAAAAACTCATCAGCCTCTTTCTAAGCCCTCTTATTTATCTACTCTCTGCATTAGTAGTTCTACCATTCTTAAACTCAAAGACATCTTTAATTTGTTAGTAATTACCCATCCTTCTGAAAATGAAGGGGGAATGATGAAGAAGATGATAATCATGCTGATCTCACTTATTATGAAGGATTTTGGTGAGCATAAAATGAGAAAAATGAAAGTGTCTTTCAAACTACAAAATACACGACAAATCTAATGTATTAGATTTGTACTAGTTATTAGAAGTTGAAGTTGTTCTCTGAATTTCTTGTTATTTGAGGGTCACTGGGATGAAATTAACTCCTTTTTAATCTCAGCTGTAGCATGAACTTATGTCTTTGTTAGAAATATTTTATAATTTTTGTAACCCTAGTGCCTATATAAAAGGCTGCTGATTAATTTCTTTTTCCTTAGAAATAAACTCATAAACCTGGGAAAATAACTGGGTTGTACATTCTTTCCTGCAATCACTCAAACCTTTATCTTGGAAAACTTTTAATTCAAATAGCTGTGCAGCAGACTTGAACCCCAGACACAAATATTGCCCTTGTTCCTTTCCTCCCATGGTTTGAGACTCCCAAGGCTATTTAGACCACATCCTAGAATTGTACGTTAGCCATTCTACATCCAATAAATTGACAAGTGTCACGCCATGTTTTTGCCGACTGCTTAAGGTACCACATTTCATCTAGTGGATCAATCCTCCGAAGTAAGCTTTCCCTGCCGAGCGTCACCTTGGTGGATTCTATATACCATGTGCTGAACTTCTAGCACAATTCCTAGATCTTCAACATTTTCTGATTGGCCCTTCTTTCCACATTTTGGAGGACTCTCTGAGACACCCTGAATTGTACACAAAAGGAAACGGGAAGCACCCACTCTAACCTTCAAGAAAATTCTGGGCTCCTGTGGCTCACATGCTCACTTCCACATGAGCTTTCACTGTTTTTTTATTTTAATGAGAACTTTTAACAACAACTTTGGTTATTACTTAGTGACTATTAAGTAATAGTGATTACTAAGGGCTATTACTAACTCAAATAACCAAATTTTAGTTTAATTTGGTTCTCCCCACTTCCTGACCCCTTTTCCCACACACATACAAAGAATACTCATTCCTCTTCACTAGAGCAACCTTTATTCTTTCTTTTGTCCATTGGCCAACAACCTAGACTATCTAATTCAATTCAAAACTTATATATATAAACAATTCCCCCCTTAGTCTTACATTTATGGAGAGAAATTGTAGTTCAGTCACATGCCTAAGTAGGCATCCTAGATCCTCAGGCAGGGGTTGATGGATCAGCACGGCTATCCCTCAGTCCCATCAATGAAGACCACATATACATACGTGAACACTAGCATACACAAATCATACCAAGTACTATGAAATATAGATTAAATGTGCAAACTCATTTACAGCTACAGGAGTTAAGAACACATATTCTACAGTGAAAAGGTGTGTGCTCAGATTCTGACATTGATGGTGTGACAGTGTCTTTTGCCTCTCTTAATTCCACACGTGATCTGTATTTCCAACTATGGCTGCCCGCCATTTGGTTCCTCACGTGACACCCTCCACCTCACAGCCCTTGCCACAGTATCCTGGACTTGGCAAAGGGCTCGTCATTCTGCTACTTAGAGATTTGGAATGACTTTCTAGTGTCTTTTGTTTACAGGCCAAACCTTTCCAAATAAGTCGGAGGCTTCTTTTTTTTTTAATGCTAATTTTTCAAAAAGCTTTAAGTAACTGTCAAAAGTGTCAGTCAGGAAGGTGATAGCTGAAAGGAAGCCAGACACAATGCTGACATGGCTGACAATTTGTTGGAAGTGGCGACAGCAATGAACCGAGAATGACAGAAAGATAACAATGAAATTTTGTTGACTAATAGACTTTAATGGCAAAGGAAAGTAGACATAGAGACCAAGATGAAAATGAGAAACTCCATCCAAATATACTATTATTATTTATAGGGTATTGATTATAATATTTTAAATATTTACTCACAGCATGAAAGACCTGCCTCACCATACCATTAGAAAGAGAATGTAATTTTTAAGAGGTCTTCATAATGAACTCTGGTCCTGTCATCAACTTCATTATGGAGAATTATATAAGAATGAAAGAGTGTAAGAGGCTACACAAAGTGTTTACAAAGAGTGGTACGCACTGATAACCATAGCTCAAATAAGCAAACAACAGTAAGAAAAGCAAAGAGCAAATTTTAAAATGGGTTTAAATATCTTATTTACATAAAGCATTGTTACTCCCTTATCCTTTGTACTGGAAAATTAATATTGCCTAAAAATATAAGTGTGAAAATGTCATATATTTGTTATAAAGTATGTAAATGCAGGGTGTGATGGTTAATTTTATATGTCAACTTGACTGAGTTAAAGGATGCCCAGATAGCTGGTGAACATTATTTCTGGGTGTGCCTGTGACAGTGTTTTTGGAAGAGATTAATATGTGAATTGGTAGAATGAGTAAAGGTCACTGTCACTAGTGCAGGTGGACCTCACCCAATCCACTGAGAGCCTGAATAGAACAAAAAGGCAGAGGAAGGGAGAATTTGATCTCTTTTTGAGCTGGGACACCCATCTTCTCCTGCCATCGCACATCAGAGTTCCTGGTTCTTAGGCCTTCAGACTTGAACTAAATCATTACACCATTTGCTTTTCTGGTTTTCCAGCTTGCAGATGGCAGATCATGGGACTTCTTGGCCTCCATAATCAAGTGAGCCAATTTCTATAACAAATCTGCCTCTCTTTCTCTCTTTGTCTCTGTCTCTGTCCCTCGCTTCTCTTCAGTATGGATGTATCTATAATGAATACATATATTCAGTATACATCCCCTATTGGTTCTGTTTCTTAGGAGAACACTGACTAATACACAAGGGTGTCCTGATGATGAATAAAAGCTCTGTAAACTTGAATTTATTTATTTTTGGATTAAAAATACAAACTCTAGGAAGTATTGGATGCATGGAGCTCAAAAATGAGCTATATTATAAGTTTCATGTGCCTCATTTTTTTGTCATTAGAAATCTTTATGTAAATCTATAACTGGAAATACAATTCCATGACTTCTTAAATCATGTATTCATTTTTCATTTACGTTAAATTGACAAAGATCATATTCTATTTGACACGTATGCTAGACTTCCAAGAGAAAATTTCCTTAAAACATGAAGTGATGAAGCATGAAATCATACTATTATGTTTCCTAAATGCACAGTCACATTAGATATATATTATTCCAAAGTTCAGCATTGATGCTGATACTACCTTTTCTTCACCAAACGTGAATAGCAGTTTCAGAAATTTGATATATTCAATGGGTACTTGGACTCTCCCATGCTTCATTTATTGAAATATCATTGCAAGTATTTCTATCATGATCATCTAAGTGCAATTACATACCCATTTTTCCTCTGAGAAAATTTCACTGTTTCTGTTTGTAATATAAGATATATGAGTTCTTAGCTTGAGATCTTACCATTATAAAATGTTCGAATCTGCCTTATCAACTTTTGTTTCATATATTTGATAATATAATGTAGGAGAAAGGCAACATATTTTTCTTGGATGGAGGCAACCACAAAACCAGTCAACATGCTATGAAAACTTTGATAATTTTACCTTTAGGTCAAATATCTTAACTTTTAAAAGAAGCATTCATTATTACAAAGGTTTGATTTTGATATAATATTATCCGAGATTTTATTTTTTGTTCCATTTGGTCTTGTGACAAAAGTACATAACAAAAAATAGCAGAATAGATAAAACGCAAACTTCCTACAAGAATTGAATGATACACAGACAACTGTGAGACAATTATAATGTATATCTGTATGTGACAATAACAATTGAAACAAAAGTTTTGTGATTTTCTCATGACCTTAAAACTATTCATTTTGCCTGAATACTGTTCCCTAAAAAATAAATCACCTTATGATTTTATATTTGTACTTGTTTTGAATATAGCTTTTAAAATAATGGAATAATTATTTAAATTTTTGCAGAAATATAAATAAAACAAAAATATATAAACAGGGCTTCCCTGGTGGCACAGTGGTTGAGAGTCCGCCTGCCGATGCAGGGGACACGGGTTCATGCCTCGGCCTGGGAGGATCCCACATGCCGCGGAGCGGCTGGGCCCGTGAGCCATGGCCGCTGAGCCTGCGCATCCAGAGCCTGTGCTCCACAACGGGAGAGGCCACAACAGTGAGAGGCCCGCGTACCGCAACAACAACAACAACAAATATATATATATATATATATATATAAACAAAAATACTTAATTTAAATGTTTCTCATCCTTTTAAGCCAAACATTCAGCTAACAGTTTTATAACACTGTGTATCTATTATATTTGAGGGACACAATACATCACAATACTCAAGCCATTTCTATAGTAAGTAGTATGCTTTCAGATGAGGGAAGTAGGAATCCTAGGTATTAATGACTTAAGTAAAAAGGGATTTATTACCTTGCATAATGTGCAGTTATCAATTTATTGGCTCTCATCTCCAAATTCACCCTTTCAGAACCACTTAAAAATAACTGATGGATTTATTCCAAGGACACAAGGATGGTTTGACATTTACAAATCAAGGAATGTGACACACCATATTAATAAAAGGAAGGGTAAAAATCATATGATCATCTCAATAGACACAGAAGAAGCATTTGACAAAATTCAACATCCATTCATGGTAAACATTCTCATCAAAGTAGATACAGAGGGAACATACCTCAACGTAATAAAGGCCATTTATGATAAGCCCACAGCTAATGTCATACTCAATGGTCAAAAGCTAAAAGCCTTTCCTCTAAATTCAGGAACAAGACAAGGATGCCCTCTCTTGCCACTTCTGTTGAACATAGTACTGGAAGTCCTAGACACAGCAATCAGACAAGAGAAAGAAATAAAAGGCATTCAAATTGGAAAGGAGGAATTTAAATTGTCACTATTTGCAGAAGACATGGTATTTTATATAGAAAACACCAAAGTCTCTACCCAAAAGCTCTTAGAACTAATAAATGAATTCAGCAAAGTTGTAGGATACAAGATTAGTATACATAAATCTGTTACCTTTCCATACACAAATAATGAACTATCAGAGAGAGAAATTTTTTAAAAAATCAGTTAAAATCACATCAAAAAGAATAAACTGCCTTGGAATAAACTTAACTAAGGAGGTTAAAGACCTATACTCTGAAAACTATAAAATATTGATGAAGGAAATTGAAGAAGATAAAAACAATTCAAATTTATCTCATGCTCTTGGATTGGAAGAATTAATATTGTTTAAACCATACTACCCCAAGCAATCTGCAGATTTAATACAGTCCTTATCAAAATAGCCAGGACATTTTTCACAGAGCTAGAACAAATAATCCTAAAACTTATATGGAACCACAAAAGCCAGAATTGCCAAAGTAATGTTGAGACAAAAGGACAAAGCTGGAGGTATCACCCTCCCAGACTTCAGACTATATTATGAAGCTACAGTAATCAAAACAGCATGGTACTTGCACAAAAACAGACACATAGATCAGTGGATCAGAACAGATAGCCCAGAAATAAACCCATGCACCTATGATCAACTAATCTATAACAAAGGAGGCAAGAATATACAATGGAGAAAAGACAATCTCTTCAATAAGTGGTGCAGGGAAAATTGGACAGCTACATGTAAAACAATAAGTTCAGAACATTTTCTCACACCATATACAAAAAGACTTAAAGATAAGACCTGAAACCATAAAACTAGAAGAGACCATTAGGCAGACCACTCTTTGAAATAAATTATAGCAATATATTTTTGGATCTATCTCTTAAGGCAAAATAAATGAAAGCAAAAATAAACAAATAGGACCTAATTAAATTTAAAAGCTTTTGCACAGCAAAGGAAACAGTCAACAAAATGAAAATACAACCTACAGAATGGAAAAAAATATTTGCAAATGATGTGACTGACAAGGGGTTAATATACAAAATATAGCAACAGCTCATACAACTTAATGTCAAAAAAACCTAATCAAAAAATTAGCAGAAGACCTGAACAGAAATTTTTTCCAAAGAAGACATACAGATGGCTAACAGGCACAGGAAAAGATGCTCAACATTGCTAAGTATTAGAGAAATGTAAATCAAAACAACAATGAGATGTCACCTCACATCTGTCAGAATGGCTACCATCAAAAAGTCTGCAAATAACAAATATTGGAGAGAATGTGGAGAAAGGGAGCCCTTAAACACTGTTGGTGGGAATGTAAATTGGTGTAGCCACTATGGAAAACAGTATAGAGGCTCCTAAAAACTTAAAATAGAACTACCATATGATCCAGCAATTCCATTCCTGAGTATATATCTGGGAAAAATGGAAACACTAATTCAAGACTATACATGCATCCCAATGCTCATAGCAGCACTATCTACAATAGCCCAGATATGAAAGCAACCCAAGTGCCCATCAACAGATGAATGGATATAGAATATGTGGTGTATATATATATATATATATATATACACATACACATACACATACCATGGAATATTACTCAGCTATAAAAATGAATGAAATTCTGCCGTTTGCAGCAATGTGGGTGGACCTACAGGATATTATACTTATGAAATAAGTCAAACAGAGAAAGACAAATACTTTACAATATCACTTATATGTGGACTCTAAAACATAATACAAACACATGTATATAGCAAAACAGAAATAGACTCACAGATATAGAAAACAAAATTAGTAGTTACCAGTGACGAGAGGGAAGGGGAGAGGAGCAAGTCAGGGTTATGGGATTAAGAGATACAAACTACTGTGTATAAAATAGATAAGCAACAAGAATATATTGTATAGCACAGGGGATTTTAGGAGAGAGAAATAGATAAATATAGGGAGAGAAATAGAGGAATAAATGTAACATGTGATATATATGTGTATATACGCATGTGTATATATATATTTTTTTTTATGCAGGAGAGATGCTTAGAAGTTGGATTGCGGGATCATAGCTATGTGCAGTGAAAACAGTAATAGATGTTATCAATTTATATTGCAAAAATTTAGCCGTGTACATTTCCACTGACATTATGAGAGAATATCGTATCGCCCATAATTATAAAAGAATTCTATTTCGTCAACTCTTTCAGTAGGAGAGAAATAGTGTCTTATTGCTTTAATTTGCATTCCCCTGATTAGTCATGAAGTGGAGTATATTTTCACAAGTTTATTGACAAGCTATGTTTTTTCTTCTGTGGTTTGCCTATTTACATCCTCTGTCAAAATACGTTCCTTTTTATTTGTTTCTTCTAGGAGCTCCTTGTGAATAACGACTATTGATTAAGTGCTAAAACTAATTCACCTCAAATTGCTTTGACATCTCTTAAAAAGACATTGAAAGATACCGAGATTTTCAGTTGATGGTTTATCATTAAATCTCTCTGACTCTCCAAGTATTTGTTTCCACGACCTCTGCGGGTTTCCTCAACCACTCTCCTTATCAAAATGATTACCTGACTTCAAACTTCAAATAAATCCTATCATCTCTCTGCAATCTTATTTGCAGCTTTCCTTGATTTTTCCATTTCTCTGAATAACTCATTTAAAGATGACTCTCTTTAGCATTTATTCTGTAGCCATTATGTTCCATTTTGACATCTGGCACCACATAAAATGTATTTCCAACATTATTAAGCCATTTGGCTTATTAGGCACAGGTACCCAATAAAGTGAAATAAAAGAGCCTTCTGTCCCTTGCCCCAGTGGAAGGGCACATCTTACTACAGAGCTCCCTGTGGGATCAGGTCCACTCTCAACTGCACGAGAGATCACAATCTTGCTTGGATTTTTCCAGCGCTCTATTCTTCCCTCTTGTGCTTTCTCCTAGGAGCACATCCTCAGTCACTCATACACACAAGAATTCCTGTCTCAGGCTGTCACAGTAGAAAACAAACCCTGAGAGAAAATGCAATAAGCATGAAAACTAGAAAGAGATTTTCTGTTTCTTATTACAATTTTACCTGGCAAATGAAAGAAAACAATTCTCCTTGCCTGCGTTGTGAAACGTGAAGTCAAGACTTTATTTTGAGTTAACTGGATAATTCTCTAACTACACACAGGTAAACATAACCTGTATACTTGATATTGTCCCAGAATTAAACTTTTCTTTCCATCCCCAAGACAGCACATACTAGCAAAATCTCAAACCTAAAAGAAAAGGACATGTAATGTTACAAATATAGTTAGATGGATAAGGTTGTATCAAAGTTTATTTAAAATACAAAATCATATGGATGTATATATGCATGTGATGAAAAAGCTAATGTTTGTATAAAATCTATTTTCTTGACACTATGCTAAATATTTTACATAATATATCTATTGTGACTGTATTATTTAACCAACTTAATTCTCTGAATAATTTCACCCTCATATATATTTCTAAATTAAACATAGACCTGACTGATTTGCTAATAAAAAAATGAGTGTTTAAGGCTCAATTCTGAGAATTCATAGGATATTGTTATTTTCTCACCATTAGACTATTTTTCTCTTCAAAAAACACAAGATATTTATAAAACCTTCAAAATTTATTTGAACAAGTGATGTTATCAAAAATTAATAAAGAAGAGGCTGACTCAATTACTTAATATTTTATTTTCCATGAATGTATTTTTTAACTGAATAGACCACACTGAACAGCTAATTTTGGCAACAAAATACTGTGGACACAAATACTGTGTTGAATACAATGCAGAATATTGCAAAGGGTTTGGAACAGAACCAAGAATAACCTTACTAAGGTCCATGAGGACCAAAGGGCAAGTGTCTCAGTATTCATAGTAAAGCACATTTTTATTCCGAGTAGCTTGTGTTCCTTAATGGCCCTGCCGGTGAGAAATTCCTCATATTATAACAGCATATGGGCTTTCTTTTTCAAGCAAAATGTAAGTAAGTAAAGAAAATACAATGTGTGTTCATTGAAAGAAGTATGTTGCCCTATATCTGGTTGAGCCTCTCTCTATCTTTCTCTCATCTATGTATTTTGCTAATCTATCCTTAACTGCTTTCCTTAATGCATTTTCGTCTGCATTCGTATTCATCTCCCAGAAAAGTTGATTATGTGAACCTCTTATCTGAAAAGCTCCACTCTCTGAATTAGGCCATGTTTCTCCACATGCATCATTTACGTTAAGAACTTCCCATTCTTATCTGAAACCTTCATTATCCAAATTAAGTCTCTGACCTTTTTCCATCTTGCTAATTGCGGTTTAATAATATCAGAATTCATATTTTCTGATTTAAGAGAATAAGGGGGAAAAGTTTCCTATGTCACTGGACCAAAATATAATAATTACTCATCTGCATGAAATGGTTTGTTTTGTAGCTGTGTTGCAAGTTTCCAGTTCAGATCTATTTTTTTAATCAAAGAGCATTGGTTTTAGGAGGTAACAAGTTTTCTTTTACTTTCTTTTTATTTTTAATTGAACTACAGTTGATTTACAATGTTGTGTTAATTTCTGCTGTACAGCAAAGTGATTTGGTTATAATATGCACATTCTTTTCCATTATGGTCTGTCACAGGATATTGAATATAGCTCTCCGTGTTATACAGTAGGACCTCATTGTTAATCTATTCTATTGGGTTGGTCAAAAAGTTCGTTCGGGTTTTTCCATAACATCACCACTTGGTGATGAGATCTACATCAGGTTAGTCAGATAGTCAGATATGTACTTAACACTTATATGTACTTAACACTGTTTTATTTTTTTTAATTTTATTGAAGTATAGTTGATTAACAAGGTTATGTTAATTTCTGTTGTACAGCAAAGTGACTCAGTTATAGATATATATATCCCTTTTCATATTCTTTTCCGTTATGGTTTATCCCAAGATACTGAATACAGTGCCCTGTGCTATACGGTAAGACCTTGCTGTTTATCCATCCTATATATAATAGTTTGCACCTGCTAATCCCAAACTCTCGATCCATCCCTCCCCTCCCCCTTCCCCCCTTGGCAACCAGAAGTCTGTTCTCTATGCCTGTGAGTCTACAACAAGTTTCAGTGTAACATGTGAGTAATAGGTGGATTTTCCTCCAGACACAGGAGAAATCAGGAACAGAAGGTGGTACTAAGTCCACTGGAGAAAGGTGAGGGAAAGAGAAGACACTGGAGGAAAGCTTAATAGTTTAGATCTTTTCAGGTCTTCACGTTGGCTCAGGGCTTCCAAGGAAAAGGAAGCCAGGAGCCTCAGGAGAGACCATGAAAGGGAAATCCGAGTAACGGGGCAATAGTGAGGCCTTCAAACTTCAATCTGTGCAGTCGCGAGATGACAGAGACGCTGGGCGCTGCTTCATGTTGTCACTGTGCCCACTTCTCATTTCTTACACTGATTTTAAACTTTGACATAATTATCAGTAAGGGATTAAAGAAAGTTATAAATGCCCACTATTTATAATATTTAAGGTGTGCAAGATATAACGGACCTAAGATGGATAGACATAAATCTATCTCTCTATATATTTATATAAATATCTAGCTACATCTGTATATACAATGTGTATATATATCTAAACAAAAATCTCTATATCTGTACAAATATCTCTATATATATCTGTATGTTACATAGCTATCTATCTAAATAGAGTTAGATAATAGATATATAGTTGAATTATAAATAAATTCAAACTTTTTGTTTTTGCGGTATGCGGGCCTCTCACTGTTGTGGCCTCTCCCATTGCGGAGCACAGGCTCTGGACGCGCAGGCTCAGCGGCCATGGCTCACGTGCCCAGCTGCTCCGCGGCATGTGGGATCTTCCTAGACCGGGGCACGAACCCGTGTCCCCTGCATCGACAGGCGGACTCTCAACCACTGCGCCACCAGGGAAGCCCTAAATTCAAACTTTTAAAAATTAACTTTTATTGAAGTATACTTGATTTACAATGTTGTATCAAACTTTCACGTTAATATTTATTTTCTATTTTTATTTATATTATTTTATATTGTATTTATTTACCTTAGGGCCTGGAAAAATGCTAACATAAATAAAGGAAAAAAACCCATCAGGATGCCTGTCAGATGTTTTTATATATTGTAATGTATTCTCTTGATCACAAATATTGTTTTGATTTGTATTAAACAATATGACATCCATTATTTCTAATTATGCTGACAGGATTATATAGCAGAACCAAAGGTTGGGTTTACTAATGATGAGAAATTTATCTACAGAAAAAAGGCCTGATTATATAGTTAGAATAAGGCACTGTCCAAGTATTAGGATTTCAGAGGTTATATAGCCTGAGGACGAGTTTTTTTCTCATTGGTTTCCTGAAATAACAATTTATTTTAAGTGGGGAACCATCATTGTATTCCTCAGTTAGCTAGACTAAAATGAAAATACCATTATTAGCATTTACATCAAGGTCCTTTATGGAGAGATTTTTTAATGGCAGAGTGAGGCAGTAAAATGTCATGAAAGGCCTGATCCAGATTTGCTCGGAAAATTGAGCTCAGGTTGTCGTTATTATCTCTTCAAACAGCAAAACTTCTGTAATAGAGACTTGACTTAAACATTATGTATCATGCACAACAAAAGTAGGGAAATATTTAGATAATTTAAAGTAAATAATGGCTAAGTACCCTCATCTACCCTGAATGTCTGTATAATCGAGGCTTCAAATTTTCCCACCTCCCATTTCTGCCCCAAAGTTCCACTTTCATTTTCAACAGTCATGCAATTATTGATCTGAAAACTCAACCAGATATTGTAATAACTCTTTCTTGTACTTATAACATTTCAAGTAATTTATTGGACATCTTTTCATGCTGAGAGATGGGGAAGTTGTAATTTTTGTAGGATGATATAGTCAGTGATGTAGCTGGCACCTAGTTCCCTGACAGCATTCCCATTGGTATTTTCACCACATCGTGGACCATTTTCCTTCTTTTTGAAATTTGGCAGGGAGAGGATCACATAAATGAGATTGAGGTCAGTGGTTCTCAATACTTGTTTCATTTTAAAATGTGAACTATTAAAAAAAAATATTAGCCAAGCCTCATCAGTGGAGACCTGAGGCCATTGGCTAAGGGGTGGGCTGAGTTGGAGCTACACAAAAGCCCTTTTTCAAAGTTGTTTTCAAAAATTACCCCAGGTGATTTTTTTATGAATAGTAAGAGTTAGGTAGAAATAAAATGAACTATTTTTTCCCATTTATCTATTGTTTTCTGAGACTCTCACTTCTAGACATCTTTACTAAAAATAAAAACATAAGCCCAAATTTCTTGTGTTTCTGTTTCCCTTTCTTTCAGAAGTTACTTCAATTCTATTCGTAAAAGAATATGTTAAGGTGAATTAATAATGACGAGGAAGATGCTGAAGATATTAGTTATGATTCGCTGGGCATTGATTTTGTACTAGGGACTCTGTTGAATATCTTTCCTACCTCATATCATTTAATCTTCTTACGAAGACGCAAAGTAGGAATGATTATAATCCCTGATTGCATATAAAGAAATCGAAATAGGGATGGGAATTAAACTGCTTCCCTAAAATCACACATCCCATCCAAGGGTTGGTATAAGACCTAAACATTCCTGGTTCTGCTGCGCATCTTCTTAACCGCAATCTAGCCTCTAGGTTTTAATTCAAGCTGTGGGAGAGGGAGAATATTGCTTATGAAAGTAGGGAGATGAAAGATATTTGATGACCGATGTCTTCTAAGTTTTTCCTTAGTCCTTAATCATATTCACCCCACTTTACAGAATATTTTCTCACCTTTGAACACTGGCAAAAGGGGAGTCATGACAACATTGGCCACTTGTCATTCACCATGTGCATTTAGAGCACCAAGCTCTTTGCATGCAGTGTGCCATCGAATCCTTACCAAAAGCTGGAATTATCACCTCCATCTGAAATGAGGCATCCGGAGTTAGAGCAGACAGCTCACCTGCCCAAGGCCACCAGAGGGCGGGACACCGCCAAGGTCTCTGTCCTTACCACTGAAGGATGCTGCCCTGAAGCGAATTAGGAAAATCTGGGGATTCTGAGAAATACAAGATTTGTGATTGACTCTGAAAAGAAAATATCTCACTGATCCATACTTACCATAGAGGCCCTGGCTGAGGAGAAAAACGGAGTCATCTGGAAAACGGACAAATTTGTTGGGAAAAAACTTTTTTAACAAAGGGAAAATGCCGTGAAGGCTAGGAGACCCGTATTAATCAAGACTCCTCTGACAGCACGTGACAGAAACTAAACATGAGCTGTCCTAGATGAAAGGCTGACTTTACAGAGTCTAGCAAGAGATAAACAAATTATGTAAAATGCTGCAAGGGACACTGGCCTCAGGGACAAATGAATATATGATTCTTAGATCCCTTCAAATCTCTCTCTGCTCAGTCTGTGGTTCTCAGCGAGCCTGGGGAGTTGGCAGTAGCATCCTGGAACTTCCCTGAGAGACACCCACCTTGTCCCCAGAAGCATCAGTGATGCGGGTGCAATTTCTGTATCCGCGGTGCCCAGATTCTGTTAATGACAGTGGCAGAGTGGAGAGCTGGTGGTGGCTTTCTCTGACCTTTACTCCTTCCAGAAGTCTTGCCAACACATAATCCCCCTGCTTAAGTGCAGTTCCACTTAAGATAATTAGAGTAGTTTCTACTTTCCTGATAAAACACCAATGATACAGCCCCTTAATAACATAAGCTATATTTTTGAGTAAATGACTATTGGTACCGTTTTACAAATCACATTTTATTCTCAGTATCAGCCTGTCAAAGGCCATGGAGGGTGATTTTAATTCCCTGATGCATTTCAGAATTAGGTTCTTGTTTCTCCCTAAATTCAATAGGACTCTCTCCCTTTACTTCCATTGAAGCATTTACCCAACTTAACCTTATATTACAGTTAGGTAATTGACATAGCAACTGTTAGTAAATTATGTTCTTAGAAGGCAGGTCTTGTGTTTTATTTATTTTTTATCTTACCAGTAATTATTCCTATAGTAAGAACCTTTGCAGATATTGTTTGGAATTTCACTAAATTGGATTAAAATGATATTTCACAATAACATAATAGCAAAATAAAATATAATTTTATTTATTCATTCACAAATTATTAAAAGTCCTACATATTTTTTTCTAATAAAATTTATGAAATAAGCTGTTCTAGTTCTTTCTTTAAAAAAAAAAAGGCCGTTTGGGTCGGGAAAACCACTTTTTATTCAACTATTTATAGCTTCTTACATGGGAAAATAGACCTGAAATCTGAATATCTAGTTATTTTATGTACTGTATGTTCATAACCTTGTGCTTTTCTCTGATCATTTAATTTTCTTTTTGATTTGTAAGAGCTCTTCAAAAAATGGAGATAAAAGCCTTTCTCTGTCATATGGGTTACAAAGAGTTTTCAGTGTTTTTTTTTTTTTTTACTTTTGCTTTGATATTTTTGCCACTCTGTTCGATGTGGTTCAATTTATCAAGTAGTTAAATTTATTCATATTTCACTTTATGTTGTCTTATGTTTGTGTCATGTTTAGAAAAGATATTCTTGCTTAAAGACTTTTTAAATCATCCACTATCTCTTCAAGTTCCTCCCAACCTGAGCACCCTGATATAACCAGAATTATGGACATAATATATGTGCTTCCAAACTGTGACAATGCATTTTATTTCTTTCAGTGTATGTCAGGTACATCATCATTCAACCTCAAATGGTAAACAATGGAGACATATATAATTATGTCTCTTCTTTGTACAGTATAGTGTTCCAGTGTTCAGACTGTGGTTTTATGGCTGTACTACAGTTTAATGTTCTCTTCCATCCATTCCCTCCCTCCACTGATGCGCATTTGTTTGCAGTTATTTTCTCTTTTATTTTCTTTTCTCTCCTCCTCCTCCAACAATTCCTTCTCCTTCTCCTCTTCTTCTTTTAATTTTAATGAATATATTGATGTAATCATCCTTTTATTTAAGTGGGATAAAATTCTAGACAGACGGTGTTGTTGGGTAGTAGATGATCAGATTATGGATACTTTAAATTGAAATCAATACCTAAATAACTTTCCCCAAAATCCCCAGTGTTTCATTTTGAATAATTATTGCCCTAAAAACTAAACCATTAGCCAGTTGCATAATCTTCTGTGAACTGCATGTTTATATTTTTGACAGGTTTTGAGTTGGTTTAACATGGTCCTTAGGTATCCACGGTGGATTGGTTCCAAGATCCCCCAAAGGTACCAAAATCTGAGAATGCTTAAGTCCCTTAGAGAAAATGCCATAGTTACTGTATTTATCTTTTTCCAAAACATTTCTGGAATTCTTTATTTAGTATGTTATCTGATTTCACCAGTTTACACGTGTCATAAAATATTGGGTGAACATTTCTTTTGTCTTTTTACCTTTTCTGCCATTAAAATGTTTAAACTTGTTATGAATGACAAATGACAACATTTTTAAAAATAGTTGCTGCATTTCTTTAATTGTTTAGAAAACTTTTCCAATCCATATGTTATAAAAGTATCCTTTATTTCTTTCTGATATTTTAATATAATTTTTAAATGTTATCTGATCTATTGTTAATTTTTTCTTAAATAAATTTATATAGGCTATTTGCCTCAAAATATTTATTGAATAATCTACTTTCTAATGTGATAATTAACATGCTCATTTGAATGAATTATAAACGCTATAATCTTTTGTGTAATTTTTTTTCAATATTATCTTACCCAGTTACACATGTTGTAAGTCATAGTAGCTTTATAACATAATTTAATTATAATAATTAGTTCTATCTTCAGAATATACTATCTTCCTTCTTCTACTTTCTGTGAGGAGGAATTGAGGAGATGGGGGAGGAATCAAATCCTGGTAGATTCCTTTACGTCGCTGGTAAGTTACTAGGTGGGCTTTTGTCTCCTTCTCATCCTTCTAGAGAATTTCCCCCAAACTTCAAAAATTTTAAAGGATTTTGTCCATTCACCACATTAAATTTATTATTCATCAAATTACGTTTTTAGATTTGGGGTTCAAATTATGGAGATGCAGATTGGAGGTAAGAGCTGAGGTTACCCTGGTGATCAGGAGACCGACTAGGAGGAAGCTGCTTTAATGAAGGCTAAAGGTACTGGGGCCTGGAGTAGGACAGAGTGGTGGCGGGCAGGGATTGGCTGTGTGCATAGCTGCCCGAGTCCTTCCTCTGTGATATGACCACCAGATCAATGCCTTAGATGATAGCAGTGGTTGGATACAGCGTGCGTTGCCCATGCTCCCTTGGATACAATAATTATTATTGGCGGCCCCTTTTCTGGCAACTAGATCTGACTTTATGCTTATTTAAGTTCTATGAAAGCCAATTTATTCTCCTTTCTCCTTGGATCCGTGGTTCTTTCCATCATGGCAGCACTCAGCTGGTATATGGAGCTTCCTAAAAATTCTGGGTTATAGTGATAGTAAGACTACTTACGTTACATCTCCCCCTGCATTAGAAGTATTTGTCCACTGCTGTGGGTGTTGATTTTGTTAATATATGTTTAATTTTGTGAATAATCTCTTCTGCAGATATAAGGTAAAACACTAGAATGGATGTTGATAATTAAGTGAACTCTAATCATCAGAAGGGATGGAAAAAGCGCGACCTGAGCCATTATGCTAATTCGGTTTGTTAAAACACAAGGAAGTTACAGTGAATAAATGCTTGCAAATGTTCTTTTACGTAACATAAGTAAGCTAACAGCCAACACTTTTACAATGACTTACTAAAGCAGTAGTTAGGGAGCTACATGCATGACTGAAAATCTAATTTCTTAAATTCAAACTGCTAAAATGTATTTAGAGAATATGAAAAGAGGCTTAAGTTTATGCTATTGCTACAAAAAAGAAATCAGGTACAGTTGCCTCAAAATCAGGATCTCAATGCTATAACAGTTTTAAGTAAGATCTAGTCACTGGTAAGAAAATACTTTGGAATATTTGAGTACCACTGTATTTCAGTATTCATATTGCCAGAAATAATTGTTTATGATACATAAATTCTCTAAGCTGAGCATGTGAAAAATCTTGTTAGACATAAAGATTTCAAAATTTAATTTAAAAGAATGGCAGACATATAATTCCTAAAAATAAATCAGTTCTTACTTTGTAGTAAATCAAGTTGTTGAGGTTTTGTGTGGTTTTTTTTTTTGGTTGTTGTTTTTTACTAAGTATATGTTTAGTTTTTCTTTTTGCATTTATTAAGGTGGTGTTTTCTCTGCTTAAGCCTCTGCTAAAAATGCAAAATTGCTTTGCAGCAATCCTTTGCAATCTTCTGTAAGGCAGAGTTTTTTCAGTACTCTTTAAAAGTCAAAAATTACTGTCAGGACCAGAGGGAAGAACACAGGATCATACACAGAATTTTGCAAGATCATACCAACACACTAAAATCTTAGCCTCATGTGATCCTGGTACTTTGTATATCTGTGAATAAGTAACTGGCCTAATTCAAAATTGCTTTCATGACATTTATTTGGTGTAGACTAATAAAGGTAGAAAAAATGTTTAAGCCTGAAAATATGAATAAAAATACTTTTTAATATCTAAATAACAATCTGCACATTTGCACATTTTTATTAAGAGTCCTGTGTTTTGTTTCCTTTTATTTATCATTTGGCTACTCAAACTATCAGTGTACATTAGGGTTAGAATATCTTGGCATTTTCACTAATAACAACATAAAAGCATAACCAAGTCATTAAGACTAAAACAGATTTGAATAGTCTCTTGAAATTTTCAGAAACAAAAATCCTCATTCAGAAGATTAATCCCAGCATTTCTAGTTGTTTTGTTATTTTCGTTGGTTTGTTTTTAGTCTTTGAGACTTTATATTTTCTTAAAACTCAGAAAGCATTTTCTCCCTTCATTTTCTTGAAAGGTATATCTACTTAGGTCTCAATAAATGTTAAGTGAATTTAATCATGCTTTCATATACTTTTAATTACATAAACATCTCAAAAATTTTGTTGTAAACATACATAGCAACAGAGTAAGAAATGCATTATTATTGCTATACTTAGAACTGATATTCTCAATGCTTCTATATAAAATACTCGGAAATATATTTATGAAAATTTATATCACCTAAACAGTGAAAAAAGGACTAATTTTCCGAAATGGTTGTTCAAAGATATTTGATTTCTTTGTTGTTCAAATTCTTTGTTAATTATTAAATGACTTCAACGTTATCTGTTTCAAACTGAAATAGAGATAATATTCTAAATAGAGGATCATATATCATAATGAACATGAGCTTTTTAGTCAGACCAATCTGGGTTCCAGATCCAACTCTGTCATTTATTATTAGCTCTTTGAATTGGGAAAATTAAAACATTTTAAGCATCAGTTTCCTCAATTAAAAAATTCATTGTAGAACTATCCACGTCTCACGGTCTTTGAATAAATTATGTGAAATAAACTATATAAAATATATGACATTTCTGAAGTGCTCAGTACATAAAATCTATTACTAAGAGTCATTATTGTTTATCTTTAATATGAAATGATGGACATTGATGGTTCCTTTTTTTTTTTTATTTTCACATGTGAAATTGGATGTCAATACATTTCTGGGTAGATATAAATTTAATTGTTATAAAACTTTGGATCGAACTACCAGCATCAGAGCAAGATGTGATTACCTCTGATAAGCTGTATGTTTGATTCTCTTTCCTACACCCAGGTTCTTCAGGCAAAAATAATTCCATCACTGAGACTTAAGGTATAAAACATCTGAGAAAATGATTGAAGAGGTAGTTCTGTGTCCACGTTTGATTGACACCCAAAAGTTTTACCATTAAATTTGTTGAGGTCAAGTTCCCCACTATCCTTTTATGATAAAGTGCTGTAAGGTCAGAGGCAGCAGTGGGAGAAAATTTTTTATAATCATAGCAATTAAAAATAACCACTGCTACTGCAAATATATAGTGATTTAAAATATACCAGAATCACAAGGAATGGTTTTCTGATTATATGAAAATCTATTTGAATGCAAGTGACAGAAGCATACCTTGAAATCATTTAGAATCTGCAATCAGGTCATCTGGGTTTTGCAAATTAAAGGAATATATATTTTTGTCTCATATAAAAGTGAAGTATTTGATCCCACTCTAAAATTCTTAGAATAGCGTTCCTCCCACGATCAGGTGCACTTTAAATATATAACATTTTTGTAACAAGAAAAAAGGCAATCACCACTTACTGAGACAGAAAGAGTTCGGATCCCAAAATTAATAAAACTTGCACTGTACTATTAGCTGTGCTTTTTCGACAGACTAGCAAATATTTTAACAAGTGGAGATAAAGCTCAGGTCCAATCCTACATGTTAGCAGCACCTCATGGAAATGTGGAGAAAGGGGGTTATGCAGAGTTCAAATGCAGGCCAGCCCTCTCCCCCCAACCAGATTAAAAGCAAAGGTAAAAGAGAAGGTCTTTCATATTTTGAAAAAAAAATAAATGCACATGAAACAGGAACTAAAAATATTATGTGTGTAACAGTTACTTGAAAGATTGAGTATAACATTTCAGGGACGATGAAGGCTGTAATAAATTCAGTCAAATTGGTTCAAATATAATTATGTCAATTATACTTCACAGAAGCCTGTGCTCCAGTCCCATGGTCAGTGGCTTTATTGTTTGTAATAGGCCAGTCTGTGCTTTATCTCTGTTACACAAGTGGAAATTCTCTTCAGGATCTCATAAAGCAAATTCACACTAAATTTGCATTCCTTAAACTATAACCCAGTGGGCCTACATCACCTTAAACCTAGGCTGATTCATAAGTAATCTGTTTTGATTTTGCATTATATTTGAGGATCTTAGAAAATAATAATCATGATTCAACATGATATCATGTTTTTGTCTCATTCCCATGAGTTGAGTCACGAGGCATAGATGCCATTAAGCCGCTAAGAAGCAGGAAACTGAAGGACACGCTCAAACAAAACTAGTTTTACTTTGAAACTATTTCCTTTAGCACTAATTTTAACTTTTTTCATCTTAAAGCAAAGTAAATTAATAACTAGGGCAAGTGGAAAGGTTTTTTGCTACTACTAATATTTCATACTATTGCAATGCCCTTATTTTTTGAGATCCTTTAAGCATCTTCTTATCTACCTATATCAATATTCTAGGAAAAATTGCTAAAGGAGTAATGTGCTCAAGTTACAAAGTGAGAAGATAAAGATATGTCTTGAAATCACCAGAAGCATCATCTGCTGAACTAGAATTGTTTTGTTTCTCTTGCTGCCATCTTACATTAAGTAGATTTTATAGGGAAAGCTGGACAAAAGAATGAAAAACAATTAGCCATAATACTATTTCAGGAATTAGATTTTAAACCTGACGTAGCCTACTAGGTTCAGTTTATACATATATATCCCATATCCAGTGTTGTTATTGAGTAAATAGAGAAAAAAATATATATTCTCATGTCCATGAATTTCAGCTGTGTAACCTTGAACAATAAACATTAATATTTATCTTGGTCTTAAATGCAATAGTACCCATACAGGTACTAATCCAAATGGTCATACATAGCAGATATTCTACAAAGCTTAGTTTCTTTTTACTTTCCATAGGGGAAAAAAAATGATACTTTTATCTATGGTTTTCTAAACACCAGGAAATGGAAACTACCAACAAATCAAAATCTCAGTCCTTCACATGGCTTCCACTTTTATTCATTAGAAATGGCCCACCTCACGTTGAGCAAGGGAAGATTCATTTTAACCCAAGAATTGCTTGAATAAGCTTCAGTGTGCTTCTTTTCTCTGCTATCATTTATTTTTGGCCATCTTAAAGTTAAAGAAAAAAACAAAACTGAGCATGATCTTAAGTTTGTCCCCCTGCCGCATTCCCATCCCAATCCCACCAGAGTCTAGGTCTTTACCATCTTCCTCTTTACTTGGCTTTGGGGACTGGAAACAAGAGAAAGAAAGTGCATTTAGTTCCTTTTAAAAGCGTACACCGTAGGATCAATCTACGCTGCTTTTATTCTTTTAGCAACAACATAAATTTATTAGGGAAAATGGCAGCAAGGAAATTGATTTCACCATTAGCATGGAGCCTTCCTTGCAATTGCCCCATTGCGTTTCTCAGTATCAATGAATTCCGGCGCTCTCCTAAGTCAGCTGTCTCCAAAAACTGGGGTAAAAGTAAATGTGTTTCCAGCGAAGCTTCCGAACTAGATAGTGATTGAAAACTCTACACGCAGACCCATAACATCCCCTCATTTACACACCCCAGAAGTGGGGAACGGAGAGCTCAGAGCCACGTGCTGAAAGCTCAGCGAGAGCCTCACCCTGTGCACCTTGACCTCCTGAACCAAAGCTGACGGCCAGTCACTCGTAAGCCTTCAGTTGTGCTCCAGTCTAAGAGCTGACATGTGAGCCTGAGAGGCAGTGACAGGCTGCTCTGACGTGGCTGTCATCTGGCTCATTTTCTACACAAACCATCAACATAATTCACTCTAAAGGGCTCTCCGAGAAGACCTAATGCTTTTTTCTTTCTTCCCTTGTACAGTGCAGAATTTAGGACAGCTCATTTTAATTCGATGACCTGCACTATGATCTAATAAGGGACAGCTGTGGCAGCTAACGCCCCAAGCTATTTATTGTCAATTAGAATGAACCCTAAATAAACTCCCTTCATTCTAAACGTGACCCATTCTTGAACGGTAGACGAAAATGACACTTAGAAAAGGAAACGTGGAGGAGTGGAAGAAAGAGCCAGTGGAATGTAAAAAACTGTGAGAATGATCACTCTTCAAACAAAATTAGAAGGAGGAACAGTGATAGTGACATTTTGATGTCAAATAATTGCAACTGAAATGTTGGTATTGGGGAGGGTATCCACGGGGGCAACACAAAGGAATGATATCAAGGTGTCAAAGAAAATGTACCATGTTATTAGAGTTAAGCTAAAAATAGATGCATTCTATTTGAAGAAAAAAGTCTTTACTCAAATACAGGAGTTAAAATGGCCTAGAGCAGTGAATTATAACCTTTTCCTATCTGGTATTCATCATAGATAAACATTTTCCAGCAAGACCCTGGACGCCAGTACACAAATCTATCTGTATATGTATGTTAAAAGAAAGTCTCCTGAAGTCATATGTACTTTGCCACATGTGATGCACTCTCAGTCTGTGTTCTGTTCTATTCTTTTTCATATTCAAAGAAATGCTAATCACAGCTCATCAAGTTCACTTCACCATCCCCTCAATGGTCAGGACCTACCCTTTGAAAAATTGTATTCCAGAACCAAGAAACAAAACACAAAAAGGAAATATCTAAAGAAAATTGGAAACATTTGGAAGAACTGATAATCGGAGAGAATCTAACAGCTCAGTGAAGAGGCAAGTACACTGTGGGCCTAAGCAAATTAATTTATATCATTGTTTACTGCTTCTTGAGTGTGGAGCACATGGTGGAGAACATAAGGAAGGGAACATCGGAGTGTGCGACTGTTATCCTTAAGTGTGGCTGTCCATTAATTTCTAAGCTTTTCTCACTTAAGTATATAAAACATGAAATGATTTCTTAGTGTCCTTGGAAACCCTCATACGGATAAATCCTAGAAGTGATAATGATGCCACGTCAAATCAAGACACAAGAGAACTTAGGCCTTGAGTAGAGAAAGCCGGATGATTCCCCCTGTTTTGGGGGAAATAAAAGACTTTTAAAGGGGCTCAGATTGCTAGAATTGTATTGAGATTGCATGACAGTTTTGAAAGTGTAAGGGCAAACTTGACAAGTAGAGTTGTTTAAAGGGATCGGCTCTCCCTCCTGGAGGACATATATCTCTCGAAGAATGTTGTCAGTTTGTATCTCTTGCTCTGTACCTTTCTCTGACTGTCAGGCAGACCCAGGAATAAGCTGAAATTGGGCTGGCTGTTGTGAGGGGCCTTCTACCTATGGGTAAAAAAGACACCACGGATGCTGGACTTCCTGCAGAGAAACCCATTCTCCCCAGCCTGCTGGGGCTGAGGACCTAGAATTTATTTGTAGTTTCTTCGGCCCAAAGGATCTCCAGTGCCCTTATTAATGAGCTGGGTCTTAAACTCTGAACTCTCCAAATTTCTTCACATGCCTGTAAGTTACTATATCAGTTTTTTTGCTTTCTTTCACATTAAAAAGTGTTAAAACTGTCAAGAAATAAGAAAATGTGTCGTATCTAAGCAGTAAAGTCTAAATATGGTTTTTAAAAATCCTAATCCTGGGCTTCCCTGGTGGTGCAGTAGTTGAGAGTCTACCTGCCGATGCAGGGGACACGGGTTCGTGCCCCGGTCCGGGAAGATCCCACATGCCACAGAGCGGCTGGGCCCGTGAGCCATGGCCGCTGAGCCTGCACGTCTGGAGCCTGTGCTCCACAACGGGAGAGGCCACAACAGTGAGAGGCCCACGCACCGCAAAAAAAAAAAAAAAAATCCTAATCTTAATTAGTTTTCTCCAAATTATAGACTCCACCAGAAAGATGTCTTTAGTGTCTCAGTCATATGCCAAAGTGGAAATGTCTGGAGAAGGCAATGTATTTTATGATATTCCTCCCTAGATTGCAAATGGAACTCATATTTCATAAGCAAAGCTAGAGGCAAGCTATCACCACTTGCATGTGCTAATGTGACTTTTCCATGCCATCAAAAGGCAACAGAAAAAAAGAAGAGGAGATGAAATAAATCTGGTTCTCAACTAACATACTGACTGCAGTGATGCCTGTAACAATGAAAGGATTATACATACTGCAGTCAGAAATGGTGTTGTCTATAGTTGGAATTCACAGTCATGTCATAGTGAGATTAGCTCGTGACCATGGCTACACGTGAGCCGTGTAGATGTCCACAGCCACCCTGAGACTTTGAGAAGTCGATGCTCTGACTTAACCTCATACAGAGAAAGGAAAGTATGACAACTTAGTGAGACATTGCCTAACATTGCTGTTCTCGCCAGCTGTTTATACCGTTAACCCCACAGTTCGCTGCTCATCTTGGGACCTCAGTCAAAGTGATGAGAACTTTAGTCCTTCACATTTCCTCAAATCTGAACCAAAGTAAAGCCTGGGGATTAAGAAGCACCTCATGCAACTATTATCTATTTTGCTAACTTGGTATCAGGGATGGAAATAAAAACGTAAATTTGATGCTTTAATTTATGAACGAGGGCAATGGGTCAAGCTAGATATTTCATTATTTGTGATAATTAATAATAAGTAGAAGAAACTCAAAACCTTGCTGCTCATTCTTATTTAGGGCTGTTCAAAAGTAGATTACACACACACACACACACACACACACGTTAAAATAAGAAGCCAGAACCTATTTTCAAGCTGTGAATTACCCTCTGTATTTGTTTTGTTTTCTTCCTTTTTAAAAGAAATCTAAGGTAAAAATAACCATAACTTTAGGTGTCAGGAAAAAAGCCTTTAATATAAAAACCTAGACTCACCCTATAGAACAACAGGAGAGTGGTTAAGAATTACAGTGTATCTTCCTAATGAAATCTTACTTAGCCATGATATACAATAAACCATCGTATTTAGAGTGATTTAATACTTACGATAGGATGATACCTATGATATAAAGTTAAGTGGACGTTAAAACTAAAAATAATATGGTCTCACATTGTAAAACAATGCATTAAAGGATCAAAATACATCAACCTGTTTAATTGAACCCTCCGTGTGGTAACATAATGGGTGATTTCACTTGTTTAACAATACTAAAAGTATTTTACTTCCAAGTGTATTGTCATATATACATATTGCTATTCATATATAAGATATTTTATAATCAAAGTAATACACATTTAAAGTTTGATGATGTTCATACCTTTGTATGCAAGCATGTATACAGTTATATTTTTCAACAAAATATAAGGCTAATGAACATAGATCTAAAATATGATGTAACCCCATAAATAATCAGACACATGTTACTTTAAAAAGTGCTATGATAACCATCTGATGGGTAGAATATTAAGGCTGATGATTTCAAGTTTCGACAGCGATACGGGGTTACAGAAATCCATACAATTGCTAGTTCAAGTATAATTTGCTAAAATCATTTTGGAGAGAAAGTTGATAATACTTGGGAAAGTTGAAAATGTAACAATTCCACTTTTAGGAATATAGTCTAGGAGAGTGATCCCACATATGCAGAATGAAAACTTGGAAATTCCAAATTGTACCTCATTAAGAGAGAGTGAATAAGGTATAATAAATTCATACAAAGGAAAGCACTTAAAATGAGTGAATTGGATCTTCATATCAAAATGAATACATTTTGAAAACAATATTGATTGTAAAAACAGGTTTCAAGAAGATATTTATATCATGATAGCACTTATATTAAACTTTTAAAAAAATACTATACATTTTTATAGATACCAATAAAAAGTATGGGCAAAGACAATATCAACTTAAGAATGGAGTCTACGTCCAGGAAAGGAGGGAACGGAGTGGAAAAAGAAAATCTACAAAGAACTGGCTGCATGAAAAAGCTGCGATAATCGCCTTAAGGATTCAGTCTTTATCTTGTCTGAGCTAAAACTGTGTGGGCATCTGGCATGCTACTCTCTCTGCTTTCCTGCAGGTTTGAGATAGTTTGTAATAAAATATATATTCATACAACAAAACTTTAAAAGTTTACAGTTAAAACTAATCCAGTATTCATTGTTAAATATCAGTTTACCTTTCTTCAACGTTTACGGGGACAGTTTAGTCCCATATATCACAAGAGCATTATATTGGTTAGGTCACATATGCGAAGAATCTGTTTACAGTAAGTGCTATAAAATGACATGCCGTTTCTACTCATATATAAATTCATCCAAAATGTTTCCTCATGTTTCCTTTTGTTTTCTGAACGAGAAACATGACTGGTGCAGGTGCACCCAGTTACAGGCCTTGCAAGTCCTGTGAAGCTAACATCTAACAGTGCGCTGCGAAGCGTACCTTCCGTGCTCAGAAATGTGCCTTTTATAAAGGACTTCCTTTACCAGGACTCTCCTCGCCTGGTCTGTGACCTTTCAACAACTGGACTGAAGCTAAACCTGTCTGCTTCACAGAGAGAAAGTCAACCTAGTGTGATGATGATAAAAGAAAAGAAAAAATCATTTGACAGTGATATCATAGTTTCCTAAATTACTTCAGATTTTAAAACAAGATAATACTGCAGACAGTCCAGTAAATGCATTACTGTGAGTGCTGGCATCATTTAATCTCCCTTTTGACTTAAGAATTTTATTTTAAATGCAGAAGTACATTATAAAAACTGCTTTTGACAGAGGCCTTTCCCAAAATAGCCAATTATAAAGATCTGAAAGGTAATCATTTTCCAACTCCTGTATATAATCAATTTCTCAAAGAAAATGCTCTCACTTCATTTCTTGTTATGTAAACATTATCAGTACATTTGCTTATGCTTATATCAGCTGGGAATCTTGCTTGTTTCAGGCTGGCACTATCCCCAAAGTTACTTTCAAAATACAAAAGTTTTATAGAAAAGAGACTTGAAACTTAGAGGAATTTAGCTCTTTGCACAAAGATTCTATAGCTGTAAGTGGCCCGCAGGGAATCAGCATCCAGCATGGTTAGCAGGACGGCCATTGTCTTAACTTATATTCTGTTAAGAAGAGCTGGTTCCAGGAGACCAAGGTCGGGCACAGCCTTTGTTCATCTGCCTTGTCTGTACTTCTGGTCCTAGAGAGTCCAAAATCAACTGATGTACTCTTGGTAGAGCACAGTTGGGTGGACCATCTCTCTCTAATCTCTATGTGGGCCTATAAATAGATAAAAGAAAAAAAGACGACTGACCAGTGACCTGACCATCTCTCCAGTCATGATGAATCTGTGAGACTGCATTTCTTCTAGTTTTGTTATCATAACACAATTTACAACACATATTCTGTCATTGCTATGGAACCGCTATTTGATAGAGAGTGCAATAATAGATTGATAGAAAGATAGATGTAGATATTAAATTTTATCTAATTATATATGTATGCATTTACATTATCTATCTATCTATCTATCTATCTACCTATGATGTCAACCACATTTATGTATTAACCAGGCCCAACAGATACTATAAATGCATATCTCTTCTAAAATCTAAGGCCATTTTATTAGTTTTGCTAAAGCTGCATTTTCTAAGCAATTGTATTTAAGAAAATAAATTGCTATCCTTTTTACATCATATCTGTACCAATCTACACTACACTACTTGCTCTACAAGTCCACGATCACCATTATTTTCCTAATGCATGTGAACAGACCATATAAATAGCCATTGCTATTGTGAAAGATCACATACAAAAGAATTGTGAGAAAACTATTATCTTTAAAAAATTAACTTTGAAACCAAGGATTTTAGCTCACATTGGTTTCTATGTGCCATGGCATATTCTAAAGACCTTATAGTGTGAAATAATGAATGTATCATATACTGAGATAGTTTGCTAAAAGTTGTTACTTTAGCCTTGCTTTAAAAAATCATATTCAAATAGTAACAGATATTATAAGGTCTCTTCCACAGTATCTGTTCTCAAGTGCCTTCTTCTATACCTTTCACTACTTAAAAGCTAGAATCTAAATACCATTTCTAGCCACCCTCTAGGGCAGGGCTGGCCACTTGATTAAACTCTGCTCCAGAATTTGTAAATGAAGTTTGCTGGGAGGAACATCCTTTTGCAGATAGAAAGTCCAGTAGAGGGAGACACTTCAGGCCCTCCCACACCTACTCTATCAGGACCCCTGGAGGTTTGGCAGGAAACATGAGGACTAGAGCAGGAAGATAGGAGAAGTCTGGCTCTGAAATGATATTCTTAACTAGCTGCACCTTCTTTGGTCTGCCTCCTTAAGGCTTCCAGTTAGAAGAGAGAGAATAAGCTCATGTATTTGTGAAGGACCAGCCACCTCCTGCAACAAAGGAACCACAGTTCTCTGCCACATGGTGTTTTATCCTCTTTCATCTGGTTGGGAGTTGAGCCTGACACAGTCTCAGGAGCAATGGGCTCAGGTGGAAGAGGTAGGGCAAACATTTCAAGGCTTCACTTCTTTCCTTCTCCTCCTTTTACTCTATCTTCTTCCTTCATTTCTCAGGGAAATGGACTCTTTATTTTTTCCCTTTTTTAACAACATTAACACACCTTAATTTTCTCAATCTTCCCATTAAAACCTAGGTGGAAGTTTCCAAGTCCTAACTTGGAAAAATTAAAGGTGTGGAGGGAAAGAAATAGCAAGAGAGGAAGGGCAAACTCTTTTTCTTACACCACCAATATGAAGACATACATTTTATGATGCACTTCAATAAAACGAAACTTTCAAAACATCTGCAAAAATTTAAATGCAAATAATTATCATTGCTTTTGAACACATTCATATTTAACTAAAAAGCATATTCTTTATCATTCACTTTATAATTGGTTATTCCTTTTTTTAAAAAATTATGAGAAAAATGTCAGGCATCTAAAAATCTCAAACTTTCCACTGAAATAGTGGTATTATATTTTTATTTAACAACTTTTGCTTTATATCTCTTTCTATTTTTAAATCAATTAAGTATGCTGCATAGGGATAGATGGACTGAGATATACACACAGACAGCACCAGAGCAACCCTGTGAATTAGATATCAGCTCTCTTCTCAAAGTCTTTGAGTAAGTATATTCCTAGCTCCCAGAATAAAAGCTAAAAACCTACAAGGCCCATCATAATCTTCTCTCTCCCACCTCCCACGGCCCCCCCTTAACTCAGCAATTTCATCTGCTCCTACTGCACTCCCCCAGGTCAGGACACCGATCGTGACCTTTAACTTAAGCACAGCCAGGTCAGTCCCACTCCGTGCATTGGTCCTGAGCTGTACTCCTCCTGTCACACTTCCTCACCTCCTTCAACTCCTACTTCAAGTGCTCCATTCTGAATGAAGCACTTCCAACCACCCTACTTTATTTTTTCTTTTTTTGCGGTACGCGGGCCTCTCACTGTTGTGGCGTCTCCCGTTGAGGAGCACACGCTCCGGACGCGCAGGCTCAGCGGCCATGGCTCATGGACCCAGCCGCTCCGCGGCATGTGGGATCTTCCCGGACCGGGGTACGATCCCGTGTCCCCTGCATCGGCAGGCGGACTCTCAACCACTGCGCCACCAGGGAAGCCCCACCCTACTTTAAATTTGAATATCCTTCCACACTCTTTAGGATGCCTAACCTCCTAGGAGCTTTCATTGTTTCCCTATAGAACTTACATGTGTTTGTGGATCAGTCCTGCTGTTTTCCATCAAAGCAAGATGACTCAGACTCACAAATGTCTCCGTTGGAGAAAAAATTATATGGCCATCCTCCTTATAACCAATATAATTGACTTATTGTTGAAATATAAAGTGTTTTTCTTCAAATAAAGTCAAAAATGAAAACTCCTAAATGACATAAGTATTGAGCGATAATCATGTGTGCATATCACTAAATTTTAATTGAATAAAATCACCCAAAAACATGGAATCCTAGGCAAAGATCATGTCTTTCTCTGTCACTTAGCCTTTTGCCTGCAGTTCATTTAGGGATAATTACAGGACAATTATCCACCTGCATCAAATTTGAGGCTCCTGCCTAATGTTTACCAGAAGATTTTACAAAGGATGTTCAACTCATGATTGACGGCATAGTAATTATCAAACATTTCAATCTTGTTCAAAATAAATAAAAGCCCAAATAAACAAACATCCAAAAACTGGAGTCAGTTCCTGCTAACTACAGGTAAATGGAAAAGTCTTGGCACAAACAATGCACTTCAATTAACAAAAGATAATTTTTAAAAGGTCTTCAAATATACTTAAAACCAATCATAATTTTTATTTATTTATTTATTTATTTTTTATTTTTTTTTATTTTTTTTTATTTTTGTCTGTGTTGGGTCTTCGTTTCTGTGCAAGGGCTTACTCTAGTTGGGGCAAGCGGGGGCCACTCTTCATCACGGTGCGCGGGCCTCTCACTATTGAGGCCTCTCTTGTTGCGGAGCACAGGCTCCAGACGCGCAGGCTCAGTAGTTGTGGCTCACGGGCCTAGTTGCTCCGCGGCATGTGGGATCTTCCCAGACCAGGGCCTGAACCCGTGTCCCCTGCATTGGCAGGCAGATTCTCAACCACTGCACCACCAGGGAAGCCCCATAATTTTTATTTTTATTCTGTAACTCCAGTGTCTATGAAATTATTAAGCTAGAAGAAAAATCAATCAAGAATTTAGCTAACAGAATATTATAGAATTCTCTAAACAAATCTGTGTAGTATTATATATAAAACTCTCCTAAAATGCAAATTTAATATATACCTAATAACTCAAGGATGTCATTTTTCACAATCCAAAAAATAGACTGGGATGGAAAAACTTTAATAACACTTGTTATGACTCCAGGAGGGCTCACGCCAAGGAGTACTTACTTCCCAGAACTTCTGCTGCCAGTGTTCTTGTCCCCGCAGTGAGCCATAGCCACCCCCTGCCTCTGGAGGAGACCCTCCAAGACTAGCAGAAAGGGATTGAAGAGATGACCTTCACAAATCACCATCAGTCCTAGGATACTGTGACACACGTCAAAACATGTGTGTTGGGCTTCCCTGGTGGCGCAGTGGTTGAGAGTCCGCCTGCTGATGCAGGGGACACAGGTTCGTGCCCCGGTCTGGGAAGATCCCACATGCCACGGAGCGACTGGGCCGGTGAGCCATGGCCGCTGAGCCTGCGCGTCCGGAGCCTGTGCTCCGCAACGAGAGAGGCCACAACAGTGAGAGACCCGCGTACCACACACACACACAAAAATGTGTGTCTTCTTCCATTGTTGAAAGCATTCCAGAAATTACATATCAAATCATTCATGGTGAATTTGAGGATATTTGTTTCTGAAGCTTTCATTATTATTATCATCCCTGGAAGAGGAAATTGTAAAGCTGCTGCACCCTTTACTCAAATGAGAGAGGCAATATCATTTAAAACTACATGCTGAATCCTGCAGCCTGTGGAACGAAAACCACATTCACATAAAGAGAGACAAAGTGAAAAGGCAGAGGGCTATGTACCAGATGAAGAAACAAGATAAAATCCCAGGAAAACAACTAAATGGAGATAGGCAACCTTCCAGAAAAAGAATTCAGAATAATGATAGTGAAGATGATCCAGGACCTTGGAAAAAGAATGGAGGCAAAGATAGAGAAGATTCAAGAAATGTTTAACAAAGATCTAGAAGAATTAAAGAGCAAACAAACAGAGTTGAACAATACAATAACTGAAATGAAAAATACACTAGAAGGAATCAATAGCAGAATAACTGAGGCAGAAGAACACATAAGTGACGTGGAAAACAGAAGGGTGGAATTCACTGCTGCAGAACAAAGTAAAGAGAAAAGAATGAAAAGAAATGAAGACTGCCCAAGAGACCTCTGGGACAACATTAAACACACCAGCATTCACACTATAGTGGTCCCAGAAGGAGAAGAGAGAGAGAAAGGACCTGAGAAAATATTTGAAGAGATTATAGTCGAAAACTTCCCTAACACGGGAAAGGAAATAGCCAACCAAGTCCAGGAAGTGCAGAAAGTCCCAGACAGGATAAACCCAAGGAAAAACAAACCGAGATACACAGTAAACAAATTGACAAAAATTAAAGACAAAGAAAAATTATTAAAGCAACAAGGGAAAAACAAGAAATAACACACAAGGGAAACACATAAGGTTAACAGCTGATTTCTCAGCAGAAACTCTAAAGCTAGAAGGCAGTGGCATGATATACTTAAAGTGATGAAAGGGAAGAACATACAACCAAGATTACTCTACCCAGCAAGGATCTCATTCAGATTTGACAGAGAAAACAAAAGCTTTACAGACAAGCAAAAGCTAAGATAATTCGGCACCACCAAACCAGCTCTACAACAAATGCTAAAGGAACTTCTCTAAGTGAGAAACACAAGAGAAGAAAAGGACCTACAAAAACAAACCCAAAACAATTAAGAAAATGGAAATAGGAACATACATATCGATAATACGAATGGATTAAATGCTCCAACCAAAAGACACAGGCTTGCTGAATGGATACAAAAGCAAGACCCATATATGTGCTGTCTACAGGAGACCCACTTCAGACATAGGGACACATACAGATTGAAAGTGGGGGGATGGAAAAAGATATTCCATGCAAATGGATATCAAAAGAAAGCTGGAGTAGCAATACTCATATCAGATAAAATAGACTTCAAAATAAAGAATGTTACAAGAGACAAGGAAGGGCACTACATAATGATCATGGGATCAATCCAAGAAGAAGATATAACAATTATAAATACATATGCACCCAACATAGGAGCAACTTAATACATAAGGCAAATGCTAACAGCTCTAAAAGAGGAAATCGACAGAAACACAATAATAGTGGCATACTTTAACACCTCACTTAACACCAGTGGACAGATCATCCAGACAGAAAATTAATAAGGAAACACAAGCTTTAAATGACACAATAGACCAGATAGAGTTCATTCATATTTATAGAACATTCCATCTGAAAACAGCAGATTACACTTTCTTCTCAAGTGCAAATGGAACATTCTCCAGGATAGATCACATCTTGGGTCACAAATCAAGCCTCAGTAAATTTAAGAAAATTGAAATCATATCAAGTATCTTTTCCAACCACAACACTGTGAGGTTAGAAATCAATTACAGGGAAAGAAACGTAAAAAACACAAACACATGGAGGCTAAACAATGCATTACTAAACAACCAAGAGATCACTAAAGAAATCAAAGAGGAAATCAAAAAATACCTAGAGGGCTTTCCTGGTGGCTCAGTGGTTAAGAATCTGCAGGGGACATGGGTTCGAGCCCTGGTCCGGGAAGATCCCACATGCCGTGGAGCAACTGAGCCCATGCGCCACAACTACTGAGCCTGCACTCTAGAGCCCTCGAGCCACAACTGCTGAGCCTGCATGCCACAACTAATGAAGCCCGAGCACCTAGAGCCTGTGCTCTGCAACAAGAGACGCCACCTCAATGAGAAGCCCGCGCACCGCAACGAAGACCCAACGCAGCCAAAATTAATTTTAAAAAAATACCTAGAGACAAATGACAATGAAAACACAACAATTCAAAACCTATGGGATGCAGCAAAAGCAGTTCTAAGAGGGAAGTTTACATAAATACAATCCTACCTCAAGAAACAACATCTCAAATAAACAATCTAAACTTTACACCTAAAGAGAAAGAAGAACAAACAAAACCCAAAGTTAGTAGAAGAAAAGAAATCATAAAGATCAGAGCAGAAATAAATGAAATAGAAACAAAGAAAACAATAGCAAAGATCAATAAAACTAAAAGCTCGTTCTTTGAGAAGATAAACAAAACTGATAAACCTATAGCCAGATTCATCAAGAAAAAGAGGGAGAGGACGCAAATCAATAAAATTAGAAATGAAAAAGAAGTTACAATGGACACCACAGAAATACAAAGTATCATAGACTACTACAAGCAACCCTGTGCCAATAAAATGGGCAACCTGGAAGAAACGGACAAATTCTTAGAAAGGTATAACCTTCCAAGACTGAACCAGGAAGAAATAGAAAATATGAACACACCCATCACAAGTAATGAAATTGAAACTGTGATTAAAAATCTTCCAACAAACAAAAGTCCTGGACCAGATGGCTTCACAGGCGAATTTTATCAAACATTTAGAAAAGAACTAACACCCATCCTTCTCAAACTCTTCCAAAACGTTTCAGAGGAAGGAAAACTCCCAAATTCATTCTACAAGGCCACCATCACCCTGATATCAAAACCAGACAAAGATACTACAAAAAAAGAAAATTACAGGCCAATATCACTGATGATAGATGCAAAAATCCTAAACAAAACACTAGAAAACAGAATCCAAAAACACATTAAAAGGATCATACACCATGACGAAGTGGGATTCTTCCCAGGGATGAAAGGATTCTTCAATATATGCAAATCAATCAATGTGACACAACATATTAACAAACTGAAGGATGAAAACCATATGATCATCTCAATAGATGCAGAAAAAGCTTTTGACAAAATTCAGCACCCATTTATGATAAAACTCTCCAGAAAGTGGGCATAGAGGGAACCTACCCCAGCATAATAAAGGCCATATATGACAAACCCACAGCCAACATTGTTCTCAATGGTGAAAAACTGAAAGCATTTCCTCTAAGATCAGGAACAAGACAAGGATGTCCACTCTTGCCACTGTTATTTAACATACTTTTGGAAGTCTTAGCCACGGCAATCAGAGAAGAAATAAAAGGAATACAAATTGGAAAAGAAGTAAAACTGTCACTTTTTGCAGATGACATGATACTATACATAGAGAATCCTAAAGATGCCACCAGAAAACTACTAGAGCTAATCAATGAATTTGGTAAAGTTGCAGGATACAAAATTAATGCACAGAAATCACTTGCATTCCTACACACTAATGATGAAAAATCTGAAAGAGAAATTAAGGAAACACTTCCATTTACCATTGCAACAAAAAGAATAAAATACCTAGGAATAAACCCTACTTAAGGAAGTAAAAGACCTGTACTCAGAAAACCATAAGACACTGATGAAAGAAATCAAAGATGACACAAACAGATGGAGAGATATACCATGTTCTCAGATTGGAAGAATCAATATTCTAAAAATGACTATACTACCCAAAGCAATCTACAGATTCAATGCAATCCCTATCAAATTCCAATGGCATTTTTTACAGAACTAGAACAAAACAATCTTAAAATTTGTATGGAGACACAAAAGACCCCAAATAGCCAAAGCAATATTGAGGGAAACAAACGGAGCTGGAGGAATCAGACTCCCTGACTTCAGACTATACTAGAAAGCTCTAGTAATCAAGATGATATGGTACTGACACAAAAAAAGAAATATAGATCAATGGAACAGGATAGAAAGCCCAGAGGTAAAGCCACGCACATATGGTCAACTAATCTATGACAAAGGAGGCAAGGATATACAATGGAGAAAAGACAGTCTCTTCAATAAGTGGTGCTGGGACAACTGGACAGCTACATGTAAAAGAATGAAGTTAGAACACTCTCTAACACCATACAGAAAAATAAACTTAAAATGCATTAAAGACCTAAATGTAAGACTGGACACTATAAAACTCTTAGAGGAAAATTTAGGAAGAACACTCTTTGACATAAATCACAGAAAGATCTTTTTTGACCCACCTCCTAGAGTAATGGAAATAAAAACAAAAATAAACAAATGGGACCTAATGAAACTTAAAAGCTTTTGCACAGCAAAGGAAACTATAAACAAGGCAAAAGACGACCCTCAGAATGGGAGAAAATATTTGCAAATGAATCAACGGGCAAAGGATTAATCTCCAAAATATATAAACAGCTCATGCAGCTCAGTATTAAAAAAACAAACAACCCAATCCAAAAATGGGCAGACATTTCTCCAAAGAAGACCTACAGATGGCCAAGAGGCACATGAAAAGCTGCTCAACATCACTAATTATTAGAGAAATGCAAATCAGAACTACAATGAGGTATCACCTCACACCAGTTAGAATGGACATCATCAGAAAAATCTGCAAACAACAAATGCTGGAGAGGTTTGTGGAGAAAAGGGAACTCTCTTGCACTGTTGGTGGGAATGTAAATTGATATAGCCACTATGGAGAACAGTTCCTTAAAAAAATAAAAATAGAATTACCATATGACCCAGCAACACCACTACTGGGCATATACCCAGAGAAAACCATAATTCAAAAAGACGCATGTACCCCAATGTTCACTGCAGCACTATTTACAATAACCAGGTCATGGAATCAACTCAAATGCCCATTGACAGACGAATGGATAAAAAAGATGTGGTACGTATATACAATGGAATATTACACAGCCATAACAAGGAATGAAATCAGGGAATTTGTAGAGACGTGGATGGACCTAGAGACTGTCATATAGAGTGAAGTAAGTCAGAAAGAGAAAAACAAATATTGTATATTAACGCATATATGTGGAATCTAGAAAAATGGTACAGATGAACCGGTTGACAAGGCAGAAATAGAGACACAGATGTACAGAACAAACGTATGGACAGCAAGGGGGGAAAGTGGCTTGGTGGGTGGGGGTGGGCGTGGGATGAATTGGGAGATTGGGATTGACATGTATGCACTGATGTGTATAAAATAGATAACTAATAAGAACCTGCTGTATAAAAAATAAATAAAATAAAATTCAAGAAAAATGAACACTTTAATTATCTGCCTTAATTATTTTCCACATTTATTCTCTAATAAGGTATTTCACATATTTGCCTTATGTCTACCCAGTTATTCTTACATATATGCATTTCTTGTGCCTATAAATTAACACTGACTTACATTTAAACTTGAAAGATAAAACAGCATCAAATCCATGATATGTGTATAATTACCAAAATTTTAATTTTATATCGACGTGTATTATTTACAAGAGAATATTAAATAATACCATTTATCTTGGTGCATGTGTCTGAATTTTTAACAAAGAGAACACATACAAATTATGCTGTTTTGAAAACTCAGATGAAGATTTCATATCCCTGGTTACTGCTGAGCCAACCTCTTTTCTCTTATCAGTGTCTCATAAATCTCACTGAAGAAGGTTTAGTTACATCAATATATTGTTGATTTTTATATGGTCTTTTGGGCTTAGGATAAAGAATAACAAAGTGATATTGATTTAATTCAAGCTAGGTAAATCTTCTATGACCTTCTTGCTCAACTAAGTGTAATGTTCATGACTTCTAGATTAATGTATTGCAGAACAAATCCATACTTGTTCTTAAAATTTGAAGTACAAATGGATAATAAAATGAACTTTATATTCTGGAGGATTAGACTATATATCCTGTCTTATCTCCTATTTATGAATTCTTGTTTATTCATGTACATTAGTACCCCATATACAAATTTAATCAATATGAATGTCAATTAATTTCAAGTTTTTCAAGGAATAAGTTGATATAGACCTGAAACAAGGTCATCAGTAGTGGATACAGAACGGAATTGGAGCAGTAAATGGTAAATGTAGAGATAAGGAAGAAAATGCAAAATATATTGAAGAATTGACTTGGTGAAACATGGTGCACAATCTTTGAAGGCATACAAAAATTGGAACAGGGAGTAGATAAGAAAAACATAAACTTATAGCTTGAATGAGGATGTTGGTGATGATTAAACTGAGATAGAGAGCACAGGCAGTGGAATAAATACGAAGAAAAATAAGTTCAGTTTTAGCTTGAAAGTAAGGTGCACAGCTTGGGGTAGAATTGTGCACATTTGAAACTATGGTGTGGTTGGTGACTTCTGTCTCGTTTGTGTCAAATCCTTAGTTCATTCCCTACATTTAGTATAATTTTCTGTCAACAAGGAATACTCATTTGTTCATAGCAAAGAGCAATACTAACAGAAGTATACATATGTATAAAAAGGAAAAGAATTAAATATGACAATATTAGCATCTATTCAATGAATAGATGTTTTGATGTCTATATCATCTCAATACAAGCTGAATGATTTATATAAAATAACTCCAATACATCTGAATACTTTTAGAGCTAAAATGAAGTTTTTTTAATGTTGGTCAAATTTAGCCTAATAAATATATTACATAAATACTTCTGATGTTATAGAAGAGACTCTCATATGCTATAGGAATAACAACTTGTAAATGTGTGCCACAACAGGTATACTATATGAATAAGAAAACATGTCTTTCAGTAACTGCCCATCTCCTGAAGCCAGTGCTTTTAGCTCTAAATAGATATCTCCTCCTTCCAAAAGCACAAATGAGCATTTCCCCCGGACTCAAGTTTCTGATTCCTCACTGGGATAGCAGTTTTGTCTGTCCTTCATTCACTAAAGGGACTGCACTCTGAACTACTGATAAAGGGGGACTTGTCCATTCCTATTCTGACCTAGGATTTCTCTGGCCCCTTCTCTACCCAACCCCTCAAGGTAAGGTACTTAGTGTTTCTTGTAGCTCGTGCAATTAGTAGTCTCCACTATTATTGTTAGATTTTGGGGTGTTTACTCAGGGTCTGGAAGATAATAAATATTCAAGCAACCTACAACTACCAAATACTATACAACCTTGGGGAATCTACTCTCTTACATCCTGGCCTGTATCCAGGAAACTGACTGCTATGGACCAATTCAGTGGAATTCCTTGCCCTCTGACTTCTGGTTGGTTTGGCCAATGGGGAACCCCAAAAGAGATCAAAGTTGTCTCCACAGTCTGTCTGAATCCTTTAAGCAGTGGTTACCTCTTCAGCCATGGTCACTTACAGGAATCTCTTTCAGCTTTTATTAATGGCTCCCTCCTCACCCCTTCGATCTCACTGTGGCATTAAGCTTCACTGTTACCAAGTCCAAGGTACTGAGAATCCTTTCTGTTTCCAAATACCCTACTCATACTTAAATATTACTTTATCAAACTATCTCCAGTTTCTCAGTTTGTATTTGCCATCTTTTTTTTCAACTGGACCATGATGGATACAAACAGCTTTCTTTCCTAGTCTTTTCTTTTCCTCTCTTTTCCCTTCTCTTTTTTGTATCCTCTTTCTTTTCTTTATTTCTTCCTTCATTCCTTCCACTTGATTTGTATTTTGTTCCATGGAAGAGAATTGATAGCCAATGGCCAAGAATTACAGAAACTTAAAGTTTATTATTTCAGGAGAAAAGAAAAAATATAATTTTGTAAGAATTAGAGATGCCAGTTAATGAAACTTGATGCCTTGTAATAGATGGGCTGCCATTTACCAGAGGTATTCATGATGAAGCTCTATAGCTATGGTCAGGGATAGTGTTACAGGAAATGGGATGACTTAGAGATGGTACTATATCATTGCTTTCAGTTCTAAAATTTTGTGTTTCCCAAATAAGATTGTGCATCAGATTTCTCAAATGTTTTGAAAATCAAATGCCAAATTGCCCAGCAATAAACCCATACATCTATGATTGGTTGATTTTTGACTATTCCAAAGGGAAGAAATAATCTCTTCAATAATAGGTGTTGGGACAGCTGGATTACCACATGTAAAGAATGGAGTTGCACCCCTTCTGGACACCAAATACAGAAATTAATTAAAAATGGATCAAAGACTTAAGTGTAAGTGCTAAAATGTATATAAAATCTTAAAATAAACTAAAGGAATAAATCTTCATGACTTCAGATTTGGTAATTAAGTTTTAGAAATAACATCAGATGCACAAGAAACAAAATTTAAAACTAGGTAGATTGAAATTCATCAGAATCAAAAACTACTGTGCAACAAGGGTCACTATCAGAAAGGAAAAGACAACCTACAGATTGGGAGAAAATATTTTCAAATCATATATCTGTTAGTCAATTATCCAGCATATATAAAGATTTTTTACAATTCAACAACAAAATATAAACCACTCAAGTAAAAATTAAGTAAAGAAATTGAATGAACATTTCGCTAAAGAAGATGTATAAGTGGCCAACAAATATACGAAAATATGCTTAACATAATCAATAATTAGAGAAATGTAATCCAAAGCCATAATGAAATATCAATTAAATAAACTAAGATGGCTATCATTTTTCAAAATATTTACAACAGGTATTGGTGAGGATATGAAGAGATAGGAACCCTCCTATGTTGTTGGTGGAAATGTAAAATAGAATTGCCAAATGACCGAGCAATTCCACTCCTACTTATATTCCTAAAAGATTTGAAAACTGGTATTTGAACAAAGACTATACATAAATGTACATAGTCACACTATCCCCAATAGCCAAATGGTGAAAACAACCTGAATGTCCATTAAAAGAGGAATAAAATGTGATAAACAAAATGTGATATAACAGCACAATGGAATATCATTCAGCCAAAAGGAATGAGTTCTGATACATGCAACCTAGAAAACATTCTGCTAAGTGAAAGAGGCCAGGTACAAAAGGCCACATATTTTATGATTCCATTTACATGAAATAGTCAGAATAGTTAAGTCCATAGAGATGGAAATCTGACTAGTTGTCGCCAGGAGCTAGGGGAGGGGGAATGTGGACATAGTGATGACTTAATGAGTAGGGAGTTTCCTTCTAGGGTGATGAAGATGCCTTGGAACTGGATAGAGGTGACCGTTACGCACTTTCTGAATGTATTAAACACCACTGAATTCATATTTTAAAATGTTTAATTTTTTTGTTATGTGAAGTTTACCTCAATTAAAAAATGGTAATAAATGCCCAATCTATGTAAAGTACAATCAGTTTCTGTTAGTTTTCTATCCTGGTTCTAAACCTTTGTAGACTATGTACTCACAGAGCACATAAATAAAAGGTAATCTTTCTCAAAGGAAATAGACAAGGAGAGGGTCTTTTTGAACATAATAATGATGTCTTTATTCAGATATATAAAGCATAAATTACTTGAATAACTTACTAGGATTGGTTGAATAACATAACTAGGATTGGTTCAATAATTATTTTATATTGTACCCCTCATCTCAACATACTAAAAGTGTGCATGCAAACATTTGAAGTCTGCAGAAAAGGAATGCCTGACAGTTTTCTTCTGCATCCTTTCCTTCAGTTAGGTCTTAACGGTCCCCAACTATGGGCTCAGGTCTAACTAAGTGCTGACCTTGGTCTGGTTCACAAATCAAAGTCATTCGAGAGACTGATTCCAGGATCTGCTTGAATTCTTTCAACCTGTCATTTAGACATTCCCTAAGAATCCATTAGATGCTTTTCTTTTCTTTTTTCCTTTTTTCCCCCCCCACTGGGTGACTTAAGACAATGATGAACAAGACATGGCAAGTGTTCTCAAAGATTCATGGTTTGATGGACGTGAAAGACAAGTAAAATAACGCTGATAAAATGAAATACCTTTTTTAAACACCTGAGGGAGAAGAGAAAAAAGAGTGCCCCACTCGTTGGTAGGGTATATGGCAAATGCAGAGTTAAGGAAAAGTTCACAGAGGAAACACTGAAAATCATTTCAGTCATGAAATGATTCTCAGGAGATGTACCTGTGCAGCAGGAACAGTGCGTCACGCTTCAACCTGGCTTACTCACTTAGAGCTCCGAGAAGCACCTCTCCTTTCATTCAGGGCTGATCTTTTGAACTCTGCCTCTGTACCTGGGCATCTGGTCCTAATATAGACTCCTGAATCCTCACTGGCTTCCTGTTGGGGACTTTACGCTTAACCAGACTGTCAGGACCTATCAGCCCTGTGTAGCCCAGCAAGACTCCAGGTGAGACTTTTCTCGGCTTCTCGTCCTGTAGGCAAGTGGGGATTCACCTAGGAAAGGGAGTCCTCTCATCCCTTTCAAAGAGAAAAGTCTAGATATTCAACAATTTGTGGGTTCATTTCTTACTATAGACTCCATATCTTTACTAAACAAATAGGAAAGTCCTAAATTGCAAGACAAGTGTTTCCATATCTCCAACTGCAATGTTCTCAAAACTAAGTCTTTTAATGTGGTTTTGTATTCTTCCTTTGTCAACGTTTTCTACTCCTTTTCTCTCTTTGAAGAAATTAACCTGTCATCAAAGCTGAATTCAAATGTTACGTCCTCTATGAGACTTCTATCAAGTATCCTCACCCTACTCAGGACTGTTCTTGTAGCCCCTTATAGCCGTTGATCTTTGATCATTGGTCTTATCATCATTCAATTTATTGCATAAGTATTTGCCCTTCTTTTATAGGATAGGAGAAGCATGAGAGCAGGGGTTATTCTCTATTCCTGTGTGCATCCCCCTAATACCTATAACTGTTCCTTGAGCCCATTCATTCTTTTGTTCATTGAACAAAGATGAATTATTTTATGTATATATCTTCCTGGCAGTGAACTGAATTGAATTAAATTGTAACCTTTAGTGCAGAAAGATATAGATTTTCTTGGTTTAGTAAGTTAGTGGGAGACAATATAAATGTAAAGGCATTTTTCCCCCTTTAAATCCAAAAATAGTATAAACTAGAATTCTAGGCTCAAAGGGGAGAAGCAAGGGCTGTAAAATAAACCTTGTCATTCAACATAATCATACAAAATCACAAAACCCTCTGCTTTTTTATATTGCAATGCTCTTGTTCAAACGTCATTTTAATTCTCAAATCAATTCCATGTGTTAATACGTAGGAATGAAAAGGTCCCATAGGTCAGTCCTTGAGGAGTTACGGTCACATCCTTATTGCTTAAAATTCCAGACTGAGAACTGAAGTGTCCCACAATGCTTTAAATAAAAAAAAAAAAAATCTGATGCAGCTGTGTTTTTGATGCTTAAAAAAAGATCTTGTCATTAGTCGTTTATGTTTAAGACATTTTAGAAAGCTTGCACATCCTCAGGCTTCACGTCCCTGAAGAAAACAAAGGCCAAACGTCGAAACAGCAGCTGCCTGAGATGGGAGTGCTTACGGCTCTTGTCTTCCTCGGTTGGGCTGAAAATATCTAACATCGAATGCTTTTTCCATGGCTAACTGCACAGGAGAAGTTAGTAGGCATACACTTCTCATAAAGGTTTCGGCTTTCCAGAGTAAAGTAGGGGAGAGAACATCTCCAAGGCAATCCCCACTAGGAAAAGTAAATTGTGGAATAATTTAAAATTTCCTAATATCAGAGGTAAGGGCAGAAAGCTACAGAACAAGAAAAGCAAAAATGAAAATCAACTGAGTCATTAAGGAAATGGTTCTCTCCAGTGAACACAGGAAAAACATGATGTCCTTTAAATGCAGAGATGCCACTCCTTTTTCTATCCACCCTTGGGAAGACACAATATTTGAATGGCTTTCCCACGACGCTAAGGAACCAGGGCTGATTAATTACGACTTTCTCATCTGGTGTTCAGGACTTCTAACACATATTTTTGAGGAACCTGACTATGAACTTTGGATTTCAAATTGGAGTTTGCATTCGGAGACCTTCTTATAGGGAGAGTACAGATCAGTGGCTAAAATAAGAGTTTTCTATCTGTGATGGGGAAGTTCCTTAAAGTTCATCTCACTATAAAGAAGGCTTAATGCTTAGAATTTCCATTGTCCTCCATGGTAAACTTTCAACCTATTTCTTCCTCTTGAATACTCAAGAATTTATGAGCACATAACTTCTTACCCCTCCCATCTAAGGCTACAAGACATAACAGACAATAGTATCTGAGGAACATGAATAACAACAGTAGAAAAGCACTCAATCATTTTCTTTCGAATCTCTGATTAGGTGACAATTATATCGAGACTACTCATTTCTTCATAAAACGCCGGGGCTGTCACAGATGTGCTCTGACATCTGCTTTCTGTCTTCATCTTCAGATCTGATTCCCACCACCCGGTGGGTTTAATCTGCCCTTACCTCTACCATTAAACAAGACAGACATCAGCAGTGATTTCAGAAATTTCTGATACTTCCCGTATTGATGTCACCTGTTTCACCTCTGCTTGCCCCATTGTTTTCTCAATATACAACCATCGTGGTGGTTAGAGAAGAGTCTCCTCCAGTACACGGCATAGCTTTGTTCAACAAAATAAAAGGATACATGAGATCTCCCTGCTTTTGTCTGTTAGTTTGTTTTGTTTTCAGTGGCGTCTCCAACACCGTGTCCCCTTTAATGACGCCCACCCTGCCCTTGCTCTCTAGGTAGATCCTGATGCTCTGGGCACCTACAATGCACACAATAGTGTGCACACTGTCTGTAGACCCAAGCATCAGCAAACCCATGTCATGATGTATCTTAGAGATGGCCAGCTGTCTCCCCCCAGACAGCCTTCCTCCTAAACACCTAAGTGCCCAGGTAGTTATGTTCTCCAGCCTCCTCTGTTTCTAATGTGCTGATGTTGCTACGTTCTCAACAGGGGAATGTGAGTGATAGGACTGGATTAATCCCAGAAGCTACACCTTAAGAGGGCAGAGCTGCCTGCTAGCCCTGTTTCCCGGAATATTTCCAAGAGTATTTTTCACCCAATAAAGAAATTACCTTTGAGTTTGAACGGCTGCATTTTGAGGCTTGTTTGTTACAGCAGCTCAGCCTCACTCTGATTAACACACTGTAATTTGTACTATGTAAACCACTACCCTCTATACAACTGAATTGACTAGAGACGAGCACAGGACATGTTTGAAATCAGCATCCTGGGAAAATTCTTGGGTAGGTGGTATTGTTTTCCTCATCAGACATGGTTGGAAGTGTGGAATACAGATTATTTTATTATTTATAAATATTTATGCATATGTATTATTGAACTGAGATACTTAATATTTAAGAATGAAAACCGGGACATAGGATACATTATCTGCAAACTATACTGGCTGTTGATATCATTTTAACTCATATTTGACAGAGAGAGAGAGAGAGAGAGAGAGAGAGAATTATATGTGAGACTCGATAACATTTTTAGACAGTGGACTATAAAAAGAAAGTGAAAGTAGAAGAGCTAATCAAATACTAACATTCAGCATTTTAAAATGGTAAAGTATTCTATTTCATTGACTATGGTTGTTTAAAAATTAATAATAGTAATATATTTCATTTTAAGATGTATATATACTTACTGTAGAACTTAATTTTTAAATATATTAAATAGAATAATAAAATAGAGAAGACTTATCTAACACAAGCCCTCCCATCAGAAAAGGCAAAGCAGCAAGCTAGCAATGCAAGAAGCAGTTAACAGGCGGCAAGAAAGTTTCTTTGCATTAAAAGAAATGACCTCTCTCTCTGGAAGAGAACTTTAAAAACTGACTGTCCTTCTAATAAGGTACAGCTCCCTGCTTCACCTCATCCCCTTCTTTGAGAATAACCATATGTGATGGAATATTACTCAGCCATTAAAAAGAATGAAATAATGCCATTTGCAGCAACATAGATGGATCAAGAGATTATCATACTAAGTGAAGTAAGTCAGACAGAGAAAGACAAATATCATATGATATCACTTACATGAATCTAAAAAGAAATGATACAAATGAACTTATTTACAAAATGGAAATAGACTCACAGACTTAGAGAACAAACTTATGGTTACCAGAGGGGAAGGGTGGAGGGAAGTGATAGTCAGGGAGTTTGGGACTGATATGTACACACTGCTGTATTTAAAATGGATAAACAACAAGGACCTACTGTACAGCACAGGGAACTCTGTTCAATATCATATAATAACCTAAATGGGAAAAGAATTTGAAAGAGAATAGATACATGTAGATGTATAGCTGAATCACTTTGCTGTACACCTGAAACTAACACAACATTGTTAATCAACTCTACTCCAATATAAAATAAAAAGTTAAAAAAAAGAGAATAACCATATGTGATTTCAGGTTCCTGTTTCATCTATGATAATCTTGATCTGCTATCCTTAATTTATACCAAGTTTAACTATGAAATTAAATTGAAGACATTACATATAAACTGTCCTTTGCAACACCCTATTAATAAAACAAACAAACAAAAACTGTTATTTGTAACCTGAATGTTCCTGGACTGTAGCCCTTAGGAAATTCCACAAGCGACTATTGCTCATGTAGATCAGGAAAGGCTCTAAGCATCTCTCAGTATCTGACCTGTAGCCAAGAAGGCAGAATAAAAAATCTGCTTGCTCTCAGAGGACCATTATCTCTGCATCACACCTAAGTTATTGGAGGGTTTGAGTAAATAAATAATCTGAACATTCCTAAAACCTAGAGAGGTCATGACTCTCTCTCAAGGACCCTTAGCTGTCTCTACTTCCCTTTTTAGTAATGATATTAGGACCAACTCACATGGAGATCTTATTGTGCGATAAGTAATAACAGCATATACCCACCTTTGACTTGTAAAGAGGTAAATACCAAGCAATATAAGGTACATGTTTGTCAAGGTCCTCAATCCCAACACTAAGGTTACTACAACTACTACGGATGATGATAACAATAAAAATGGTACTAAGAAGTTACATCAGTAAAGCACTCATGACGCGCCATACAACGTTCAGTGCATTTCACTGTTAGATCATTTCATCCTCATCCAAAACAGCGCTATGATGTGGGTATTACCATTTTCCCAGTTAACATAAGAGGAAAATAAGACAAAAAGAGGATAAGTGAGTTTGGCAACGTAACATCTGCCCCACTCATTACAAAGTCCTGGAAGAATCTGGATTGGGGATGGACAGCCACACTCCAAATGCATTGGGAGGAAGCACTGAAGTAGAGAACATCAGCTTGTGGACTGAGAATGGGGGATGGAGGAGAGACCAGCAGATGTAGCTGCTAGCAGCAGTGAAGTCACACATTTGGAAGAGGACCAAGAACGCGTCTGCCATTTTCCATAGCAGGACATGGCAGCTTAGAAATAGAGAAGAAGGAGTGATTCGGGTTGAATTAATCCTAGAAGCTACTCAGTAAACAGTCACAAACTCGGATCTCTACATATTATATGTTGTTTTGCAATCAGAACATGGAGTAGTGTCAGAATTCTCCAAGGCTATTCACAAAGGATGCTTTATTTAGAAACTTGATTCATAATTAAAATGTTTTACTGCGTGGAACTGAAAAAAAAATACATTTTCCCCCAATTTTGCCTGTATATAGTCTCAGAATGCAAGTTAGACAAGTCACATGCAGACTTCAGAATGATATGCTTGGCAAGTATACACCTCAAGACGTCTTAAAGCCCAATTTGTGCCAACACCATCTTTTAAAGAAATTACATTTGACAATGATATGCTATCCATATAATTAGAGCATATGTTTTTTTCTCTAATAATGTAGAAGATTGAATCCGTTTTCCACGTCATTTTGCTCATGTAGACATTGTGCTAATGGCCAAGTCATTAGATAGACACCAATTAAAGCATTTTCTGTTGTGGTGTATCTGTTCTTTGCCTGAATAATACTTATGAGCAATGTGGTTCACTAAGTGAATTCAAAATATGAAAAGGAATTATTCAAATTAGAACAACTAGCTAACTGTTATTAAAATACTTATCTTTTCCCACAGATCAATTACTATGGCAAAGGTTACTTTTATTTAATTTATAATGATCACTACTAATTTATTTATTCAACAGCCATCAGCCAAGTCTAATAGGCTGTATAAGAGCATGGAATTATGTCTAATATATGATACTGTAGGCAAAAGACCACCTTTTACCCAAGCACGGTGCCAAGAGCTTGTTTACGAGAAAGGTCATGAGCTCTGCTTTGGCCTTTGGAAATGCCTACAGATATCAGATAAATATTGACATATGTATACCTCAAGATATTTACAGATTTTTGTGTTAGACATACAGTTTGAGAGCCACAGGTAATTGAACGATGAAGATGGGTACAATCACTCTAGGAAAAAAATATTAATCAAGAAGTAAAAGAAGGCCTGTTGTAGAGTACTGGAAACTCAATATTCAATTGTCAGAATCTGGCAGAAGGGTCAAGAAAAAAATACTGAGAAGGAGTGGCCAGCGAGGAAGGTAGAAAACTGGCAAAACTGATAAATATGGGATGAATTCAGTTCACATTACGGGGTTAGTTGTCTAGAAGGGGGTGGGGAGAGGCTTGGCTCCAGTGCAATTTTCCTCTGAAGATTTCTCTCTTGGGAGCCTAAAATACATGTAAACACACGCACAGATGCCCACACACAGACTTCCATGTATACACACATACACACGTGCCTGCACCAGAGCCTAAATCTCTATAGAAGACCCTGAAAAGTGATTTGTGGAAAGGAGTGAAAGTAGCCAATTAAATCCTGTTGGCAGGCCTCACAGATAACGACCAAGTCGAAACAATATATTTCACTTAGGTCATATACGAGTATGATCATTAAAATAAAATGGAAAATAAGATTTGTTCGGTTTGAGGCAAGATAATCCATGTATAATGCCAAAAATAAATGGCAAAATAATTATAGCTAACATTTACTGTGTACGTGTATACAAGTGGAACTATATTAATAGGCAGTTTTACAGTAAATTTTCAAGTTAAATCTTTTTTTTTTTTTTTTTTTGTGGTACGCGGGCCTCTCACTGTTGTGGCCTCTCCCATTGTGGAGCACAGGCTCCGGACGCGCAGGCTCAGCGGCCATGGCTCACGGGCCCAGCCGCTCCGCGGCATGCGGGATCCTCCCGGACCGGGGCACGAACCCGTGACCCCCGCATCGGCAGGCAGACTCTCAACCACTGTGCCACCAGGGAAGCCCCCCAAGTTAAATCTTTTAACAACCCTATGAGGTAGAGACTAATATAATGCCTTATTTTAAAAAAGAAATTGATGTTTATGGAACTTAAGTAATTTTCTCAAGATAACTAAGAAGTGGAAGCAGATCCAGATGTATTGGGCCTCAAATATCATGCTTTTGAACACATGTTCACCATTGCTTAAGCCTCAATAGAAGTAATAGGAGACAGTGAAGATGCCTCTCCTTTGTAGAAATGGAGCCATTAAATAACCTTGGCAATGGGTGCCCTTGACTCCAGGCAAGTGAGACAAGGGTTCACTTCAACCATCCAAAAACTGGGTGTGCAAGGCAAATTCAAGGCTTCACCTAAAGCCATGATTCTCCCCTTGGAATCACGATGTTCTCAGTAATACCCAGTGATTTTCAATGGAAAGAATAAACACAATTAGAACACAGTATCATTTACTGTTGGCGATTTTAGTTTCTTTTAACATTGGTCTATATTATCCAGGCTTATATTATTTGAAAATATGCATACTGCTTTATGTATACAATATAACATCAGCTTGAATTTCCTCTATAGGATCTCTGTTGTTGTAAATGTGTTTCCTTTTGGTGGCATCAGTCTCCAAATAGACCACTAACCATGTAAAGAATGTTTCTAGTTAGGGTAATAATAATAAGGCAGAACATTCTCAAATGTAATACCCTAATTTATTGAATTCACTGTGAAGAGAAAGGACTCACATTAAATGCTATTAGGGAAAGAAGGAGAAGAATGAAGAGAGCACTTAGGATGCTCTGGAGGAAACATTTTGTTCCATTTTAATATATCAAGATTAGAAAATAATCAACAGCTGAAATGTTATTTCCACAAATGAAAAATCCTCTCTGCTGGAAGAAAGGGTTGAAGTTATATAACTTAATAACAAACTGGCATTAATGGGAATTTTTAATGTAAAAAGAGGTCATTCACTTGTGATTTGTGTCTACACCCTTGGTGATATTTAGACATATTTAGTTTCCTAATCCAGGTAGAAATAATTTATTTCCCTTCCATGATTATATTAACAATAAGATTGGTCGCAGAATCGCACCTAACATTAGTTTCAGAGTCTTATATTAAGTAAATATTTTAAATAGTCTCTTGCACTCCATGTAACACCAAACTTCAAAAAAATTCATTTTCTTAGACATCAAGCCTGATGGGAAGAAATAGCATTAAGTTAGTCTTCTTAAAAAATTTCCAAATGAGTTATCCAATGTAAAATTAAATTGTATTAGCTAAAATATCTATGTTTCTTTTGTGATTGGGACCTCAAAAAAGGATTTATTTCTGTATCACAAATAAGAGCAATATTTGATCCGCAGTAGATTCTTAAAAACATTTTTAATCTTAATTTATATTATTTTTAAATTAGATAAAAGGAGGAAGAAGTAGTGAAGGGAAGGATTAGGGAAGGAAGATGAACAGCAAAGAATAATGTTATTATTGGTAGCTGAGCTTAGTTCTTGCACGGCTGGATACACATTTCATGAAAGGATATCATTTTTATGTTACCTTCTATAGTAGTTTTCAAATTTTTCCTTCATAATTTCTAGATCTTGATTAATCTCCATATATTCATCTGGTGTGAAATATTTTAATCCAAATCATATTAATTTTGCAAGATGATGAAGATACTATGTAATGTTGCACAGGACAGGATTCAGGAAAAAGCAAGAACAAAGAATAAAAATCTGTGCACCAGCACAATGCAATTCTATTTCTAATGCACAATAAGCTATTGACACAAACAAACACAAAAGGTCAGTAGGTTGGAGAAATTCGTCTCTATAAAATGGCACAAAATACTCATGACCCTCTTTGTTCCAGCTGTGGATTCCCCAAGTACCTTTATCTTAAGTAGTCTTGTCCGCTTAGAATGGCTGTACTATGTAAATGAACAGTACTGATACATTAAAAGTTAAGATCTCTGTTTGCTAATAAGTACTTTAGTAATGATTTTGTCAGTTAGTATATTTAAATTGAGTGCAGTTTAAGTCAAAATAATCCCTCCTTGAATTAGCTGGCTAAATAGCATTCCTGAAACTTCAAAGCTTAGGATCTGACCCTGAACCCATGGTAAATGTCCCAGATGTGTTGTTCTAAGTGTGTGGTCACCCAGCTGGTCGTTCTACCCATCATGAATGAAGCAGGTATCAACTTAGAAAACTTGGTCTTCATGTACTCTATTCTAAGGCAATTTTCAAAAGAAGATAAGTTATTGTAAAAATATGAGAAATACTTATAGAACATAGAATTATGATTTAGACAAGAACATATTTACTACATGAAATTCATTCTAACATCTTTTCTGTCCACATTGCTATCACTTCTTGTGCTTAAAGAATAGTATTATAGTAGAAGGACTCAGAGTCAGAGAGACTTTTTATCAGAAATCCAGTACTCTTCTTTCTTTAGTTTTATCATTAGAGTCCCTAGAATTTTTTTTTCATTATAGAATGAGTATGAAATATGAAATGGAAGATATGAAATGGAAGATATGAAATGGAAGATATATGAAATGGAAGATATATGAAATGGAAGATATTTATATATGAAATGGAAGATAACTAAAATAAAAATAGTTTAATTTTTGTCTCAGATTATACACTTAGGGTAGAAAACTCTCAGTTAACTGAATTAGTAGTTGCCAAAACTTGTGTAGTTTAATATTTATTGAAGCTCTACAATGTAGTATTTAATTTTGTTATGTAAACCAATATATTTAAAATGTACTATGTCATAGTTCTAATTCTATGATATTCATTGGGTATTCTGAAGGTCTTCTTAGATAACTAACAATTGGAAAACTTAACTAAGAGGATAACTTACTATGTCATTATCATAAGTAATAGTTCTATATGCCTCCTAATATATAAATATAAGTAAAGACAGCTATTATTTACATTGTCTTATTGAAATATTTTAAAATATGTTATAACACAGGACAGGAATTGAAAAAACTCATAATGAACAGCATTGAGATCCTCTAATGCATACACTGTTATGCAATATTAATGATAAAGTTCAGTAATTATGATGAAAGAAAATTAATATTTTATTATGTACTTATCCTAACATTTTTTCAATTCATTCCATAAGCATGCCTGCTAAAATATCTGCTCTTTCATGAGAACTCTGAGGTTTAAAAAACCCAGAAGTATCTGATTTTCCCTCAAGGATCACACAACCCACTTAGAAATACAAGACACACATTTAAACAACCAGAGAACAGTGTTGTATCTAAAAGAATGTGATGGTTAATCAATCAGGCTTCACAGTGAAGTTTTCAGTTCTATCCCAGGTTGCATGATGCCTCTAATAGGGGAACCCACTTAATTTTCACCTTCATGATTAGCTGTACCTTCCTCATACTGTGAAGCCAATTGCTTGGGTCCTCGGAGGAGGTAAAGGATGTTCTAAAACTGTTCCTCCGAAAGTTAACATTTAGTGCACAGGTCAGGAAATTTTTTCTATGAAGAGCCAGCTAGTAAGTATTTCAGGCTTACTAGGGTGCCTGAAAGTACTTTGTAGGGTGCAAAGTCTCTACAACTCACTTCAGCCACTGTAGACAAGAGCTGCCCCAGACAACACACAAACAGATGAACACGGCTGTTTCAGCAAAACTGAACTTGCAGACAATAGGATTGGCTCACCAGCTGTAGGGAGTGAACCCCTGGCCTAGTGGATCGCCCTGGTCCTGATCTGATTTCATATCCCAATTGGTTAGTTGGTGAAGAAATCTCTTCTCTAACTGGAGTCATTCCCTAATTAGACAATTGTTTTGTATCTATACTTCTAAGAAATTGGGTTCTCTGATTTTTACACAATTTTCTGGAGGCTTTCTCCCCTCTTTTATATTTTTCCTCCAAGGCTGGACAACTGGTTTATTGCAGTTAATACGTTGGCTTGGGGCACTGGCTTATTTCGTCACTGAATCTTGCTTCCAGATTTACCAACATTTGACCACTTATCTGTCAAAATCTTTGTTGAGCACATGGCCCTGTGAATTTCCTGAATATTAGGCTCTTTAGGCTTGTTTAGTTAATTATATCACTCCTCCATTTTTCCACAATATTTTGTTTTTCCCACCAAATTGTAACCATGCTTGCAGTTTCCTTCTACAATTCACTTCTGCTGAAACACCAATGATAACAACCCCAAAACAATGAACCTGAAGGAATGAAGGCATTCATTTCCCAGAGTCTGTGCTAAATGCTGTACATATAAGGGAGTTAACACACAGTTGGCAAGGCTGCATATTAAAGGATCAAGTTGTGCGAATTATCTATTTGTTCTCCCTGTATGCTCATGCACAGTTATCTCAGATACTGTTTCATTCTTTTCCAGACCTCAAGGAAACTAAAACTAAGATTCAAGAAAGGCACAAGAATAAGAGTAACACACAAATGTAATGGATTTGGTGAGTTCCCTACCAACAGAGACTTGAGAAGAGAGGTGTGAGCAGAGAGTGAGTCTTGGGAGAAAAGCCTCTCAGGGGCTGGGATTCCTCTGAGCAGGGAGCAAGCATGAAGGATGGGTTAGAAACGACTCAGCAATGGGTTCTTTTGGAGCGTGATCTTGCTCCCAACAAAAACATACCAAACAGGGGCTTCCCTGGTGGCGCAGTGGTTGAGAGTCTGCCTGCCGATGCAGGGGACACGGGTTCGTGCCCTGGTCCGGGAGGATCCCACATGCCACAGAGCGGCTGCGCCCGTGAGCCATGGCCACTGGGCCTGCGCGTCCGGAGCCTGTGCTCCGCAACGGGAGAGGCCACAGCAGTGAGAGGCCCGCGTACCGCAAAACAAACAAACAAACAAACAAAAAAACATACCCAACAGCTGACATTCCACAGATAAGAAAACCTAGCACTCAGAGGTTAAACTCTAGGTCTAAGTCACACAGACTTGGAGAGAAGCAGAATAAGTCACAAAGACCGTTTCACTCCTTTTTATGAATGGACAGATGCTGAATGTTTTAAAAATATCTTCCCTATTTTTTTGATGATCATATATTTTTTCTCCTTTATTTACTTATGTGGCAAACTACACTGATACATTTTAATGTTAAGTCAACCTGGCCTGCTTTAACCTTTCTTGGCCATACTCGATTACTCTTTTAATAGATTGTTAAATTCAGTTGCTAATGTTCTTCTTTTATTTTTAGTTTGAATTCATGAAGGATAATTGTTCTACTATTTTCTGTTTTGCACCATCCTTGTCTGATGTTCAGATCAAGGTCATCCGGCCTCATAAATAAGTTGGGGCATCTTTCCCTAACTTCTGTTTTCTAAAGATGTTTGTGTGAGTTTTGTATTATTTCTTTCTATTAATGTGTGAAAGAATTCACCTGTTGCAGATTATCCCATGAAGCTACAAAAAAACATATATTTATTTAGGACAACTAAGTTTTTAGATATAGCTTTTTAAAATACAGGTATATATTTCTGGGTATAAGAAACTAAAAAATGTTTATTTAAACATTTTGTCAAAATGCAGATTATTAAAACTATAGTACCATCTAAAATGCAGGGCATGTTCTGGCATTGACAGGAACACTTTGAAACACACGTGTAGTACTTTCTTCATGAACTTTTAAACTATGATATATTTTATGTAAATAAGATAGATAATCTTATGAACACATTATTATACAAGTACCCCCACTTTTCAAAAGTCCTCTTTACACCTCTTCACTTTGATGAAACACCTACATTTGCACCTGTTTTTGCTAACTGAAAGAAATCCAAAGAGAATTTTCACTTTTATGAAAAAAGATGGAAAGTGTAAATAGTGTTTAGCATTTGCTTTGCAGGGAGTTTCTATAGAGTCAGCACAGACCCGAGTAGAAAGGGACCCTGCAAGCTCCTTCCCCAGGAACTAAATACACTCAGCATCTCAGCATCAAGCCCCTATAACTTTGAACTGTGTCCACGAGCATCTGTGCTTTATCTCGATATATTTTGTGCATCCGTTAGCAAGATGTGCCGTAAGGTAATTGCTTCTTCCCTTTAAGCCATTTCAGCTTATGGAAGGTTTCATAGAAATGCTCTACTTTCAGATAGAGGAGGAAACCTGTACGCAATATCTGCTTCCAAACTGGGCCCATCAGTGTATTGTCTTGACTCACAATGAAAGATGGCAATGCCATCTATAAAATTAGTACGGCAACAATTTTAGTTTCTTTCCTTTTCTTTCACTCTTTATTCCTCTTTCCTCTTTTTTCGCTTGTTAAGATACTTAACATTTATTTTATCTATGTTAATGCTATGCCTTCTTAACTTACATGAATTGTAAACATGTATAAAAATAATTTGTTATGTTGAAAATAGCATCAGTTACACCTGGCATTATGCCATAATAAAAAGCCAAGGCATATTCTCACGTTTTATCTCTGCCAAATTGATTCCCATGCTGGTAAATGGAAGAATGATTGATCTGCCGCTGCCTAAAAATCTACAGCCTTTTTTTTGTCCTTAGGATGACAAGATGTCTCCATCACAATTTTCATGGGTAGTAAAATAATGCAGGAACTAGAAGCGAAAGAGCTCTGATGAGAATGACTCCACTAGACAAGAAATCAAACAAATTGCTATGGAAGGGAGAATCAAAATAACAGATGACTCTTAAAATGCAAATGCATCATCCATGCAAAATATGTCTAGGGAAGGCCAAGTAGCAGCTGGACCTACACGGTGTTAGTAAAGACACTTAAATCGGAAGAATGTGATAAAAGAATATTTTTCTTGTACTTATCAAATAATGACAGAATTGAATTCTCGGACGTGCACCCTAAGTGTAGAGATGATATCTGAAAAGGCACACGACTTGTGAACACGGAGTCACGGTGCAAAGCAAAAGACAGATTTGAAGAGGTCTTCACCTCACAGAAGGTGGATAAATGGTGACGCCGTGATGTTGATAGTATCTTATTTGGAAGCACCTCATCCTGACATCTGACAACTGGCTGACTTGCAAGGAACCAATTCATACAGGCATATTTTTCCTTAAGATAAATGTAGAATTTTTGAAGTAAACCTTTGCCTAGAGATATATAAACTTGAAAGAAGAATTTGTAAAAAGTAACTGAGGAAAATACCACCAGAAGAAGAGGAGTCTTTATTTACTGTTCCCACCCACCCACTGTATATATTTTTATCTATTTTAGCAAAATTAGAAAATAGGGGAATTGGCATCATCACATCAAATGTAGGCAATATTTACTAGATTATCTTTACCAAGCAAGGATTAGGGTTGCTGTAAGAAGTTGGATACCAGTACCATACACAGAGAATACTAGGCAATGCAGCAATACGATTCTACTTATAGGCTACATTTGAATCTCTCCCCACATCTAGTGTTCCAACAGAATATGTTTAAATCTAATGTTGTTTTTCTAAGAAACCTGACTTTTGAGTATCCTAGTTAATCTCCTAACTTTTTGTGATCACACAAATATACAAAATAAATACATAAATAAGCATATGCCTTCTAATATTTGCACATTTGTTACAGACCTAAAATAAGTTTAATATTAGAAATGATTTAAACACTGATGTGCTCTAAATGGCTTACAGAAACCATCTACACACCATTAAAGGCATTCATTTGTATAAGGATCTTTCCCCAGGGCCAGTGTAAGTAGTTTATTAAACTCAATGTAAAGCAAGTGGTGGGTATTTTAAAGACCAAAGATAAGTGTATATGGAAAAATCAGAGCACTTTAATAGAGACAGTCTCTGAAAATAAAATACTGGTGTAATAGAAACAAATTAAAATGTTTTGTTGCCTTCAAATGCAAAAAGCCTAGAAGATAAATCAGACTTTCATAGAGGAATGAAACATTTTTTAAGGTAGAATTTCAAAATTTGTCTTGCGGAATGGGAGTAGGAAAACAAAAGTGCATTATAAAGTAATTTTGGATAGAGCTTTATAATTCTTTGCTTTTTTTCCCCTGATACTTCTGTGAACTGTGCCTATTTAGACCTTTTGATGTTTGTTTGTTTGTGCATATATCCTCCTACTTGAGTCTTAAAATTCCACCCTCTTCCTTTAGCTTCACTGGACTGTTTCTGAATATTTTATGTCATGATCTTAGGCGTATCTTCTTTTGAGTTCTATTAGGCAGATGCAGTTATATGAGGAAAAGGTCAAGAGAATAATCAATGATGACTCTTTAAAAGGGTTCTTTCAAATCGATTACTCATTTCAATTGTGACTTAACTGCTTTAAAAGAAAAAAAGATATCCATTTATCCTCCATTAAAGCTGTACATTTGCTGTCTTAAAAGAAATATAAGGAAATTGAATGTGTTTTTCCTCCCACATTCCACTTGTAAATACTAACATTTCTATATTTCATTTATAAAGATAGGGATTTTTGTCAATTCTTCTCTTTATAAGTTGCTATGTGCAATACTGTCAGTTAAACATATGTTTATTTGTTTTACTGAAGAAAATTGAAAGTCACAAGGCACTATAATTGCTGATAATCATTTAAATAATTTTATTCTCTCTGCCTGAAAGCCTTCCCTCTTACCTGTCAGTTATTCCAATGACTGTTGGCTCACCTCCTTCAGGGCTTCTTTTCAAATGTCATTTTATCATTGATGTCTTTCCTGAGCTCTCAGCTTAAAATAGCAAACTTACTTATATGATGAAGTGTTCTCACAAGATGTCCCTTTTCCATAGTTTTCTTAATCAGAAATTACGATACCCAAGTACACTCTACACTCCACTGCGCCAAGAGTCTTGCATCAAACAAATGATTTCTCTTTAAAGTCCTTTTCCAAAATGGCTTGAATTGTGTCCATTACCTCTGTGAACCTTGCCCCACATCAGGGATAAGCCCTGAGTGGGTGAGAGATGTCAGCTGCTACTCATCAGGAAAACCGTCATGTTTTGTTTTCCATGGATGTGAAGCCACATTTACATGCAGTTTATATGTTTATCAGAATTGATCAAAGTGAAGTTCAAGTTTCTCTTCCACATGATATAAATAAACCTCCGGCCAATATGACGCTATGTGGACACATTCTCCTACCCATCCATACCATTCCAGTGCTTATAGTGAGAATGGAAGAAGCAAGTCAAGTTTGCATATATTTTTGTACATGCATGAATGGATATACACACCTATTTTACCAGAAAAGAGCCCCAATAGAAAGTCTCAAAACAAGAAATCATTTCATGGTGGTTGTTTTTTTCTTTTCTTATCAGCACTGATTCACTTGCTGCTTTTATTTCTTATTTTTATGAAGATTTCATGTAAATTTGGAAAGAAAATACATTTCTCAACAGCAGCATTTGAAGAGGGAAAAACGATTCTCGCAGCCAAAACTGTCAGGGAAGCACCCTGCATGAGATGAATTTTGAACATCATTTTGAAAGAAGTATGTATTAGAAGGCGAACTTTAATGCTAATCTTCAAACACTTCCATATTTCATCCTGAGCTTGCCAAGTAGACAATTACATGCATTGACCAATGTGTCTGGAATGTTATCCAGACAGAGACATAAACTTGCCTTTGGATTCCAGTGATCAAGACTCTATCAAATCTCACATGTCAGCTGTTTTGTTTTTTGATTGGTCTCATGGTATTTCTGAAGATTATATCTTCCATAAACAAACCAGAATATCTTCAGAAAGAAACAGCTTGATATCAGCCTTAGTGTTTTACATATAAAAGGAACTCAATAAGTGATATTAAGCTATTTCATCTATAGTATATTTAAAACCACCTGGAAGCCTCTATGAAGTTCACATTTCCAGATACTTATGTCTCTACACTTGTGTATATTTACATCTCTGTCAAATGTTATTTGCTTGTATCTTACAATATTACTTGAGTAATTATTTTCTTCCTTGTTTTATTTCTGTATGAAGTTATAAAATTATAGCAACTCTGAGATTCTTGAATGTGTACATCTTCAAATATTCTAATAATTTCTCTTTATAAAAAGTCACCTTGTAAAAGAATATAAAAGATAAAAATAATTGTAAATATCTTCTCTTTAGTTTACAAACTTAATATATTCAATATGTATAGTGGTACTCAAAAAACAGAAGCAGGGATGGACTTGGAGGGTATTATGCTAAATGAAATAAGTCAGAGAAAGACAAATACTGTATATCACCTATATGTGTAATCTAAAAAGTACAGCAAACCAGTGAATATACTAAAAAAGAAGTAGACTCACAGACATAGAGAACAAACTAGCGTTTACCAGTGGGGAAAGGAGGGGGGAGGGGAAAAATAAGGGTGGGGAATTAGGAGGTACAAATCACTATGTATAATATAAATAAGCTACAAGGATTTACTGTACAACACAGGGAATATAGCCAATATTTTACAGTAACTATAAACGAAATATAACCTTTAAAAATTGTAAATCACTATGTTGTACACCTGAAACTTACATAATATTTTACATCAACTATACCTTGATGAAAAATAAATACATAAATAAATATTATAAAAATACAAAAATTAAAAAAAAACAAGCAGGAAAAGAGAGATGGGGCATGTGACAATAGTACTGAGGGAATATGAAAAAATGATCTGATAAGAAAATAAGTTTAGGGACTTCCCTGGTGGTCCAGTGGTTAAGACTCCGTGCTCCCAATGCAGGGGGCCTGGGTTCTATCCCTGGTCAGGGAAATAGATCCCTCATGCCGCAACTAAAGATCCTGCATGCTACAACTAAGACCTGGTGAAGCTAAATAAATAAATGAATAAAATAAATAAATGTTGTTCTAAAAAAGAAAATAAGTTTAAACATAAAGGCTAATTATGGAAAGTTTAATGCATTTCACAATGTATTTTAGCTTTAGTCCTCTGTGAGATTTTTCCTTTCCTCTAAAGAATAACATCCAGTTCTGACTACAGTAATGTACAATTTTCAATGGGAAAACAAACAAGTCCTAACATGGCAACACTGTTAAGATTAAAGACTTGATTAATGTATGTAGATATTTCTAATGTATTTTATATCTTATATTTTGTATAATAAAGAAGAATATATTTGTATTAATTTTGTTAACATTTGTTGTCATGGAATTCTTTTCTTTTTTTAATTGGAACTTTAAATCAATGCATAAAACAAGGGAACAGACAGACATTTGGAATCATACAGGCAGAACTGAGGCATTAGGAGCTAGACAGATACCGATTCCAATCTTCCCTCAAATGTCAGCTGGTCCCAAATTATTTAACAAGTTTCTCAATTTCTTTGTGGTAGGACAAGGCCAAGACTGCTGTAGACTCAATGAGGTAGCAAAAAATTGAAAAGGGAAGAACGAAACTCTAACCCGACAAGGATGTTCTTATATGATAATAGGGTAGATCCTTGAGCGTGGATGAGGCCTCTCCAGCACCCTAGAGGTTCAGGATCCTGGAAGGTCCTGGAAGATCATCGTTCTGTATAGACTGCCTTGTCCACTTAACTTGGGACAGGCCTCTGGGAGGGTAGTGAGACATCATGGAGTCCTGTCCACCTACCAGTATATTTTTAACATTGGATTTATATTTGGCACTACCATTTGCTTGTTTAATAGTAAATTAGCTAAAACCAGGTCCAGTTGGCCATTTTCTTCAGTTTGCAAAACTGAATGAGCCGATCTCACTCTCCTAGTCCTGTACCAAAATGCTGGCATTGGTTCTTTTCTCATAGTGCGAAAGTAGAAGTTAAATGAGATACTCTACGTCAAAGCTTTGTGCAGTTCTTTGTGCAGTTCTATCACCAACAAATCCCAGTTATTCTTGTTGTTACTGTTACTGAAACCAATTCAACAAACTATTTCAGTGAAACAAACTATTTCATATGTCAAAAATGACTACGTACAGGAATATGAATAACCTTGCATATATTTGTTAATGATACATTTGTAGTCACTTTTCCAATCTTCAAAATAATGCTTTTAAGAGAAGCAAATAATTATGCATTTGTTTTCAAAAACTCTTAGTTTTCTCTTAGAACTTAAGTAGTGGATATGGAAGTGGCTATGCTCCATAGTTCTGAAACACAAAATTGAACTGAATTCATTTAATCTGAATGAATAGGAAATTTGATTCAATTTTAATTATTGGGACCTATTTTTTTGCTAAACATTCTTAATTGGCACTGTGGCAAACTCAGAAATGGAAAAGATTTGGTTCCAGCCTTGAAGGGGTGCTCATTTTAGAAATGAAAATGCCCTGTAAAAAGCAAAGTGAACATGTTCTGTTATTTCGAGGTGAAGCTAAGAGCTACAGCTTAACTTCTACGGAGCTTTTGCCTTTCACTAGTTTTTGAGAACATTTACCAAAATCACGGGGCTGAAAATTAATATAAAAGAGTATCATTTCAATGTCAAGTGGGGTGATCTTCTCTCACCTCCCATCCTATTTGGAGAGGTAACTCTTGCTCTCTCTCTCTCTCTCTCTTTCCTAATCTCTGCAAGGACTTAGATTTGAAATTACACTCCATGGTTGTGCTTCAGTAGATTTAAAATTGCTACTTTCGTATGTTATGATTTCACATGGTCAGTCTCGATGGGAAATTAGTTTATCCTCCATTACCTTCAAAGTGAACTTTGACTGAAGTATTTTTAAGATAAACTCCAATGTAAAGCCGCAGCTTTTCCCATTAATTTAAAGAATTGTACGCTCTTACCTTTCTCTTTTGGCTACTGTTAGCTTAAAACTCAAAATTATGGTCATAAAGACGCTGCCATCCAATGAAAAATAATTTTACTTGATATTTTCTGTACTTACAAAAATTGGAATCATTTGAACCACTTTGCAATGGGTTAATTGTAGTTCCTATCAATTTTCACTTGATTTTTGAGGTTACGGTACAAAGTAAATTCACCTGACTCAAATTGTTTAAAACTTTGAATTGTAGCTCTCATAACCTCAAAAGTTAATAAACCCTAAAATGTTCTCAATTTTTTTTCTACTTTAATGTCACAACTGTAAAACATGATCTTTCAGAAATGAATTTGGAATCTGTCTTTGTGATGTCTATGTGAAAGCAAAATTTCCTCAAATTTGTAAGTTATTTAGAAATCTCACAAAATGACATTCCTCATGTTACTTAATTACAAATAACTACAAATAAGCTAATAGGTAAACTTTTATAAGATTAATTTTTATCTCTTTCCCCTATATCAAGTTATTTATTATCAGGAGCATAAATTAGGTAAGATATTTCAAATAGTGATTTCTTCATTTTATCAGTTAGCAAACTGGAGTACAGAAGGTTAAATAGCTCACACAAGGTCATGGTTTTGTATAGAGGTGAAACCCAAGATTGAGTTTTCACCTTTCTGCATATTGCCACCTGTAATTAGGTGCTGAATCCAGATGTGCTTTTTGTTGAAGAGTCCCAGGTGTGCCCTCTCCACTGGACCATGGCACCTTGCAACAATGGTAATCACTCTATCATCTGAAAAATCCTTCACTATATGATGGATTATATCAGGAACCTAACCCCTACCATATCTTCTAAATTCTTTTCCTAACTAGTGTCTTTAATAGAAACTCAGTGAAACATTTAGGAAAAAATTAGGAATAACTGGATACCTGTTATAACTTGCAAGATTCAGTTAGAGCATCATAACCTAAAATTCACCATTACAACAAAAGGCAGGCTATGTAGGCTAAGATCCAGAGAACAGTTTGCTCTTGGGCCATATAGATAATCTTTATACAAATGCTATTTATTTTATTTAATGGCAACCATTTTCAAAATATCTCACCCTAAGAAAAGAACTACAAAATTGTAATGGCAAGATTCTTTATGAGTCTATGATGACTAATCTGGCAGCTGTGAATTTGCAAGTTCACATTGAAATCAAGGTGTAAAGCTGCTGGTGACTGTCAGTGTTAATGGTGGTAATGTTTTTTTTGAAACTTGAGAGATGCAAGACCAGCTTTTGCAGAAATGTTCACATATTACCCCAGTTTTCCATCCCATTCTTTCCTCCCATGTACAGGAGCATCAGCTATTAGTGCCATTAGCACCATTGCCTGTCCAATTTTACTTCTTCCCGTGATTGGTATTTAAGGTTGTACAGAAAGATGCATAGTAGTAGGTATTTGGTAATACTTAGTACAGTCAGTCTTCCTGGTTCCAGGACCCCCATGGATATCAAAATCCTCAGATGCTCAAGTCCCTTATAGAAAATAACTTAGTACCCTCTGCACCTGCCGTTCCACATCCCTGTATTCAACCAATTGGGATGGAACCGGGTGGTCGAAACTGCGGATGCAGAACCCGCCTTCACGGAGGGTCGACTTGTACCAACTTCCCTCCTCAAATTATTGCAGGTCTCTCAGAAAATTAGTTTAACTAGCTGGGATGAGAAGCCAATGGAAGCAAAGGTGATTCATAAAAGCAGGATGCCAGGCCTTCTTTTAATCTCTGTGTGTTGGTTGAATTAGGCTCAGAAGTGCTATAGATCCTGGAGAGTAAGATGCCCACTGGTGCCTTTGGGAGGGCACTGCCTGCAGCATCACATAACAGAGTCAAGAATAATGGTCACCTTTGTGGGGAGGAGAAAAGGGTAGATTAGCAAAGAGGAAGAAAGACTTAGGAAATGGTCAACAGCCATATGCTCATCTAACTCACCACCTCCGTAATGTGACTTGATGGGAAAATAAACTCTGATCTGCTTCTGGCAATAATAAATGTGTGTGTTTGTGTGTGTGTGTGTGTGTGTGTGTGTGTGTGTGTGTGTGTGTGTGTGAATATGAACTGTCTTCACGCCTTTCCAGATGTATCAGGGACCCACAACATGCTTATGCCCATCCTGTAACACCATACCTAGAACAATGGCTAGAAAATAGTAGGAACTCAATAAACATCTGTTGAATGATGGAATATAGAGTACTATTTATTTTATCTGAATGCAGTGTTATGTGGCTATCTGGATTTTGCACATTGCAATGATTCTAGAGTCCTACAGTGAGCTGAGGGTCATGGGTGTCAACCACTGGCTTACGATCTTTAGGGGCAGTGTTTCTAGACTCTTATTTATGTCATCTCTCAGACCCTGCCCTGCTCCAGGTTCCTAGACAGTAAACTCAGCCTGCTGCCTTTGTGTTACAATCCTCTTGACCAAGATCAATGATCTGAGACAAAGTAAACTGCCGCAAGTCTTCCAACCCAGCTGGCACCGAATAAAAAATAAATTAAAAAATAATAATATAATACCATAGCCCAATCAGTGTCATGCTATAATATACCCTTAATTATTATTAACTGCCAATGGTATACAATAGTGATATTTCATTGTAAGATCCGATTTTGTCCTGATGTTTCTTGTTTATTTTATTGCTATTTATTAATATTTGGGTTCCATAATTAATATTATGGTTAAATAAATCCAAACATAATTGCTGAACTATTAACACCTGATAATAATTAAATTAGTCAGGTTGAATAAGGGATCATGGTAAAAGCACCCTTCAGCTAAAATGAATATTTCTAAACCATAAACCCTAATCATCTATGGTCAATTCTTTTCTGCTTTAGCCCATTTATCTTCCTCTAAAATTAATCTCCATCAATATTCTCCTATGGGAATTTTCACTGACCTTGGCATGTTCTTTTCACTCACCAAAGATTGACCCGTCATGACCTCAGATGAAAAATACTGTTGATTTTACAAGTTATGAAAATTGCAGGCTTTCATTTCCTGGGCAGGATCTCCTCTTAGTCAAACATGCAGAAACTAATGGTTTCCAACAATTTCCTGGTTATATTGTCATAAGAATTGTGCACACACTAAAAAAGACTTAGTAAATTATTTTTTCCAGTATGGTTAACTCTAAATTATTATTTGAAAAAAGTATTTTAAGTTCTTTACCATTTTAACCCAAGATAAATTAATTTATTTTGATTTTAAAATGTCTAAAGTCACATTACCAAGAAAAATTATTTATTTTACACACCTCAGTGTATTTGATAATTTTGATTTTCCTTAATATCACGTAAGGAAATAAAATTCAATGCTTACTTGGTTGGTTTGTCAAATTTTTGCATACTTAATAAAAATCCTCCATCAAATGCTAAAATTTTATTTAATGAAAGTATTTTGGCAAAAATTGCATTCCATATCATCTATTTCTGGCCATTAGAGCATTAGTATATGCTTGGCATATCTTTTTTTAAATTTCAATACAGTTAAATACCATTTATGCCTGTTATGCCTAGTAATTACTAATTAATAATAATTATGAGAATAAAATTTAGTTTAATTAAAAGTAATGATTAGCTTTAAAGCATTTGCAAAATTCTATAGGCAATTTGACTCTTGAGTATTTAAGAGTCTATATGACTACTTAAAGAAGAAAAAATGGTGTTAATTCCTTCCTTCTCCCATGTAATGTCATAGTGAAGGAAATATCTCTGAATTTTTGCGGGAGAAAAGTTTCTGGTGTGGAAATACGCTGATTGTAGCTCTGTCGTTTTCCAAGATTCACACATGTTTCTACAAACCTACAACCCTGGGTTGTAGGCCTGGGGGGGAATGATTCTATTGCTGAGTACTCATGTTTTGCCTTTATTTTATTTCCCCTTCTATTTGCTGAGCTACTCCTCCACAATCATAGTCAGTGTTCCTTCTTTCTCATTTTTTTCATTTTCTCATGTATTTTCATGTGCATATATATGATTTTCTCTTCATCTACTTCTAGGGAACATTGCAATATCGCAATATTCAGGAATAAAACAGTATCAGCCACATGAAATGAATTATTACAAAATATATAATTGATTTGTTTTACTTAAAAGCTAAAGTCAAACAAGAAAGAAAGAAAAAAAGAAAGAAAGAAAGAAAGAGAAAAGAAAGAAAGAAAGAAAGAAAAAGAAAGAAAGAAAGAAAGAAAGAAAGAAAGGAAGAAAAAGAAAGAGAGAGGGAGGAAGGAAGGAAGGGAGAAAAAAGAAAGAGAAAGGGAAAGAAAGGAAGAGAGAGAGACAGGAAAGAAAGAAAGGAGGGAGGGAAAGAAGAAGAATAGGAAACAAAAAAGAGAGAAAGAAAAGACCAGCCCTGCTAGTCCTCGGAGGGAAGCTCCCAGCTGGGCTCGCCTTCAAGGGCAACAAGGCAGCTGAGGACTCTGACTCAGGCCTCACTTCCTCTTGCTCTGAGCCTGGAGATGAGCCAGAGGTGAGCATAGGGTCTTCTCGGGTTGCCTCTGAGCCTGGATTCTGCACTCACTATGCATGTGGCTTCCTCAGTTGCCCGGATACAGGTGTTTTTTGGTTTTTGTCCCCCTCTGCCTCCTCCACCGCACCACATGTGGGATCTTATTTCCCCAGTCAGGGATCAAACCTGCGTCCCCTGCATTGGAAGCATGGAGTCTCTTTTTTTCTTTTTTTTAAATAAATTTATTTATTTATTTATTGGCTGTGTTGGGTCTTCCTTGCTGTGCGTGGGCTTTTCTCTAGTTGCAGCGAGCAGGGGCTATTCTTTGTTGCGGTGCATGGGCTTCTCACCATGGTGGCTTCTCTTGTTACAGAGCACGGACTCTAGGCGCACAGGCTTCAGTAGTTGTGCACGTGGGCTCAGTAGTTGTGGCTCGTGGGCTTTGTTGCTCTGCGGCATGTGGGATCTTCCTGGACCAGGGCTCGAACCCGTGTCCCCTGCATTGGCAGGCGGATTCTTAACCACTGCACCACCAAGGAAGCCCTGGAAGCATGGAGTCTTAATCACTGGACCACCAGGGAAGTCCCCAGTTACAGGTGCTTTGAAGGCCTTCCTTTCCCAAAGATGCTCTCTCCCAGCTTTTCCTCCCAGACTTGGTGCTTTATTGTTTCCCTCACCTGAAATCTTCACCTTAGGCAGCAGTGGGTTGTTCCTTTACCTTACAACAGTTTTGGGGAATGTCTGCTGCATTTCTGCTCTGATTGATTTCCAAATTCTGCAAAAAAATGACAAGCTCCTTGCGTTAGTGCCTAGGTAGCACCCAAACAGGTTAGAACATGAGGGAAACATATTCTTTGAGAGGAAGGTCTGGGCTGTTCTCCCAGACCCAGGAATCTGGGTTCCGCAGAGGACACGTGGGCTGCTGTCTTCCAGGCAACTGCTGAGCCCAGTTAGAGGGGGAACAAGCCCAGGTAAAAATGTCACAGAGCTTTTCTACCATCTTTGAGTTGTCTTTTTTTTGATCCACTGCTTTCCTGGGCTCCTGTAGAGCTTTGACTGTTTTCCAAACAAGTTGATTCTGATAGTTTTTGCTTGATTTTTCAAAATTCTTGTAGAAGGATGGACCTTTGGAACTACAGCGATACCATTTTCACTGATGTCACTCTTGCTATTCGTTATCAGTTGCAAGATTACTGAGAAAGTAATAATGTTGAGTGGATATACCATCACCTATGTAAATATATATGTATGTGTGTTTGTATATTTATAAAGGTGATGGCATATCTACTCAACATTATATATTTGACGTTGTTTTAGGGTATGTAGTTCATGATAATGAAACAATTTGAGATATTGGAGGAATATTTGAAATTATGGAACTACCGTTACCAGGGAATTTATGGTAAAAAAAACTTCCTTTTTAAAGTCGCATTTTAATCCATTTGTTCTTTAAAATGTCAGTAATTTTTTTTTTTTTTTTTTGCGGTATGCGGGCCTCTCACTGTTGTGGCCTCTCCCGTTGCGGAGCACAGGCTCCGGACGCGCAGGCTCAGCGGCCATGGCTCACGGGTGCAGCCGCTCCGCGGCATGTGGGATCCTCCCGGACCGGGGCACGAACCCGCGTTGCCTGCATCGGCAGGCGGACTCTCAACCACTGCGCCACCAGGGAAGCCCCAGTAATTTATTTTGCCTTTAAATTCTGAGCTTCAAAATGTAAATCATGCTGATGTCACGGTATTTAATGTGTGATTGAATTTCAATTTCTCATTGCAGCTTCATACCAGCCATTTTCAGTATTACCTCCTCTTCCTTCTTAGGGGCAAATAGCAGCAGACTTTTACTGGGGCATAATTTGAAAAATCCATTAATCCTATTATCAAACATCGAAAACAGTTTCTTCCATAGTTTGGCAAAATAACATAAAGAAGTACTGTGGTTGCCTTTGAGTTGTGTGACTTGTGAACAGCTGAGAATTAAGTAATGCATTCTGAGCAAGCTCATTGTAGTAGTAATAACTATTCATTTATAAAAAGTGGTGGAAAAAGCCTGTGTAACTCATTTACACCATAAGTAAACTTTGAATAAAGATCTAGTTTATACAAAATGTTTTAAAATAAACTCAAAAGTAGTTTTCTGTATAAATCATCTCAGTGGTTTACTTATCCATCTTATCATTTTAAACTTTTACTGCTACATCTCTGCTTTCCATAAGTAAAACAGTGCCTGGTTTTAAGAAGTGACATTAAAAATGTATTTGGTCTTTCATGTCTTTCATACATACTTTTAAAGCCTTCTTTCAATCATGCCTCATTCAGAATTATGTTCCAAAAGACCACACTCTAAGAATAAACATCAAATTGAGTCCTTTTAATAATATAAGAAATTATGATAGTCTATTTAAATTCCATTATTCGAGCTTTTCCAAAAATATGCCATAAAAAATACGACAGTTAAAAGTCATGGTAATTTAAATGCTGACCCATCAACAAAAGCATATAGTATTTATATTGGTGGTATGATATCAAAATATTTCATTATGCAGAGTATATGTGTAAACACTGGCCCATAGCAAATGTCAACAAATATTTCTAAAAGAGTGAACCAATAAATGCAAAATGAATGAATAAGTAACTCAATAAGTAAAAGAAGTGTATGTTATAATCCTCATCAAATTACCTTATTTTTATAAAGAAAATGTATTCTTTTTTTGTGCCCTTCCTTTTTTCCAAACATTAGCTTTTATGACATTTTGTAGATGAGAAATTCTTCGGCATTGATTAACTTATTAGATACTATATATATCATGTATACCTTTTACTTCTCAAATTATCAATTATATATATATAATTGATAATTTGAGAAGTAAAATAATCTCCCCCAAATAAAACATGAAATATATAAGAAAACAGGTTTCTTCTCTATGACCACTCTGTATCCAGATAAAAGAAACCAACTATTTATGGAACAGCTATTTTGTGCAAATATTTCAGCTGCCTTTAATGTCTCCTTTTAATGTAAAACTTGCAACAATTTTAAATAGGAATTATTGCCCTCATTTTATCATTTTATGAGTCTGTATATGTTAAAGCAAAGTCCCAGTGTCACTGAGTTCCTGATTTAACTGAGATCTAAATGTTTCCCATTTCATTAAGATGGACAACACAGTCTTAAAGATAAAGCCCATATTCTTTCCACTTCAACAAGATAGACGTCACACATGAGCACGTAACACAAGTTAAAGGAATTCCTGGTTTAGGAATAAAAGAAATAAATGAGGATATAACAGGTCGAAGTTCAATTTAACTTATGAAGACTGATAAACGGCTAGTTTACTCTGGGTCTTCTCTTCTGGATTGAATATACATCACAAAATGTGATGCCATTGAAACTTATCAGGACTAAAATTAAGGAAAACAAATACTGAGATACTATTTAAATGTGTCAATTAACTTGTTAGCCAGTATACAATGAAGTATGTAAAATAGAAGAGAGAGAAAAAGGTTTGCCCAGGTGTTTGTCAGTCAAAAGGAAGAATTCACCACTGTGTGAACAGAACCAAAGTTTACATTCAGTTGTCTAGAATTTTTCTTCTAAAACTCCTCTTTGCATTGCTTTTAGCTTTTGACTATATTATGCTGCTGTGTTTAACAAGGAGTTCATTCATTCGCTCGTAGCATAATATGCACGTTTGGTATGTGCTTTGGAAAGAACTATAGGCACCACCCAGTGCTGGACTGGTGATCTTGCCCTGGAGAGAGGGCTCTCCTGCAGCATCTCTGACCGGCAGTACCAACTCCGCTTGCACATCATGAGTTGGCTCCATCACTAAACACCTAATATTGATTTATATGAACTCATTTTTCTATCATTTCTACCCTTTGCCTATTGATTTTACATATTAAAGAAATACAGCAATCCCTAAAACAATTCTTTGGATTATTTAAAGATAGCTATATAAACCTTCTCTTTTCCTTCGCATTCTCTATATGCATCTCACCATCTCCATTTGCTTCAAATATTTCTTCATGATTCTGGGTCTCCTCCTCCAACTTTATTCTAAGAAGTTGTCACATGAACACAGGTCTCTGCTAAAATTTCATGGAGAAAACTAAGAAAAAAGGGGAAGAGTCTTTGAACTCAAGGTTTTGAGAATCTTCAACGTTTGCCCCTCGGATGTACTTTTCCTCACGACATTATTAAATCAGTAATCTCCATGCACACCCTGCTACCTTCAGTTCTTCAAATCACCTCATTTACTGTCTCCTTAACACTCTCATTATCTCAAATAATCTTGTGTTTTTCTTCATTAATTCTCGGTTTTCTTCCTGGCCCCCTTTGGAATGCAATCTCTGATAGGAAGTGATTTGATTTCTTTCACTTCTGTGTATTTGGCACCAATAAGCCTTCCTGAAACATATTTGGCACTAAATACATATTTACTAATTTAATCAGTCTACTAAAAGTATAAGATATGATCACACACTAACATAATACAAAAGTTTATGGATTAGGTGTTGCAAAGCAAACAGAAAGTTGCAGTTACTCACAGTTTCAGAGCAAGGAAGGACAGGTCTGAGTTGCACTACTATTCATGAACGCAGGGCCAGTTTCTACGCAGATGGCCGTAATCTGCAGCAGTGGAGATGGACAATCTGTGAAGCAAAGGAAGTAGGATTGAGTTTGCTGCTTAAAATAGGGTGAAATATTTAAGTGTAGCTTTTGTGAAGATAATAAGATAATCAAGGTAGGTCTAACAGAGAGCTGAACAAGCCTGAGAGCTTAGCTGAACTTGAATAGCAAGATTTGTTAGTGATCACGCTTTCATTCATTTATTCCACATTCATCAAACATCTCCTTTATTAGCTGTCCTGACCAATTTCTTGTTTCTCTTTCAGAGGTTTAAATCTATATGCAAACGGTCCATCTTATTTGCTAGGCAGCCACTCAAAGACTAAGGGCATTAGAAGACTTTGTGCATAAATATGTAGCAGATGCTGCCTCATTTCTTTGGAAAAGGTTTTGAAAAGATGAATGATTACTAAATAACTTTATACACTGTATCTTTATAAGTATATAAAATTTTAGTGAGTTTATTCTCTAAAATACTTCAGAGACTCGAAAGTAGAAACCCTTGTTATGATAATTTAGCCGTATGGTTCTTTCTCTGAACATAAATGTATCTGTTTGAAGGCTCCCATAAAACAAATTTATCAGTATTCCACCATGTAATGTATATTCACTACTTTATAACACTTTATAAGTAAAGGGAAGTTTGCTCATTCCCTCCCCCCCCACCAACCCGCCAGAGCTACACACTTTAGGAAATGGAGAAAAAAAGAAAAAAAACTGTATAAATTGCTTAATATGTCTGATAACACTAGGAATTTGGAAAAGCATTTTGGTAGGAGAAATTGACAAAATGGCGATTATAATTTGGAGAGAAGAGATGACAGGCAGAAAGGCTGAAGAGTATTTCAGAGCCGACTGAAAGAAAAAAAAATTAAAAAAGAAAGAAAAGAAAAGCAAAGTCACCATGGCGGGCGGAGATAACAGTGATACCGACCAGGGTTCTTGGCTTTCCCCAATCAATAGAAATGGACTAGAGGCCAGACAAGAAATTCAGGCAAGGCTTTATTGGGGCCCCTGCTTCAGCTGGGGGAAGCGACAACAAACAACAGGTTCCCTCGCTCACTCCCTGAGGAGGGGCGAGCTGATTCCTTACATGGGGTGAGGGTAGTGGTGTGTCCAGGGGTCGGGCTGGAGTGGTGGCTTAGGTGTTTTGCCCACCCCTTAGGTGGTGTGTGCAGGGGACATGCGCAATACCCTGCTTTTGCTCCAGGCTCTTCAGAAGTGGCCGTTGGGTTTTTTGGTCCCTTTATATCTTTTGTTCAGAATTTGCCCCAACTGCACATGCATGCAGTTGTTTTTAGTCCAATACATTTTCTTCATATTTTGTTGCTTGAGGAGAGGTTTGTCCAGGGGTAAGCATTGCAGCAAAGGGTCCAAGTCCCAGGCCTGTCTCAACACCGGTGTATGGATTAAGCAAAGAGGTTCATTTTACCTCTGAACCCAGATGATGCTATGTCTTTCCGTGGCACATGATTTACTAGCAATTTAACGTTGTGTAACGTTTTCTGCTGCTAATTACTCTGAGCTTGTTTTTGGAGACCTTGGGCTCCTCTGAAAGGGATGCAAGGGGCTGTTTTACCCAGTTCGGCCCTATTATCTCTGAGCACTTCTCTCCACTTCCCCTTGTCCACACACCTTCCCAGTGCACTGGCCTCCGTGATCCTGGTTCGTGAGAACATGCCTCCATGGTACTTGCTTCTCCCTGTGCCTGGAAGGCTTCCCTGGCTGATTGACTGCCTTCCCCATAGAGAGAGACTGAGAGAGTGGAAGGGTTACGTGCTTACATAGGAAAGGAGGAAAAGTCCAAACAAGGGACCAGCATCGGGGTCACATCTGTGGGCAGTGACCCACTCTGCCAGGCCCCGCCCACCAAGCAGCATTCAGAAGTCCTCCCAGAATGGTCTGGGAAAGTCAGCATCTGGAAGCCCCCTGTCTCCTATTGGCTGAGCGCCCCTACTGTGATGGAGAAGCCAGACAGAAGCAGAGGACTCACAACTAGCGCTGGAGGTGAGACGCTATCAGCCAAGGTGAGTCTGTCCTTGTGGAAAAGTGTCCCCTGCAGTTACAGCAAAATTCAGAAATACATCAAGGGCCCCCAGAGGCCTCTCTTCTCTTCCTGCACCCATAAGTTAGTTATTTGCTCATAGAAGACCATCCTAGTTAAAACCCCCATGCCTGCAACTTCTTGCTCTGTGCTCGTTTCCCCAGGCTGTTTTCCCCCGGAGCATTTGCCACTATTTGATATTTACCAGCCACATACCAGATTTGAGAATTTGGGGGAGCGGTGGTCCTGCACTAAATATATGCATTAAAGGGGTGCAACTGTCAAGAATTAAAGTCATAAAAAAACCCACAAAAGCCTTTCACTTTTCATTTTCATGAAGTACCAGCTATTTCAAACAATGTTATTGAGAAGCACACTTTTTCTCTGGAGCATTGACCACCTCTGCTTGGCCTCCCTTGATACTTTAATTTATTCATTTAACTTCTATATCCCTCACTAAAATGTGATTTCTATGAAGACAGATTTTTTTTGTCTATTTTTTTTTTTTCCACTGAGGTGACCTTAGTGCTTAAAATGTGTCTGACATATTATTTCGGCCGAAGAAACTTTCCTCTACACCTCTAGGTTCTCCTGACTGGTCTAAGGATAAAATTGACATGGGATAGATTAACAGGGGAAAATCAGATACAGGTTTAATAACGTATATACATGGGAGAGACCCAGGAGTACTAACTCGCCAAAATGGCCAAAAGCTTCACCTTAAGTATCATCTTCAGCTAAAGACAAAAGAGGATATTGGGGGTAGTGGTTTGAGACTCCAAGGGGAAAAAGGCAATTCACGTGGAGATGGAAAAGCAAACAGTTGATAAACGAATGTTTATCAGGCAGGCAGAGAAAATGGGACACAGAGTGGAGTCTGATTCTAGGCCCTGCCAAACGTCCCCCACCACACCTAGCCCATATTTTTTGCAGTTATCTCTGATGATAGCTCTATTCCAGGAATAGGCCCTTTATCTAAATTATTTTAGGCAGTTAAGGAGGAGGTAAGAAAAAAAAACATTCCTGAGCCTTCCATTCTTAAAAAATAATCAGTCTAAATTAATCCTTGTGACAACAAGACACATTTTGGGGTGGCATATTCTGCTCCCCTACAATATATACTTATTTGTTGATGCAATGTGTGATTGTCCTGTCTTTCCTCCCCACCTGGATGAGAAGGTGGTGCAAAGGGAGAGTGGCCTGATGCAAACAGGCTGATGAATGAAAAAAACTGAGTCAGAAGGAGCAATTTAGAATCCTGGAAGACAAAAAACAAAATTGAAGAACACCGTTTTGCTTTCATTCCCTCCCACCTTCCCAACCACCCTCCCAACTCCACTCAAAGTAAGAAAACTTAAAAAATCAATAAAAATTGTTACACAAAGGGAAAGGAGAGTGGCAGGATAGAAGTTTTACTTCTTTGAACATGACATATTCAAATCTCAAGCTCTTTCATTATTGATATTCTATCTTGCAATTATGAGATGATATATAGAAAGATAAATAGATGATAGAGCAAATAATTACGTAGTTAAGACTTTCAGTGGGGAAAAAAAGGACACAAATACAAACTCAAGTTAAGTAAAAATTCTACAATTTTAACTTTGAATTAGAAATATCAATATGAAAATATTATGCATGTTTCTTTAAAATGTTTCCTAGTTCTGTCTCGGAAAAAGCCTAGACACAATGCTCAGCACTAAACCAACAGCAATCCTAGCTGGTTGTCAGTAGAAAATATTGGTAAATATGTGTGACCAACCTGCTATGTTTAACTTCAACCAACAGAGGTCATTTAGAATCTCAAAGTTACGTTTTCATTTTAAAATCAATAATGATGAGTTAACTTGGTGGTCACTTGGTTGAAAATTTAACATATTCTGCATATCCCACTGTGATTTGGAACCATCTTCAAAATCTTCCACGTTTGTGCATTTACTAATAGACTTCGATGGAGTCAATATAATAGACTTCGATGGAGTCAGTATATAAAAGTGCAAAAGACGTATGTTGCTGCCTTGGATCTCACACTTTAACTCACATCTGCCTCTACTTTATCAATGAAATACAGCTGGAGTGTCTAAGTAAGAGTAATTGCCTCCAAAATCAATATTTCTACATTCCTAGGACTTGCCTTTGGCTTTATAAACAAATAAATAAATACAAGCTAAAGATGAAAAGAGCACTTAGTCTGTGCTCTAAATAATGAATCTAATAGCGGGACAAGCCTAATCCCAATTTGCTTTTAAAATAAGTGTTGTCACACTGGGAAGCTATACACTAATTCCATCTTGTTGTTATTGAATAGAACATTCTAGCAGTCCCAATTCTGGAGGTGATTTTGAAGCTAGTTTATGAGTCATGGAAATCAGCATCATTGCACTGAACATAGTGTTGTTAACCAGAGGCCTCCTGTTCTGATTTGAAATAGGAAAAGGAAAAAAGAAAAACTTCCATAAAGCATAAAGGGACAAAGGCCTGATTATTATATCGGCTAACAGGTTTATCTATTTCTCAAATTGATTCATATCATATAAGACACATATTTCTAGCTATTCATGTTTATTCAAGTGAAATTGCAAAGGAATAGTAAAAAATTCTTTATGAATAGCAAGTTGAAGCACTTTATGTAAACATGCTACAGTTTCAGAAAGGCTACAAACTAAAACTGTGCAAGTGTCAACATTATGTAGTGACAGGAGTGGCCACTGATCTTGAGACACCCTGCCTGGGTCTGTAGCCAACCTCCGACTCTTACCAACTGTGAGACCTTGGGCAAGTAAGTTAACCCCTCTGTGCCTTAGTTTCTTCATTTCTAAGGTGGTGCCTACTCCGAAAGGTATTTCCAAAATTAAATGAATTAATAACAGCATATAGAGCACACTTAGAGGACTGCCTGCCACATGGCAAATATTAGCTAGGTTAGAATCTCCTGTTTCATTTGCTTTGTTGTTACTGTCTTCCTTTGCTTGACTCTCTTTGATCTTATTTTCAGAATATGCTGGAGTTACCGATTTTTCTAATTCGAATGCTTTGTAATGAGACGTGAAAAATCACACGATTAAAAGCCTGTGTCTGACTTTTAGGTTTTATTCCAGAAGAATGTTCTTATTTAGCAGTTCAGTTTCTAAATAGACTCACTTGACTCTTGCACACTAGAAATACTTTCCTAGAATTGCTTGGTCTTCTAATTCGCTGCCTTACACGTCTATACAGCAAGCGATGCTGCAAACGTTGATGGTATCTTCAGTGATCCCGTCCCTGGCTGGTTACAGCAGCTGGGTGGGGCTCCATATGGGTCATCAGAGAGGGAAGGCAGAGAGCCGGGTGGGAGGCACCTTCTCCAAGGTATGCGCAGCACCTGCCACCCCAGTTCTTGCTGACCTATTTCTGAATATATCCTTGACCTTTGAAAATACTGCAGATAACTGCTTTTCCTTTTACAGGTACGATAGCATCTAAAAATTATGCCCTTGAGTTCAACTTTAAAATCTTCTTTCCACTTTTATGGGCAACTGATATTTTAATAGATTGCTTTTCTTTTATTACTTTATTTTAAATGTGTTCAGCCATCTCCACCTGTTCTTGTTTCCACTTGAGTTTTTCTTCATATTTTTTCCAGTTTTTATTATGGACTGAAGATCCTTTCCTGTAACAAGTTACGGTTAAATAAATCTAGAATCGAGAACTAATGTTCATATAGTATCAGCTTTCTATATTTGATTCCATAGAGTTTATAAGTATTATCCTGTACTTAATGGACATAACACTAATGATTTCAGATATTTGATTCTACAAATTGGAAATGCATCATTCTGCACTTAATGCATTACTACTAATACACACCTAACAAGCTTTTAAACTGAATCAATACACGATTGATCTATATGTCTTCAAATTTCAAGTTATTACATGCCCTTTGAACGCAGCCTTATATTTGAGTTTTATTTTGATAAGCATTTTAACTCAAATCTTGTAAAATAACAAGATTTTCTTATTTTCTTTAGCATACCCTGAACAACAAATCAGTAGTAAAAGGAAATTACAATTAGAGTAAAAGGACTGACAGTTAGGTGGTTCTCTACAAATGTCTTCCCATTCTTCCAGGAAATAATAAGTGATATTTGGGGAAAAAAGAATTCAAATAGCACGAGGCACCTTGGCACATTTACAGTGTTAAGAGTGGACACCATGCCTCTCCTCTGCATACAGAAAGGTACCTCTATTGCACCAGGCACTGAAAGCCAAGCCATTTCTTTACCTGACATTTTCTTCTCTAGCTCTAAGGTAGTTTGTTCAGCTTTAAAAATCAGATGTTTGCTAGATAGGTTGTACCCATCTCCTTCTTTGTAGCCGCAGAATCAGCGAGCTTCTGCTCCAAAGCCTCGGGCCAACACTGCATTCCTAAAGTTTTCTGTCTATTGTCTAGATTTTGAGGAAGTTCCATATGGAATTCATCATTCCAATGTTTTCAGATTTCCCTGATGTATTGATTTCCTAAACTGGGTGGGTTCAAGCAACAAACATTTATTGTCTCATAACTCTGGAGGCCAGAAGTCCAAAATAAAAGTATTGGCAGGGCCATGGTCCCTTCAAACCCTCTGCAGAGGATCCTTCCTTGCCTTTTGCAAGGTGCTTTTTGGTTGGTGGCTGCATGACTCCAATCTCTGCCTCTGTTTTCATATTGTTATCTGCCTTCTGTGTCTGTTTCTCTTCTCTTCCTATAAGAATACCAGACATATTACATTAGGGCCCACCTTAATGACCTCATCTTAACTAATTACATCTGCAAAGATCCTACTTCCATGTAAGGTCAAATTCATGGGTGCAGGTTAGGAGTTCAACATATCTTTTAAGGGGCATATTTCATCCCATAATAACCAGGGTAACAACTGATTATTTTATCTCTAGCAGAATTTGAGCCTTTTACAATTTAAGAACAGGATGGTTGTACTTGATTATCAGTAACTTGATTTAGACAGTGATTTGCTTTGTATTCCTTTGTCATGCTTATGAAGATGGGCGCATTATTGAGTCGAAATATCTTTATTGATCTCTTAGGCAAGGTGCTCAACTGAGTGAAGGAAATGCATGCAAGTGAGGTGCAAATCTTTTCTAAAAGAGCTTACATTTTAGAAACTGAAAGAAAGCAAGCATAAAGTACTACACGTTCAAAATAGAAAATTATAAGTGACTTAAGAGATGGGGATTAAATGCCAGGAGTAGAGTGTCTACGTAAGGAGATTTTCCAGCTAATAGTCATGGTTCAACAAAGCAGTGTGTTTCTTCTCCCCCATGGAATTCTAAGCTTGTAAAGATCTTCTTCTGCCTCTTCAAATACATCAGCATTTACAGTCTAGATATGCCCTGACTTAAAGCACTTTTCCTCAAGGGGTAGCCCGGATCAGTGCTACTGTGTTAGGTCTGTGGTGAGATTAACACACAAAGTATGAGTAAACAATTTGAAAGTTCTAAAATGACTCGGTAATTTTATGTATAATGAATGCAATAATTTTTTTAAAATGTAGGTTTGTGTTTTGTATGCTCTTTTCCCCTTTACTTATTCTAGTAAGTTTTTATTGGATTTTATGAAGGTGTATAGTGGTGATATATTAAGATTCAAAAAAAATTAAATGAATTCTTCACCTCAGACATTTGAAATGCCCCGAAGTAAGGACTTTTTCCTGGAGAAGAACCACATTTAAATGCACAGCACAGTGAGGCCTCAGGCTAAATCTCTTTCGCACCCACCCATCCCACAGAGACTTAGCTGAGGAGAGTTCAGGGGGCTAGTAAGAGATTTAATTCTTTTTGTTCCTATCCACACTGATCCAGATTGTCTAGGAAGGCATCCCAGGTATAAAGATAATTATCTTTTTAAAGAGAGGAAGATTGCGTCCTCATTATACCCAGGTCTGCAGTCACAATCCTGTATCTGAAGCAGTTGAAGAAGCACTGTCAGAGGGCTGATTTCTACTTTCAGCTCTCCTGCTTCACAGAGTAATGACCCTGAGCGCTTCGGCACCTCACTCTTTACAAATCAATCCCCATCTACCCCAGGGTTTTTTGACCCAGCAAGATGAGATACGGCATGAGAAAATTTTCTACCATATTCAAAGTTCTCTATACATGGCAGGAAATAGGGTTTTATGGCAAGTATGGTGTTCATTCTTCAGGGATATGCCAACAAGGAAAATGTTCCCTAAGTTAAGTCTTAGACAAAAACAAAGACATGGAATTTTCTCGAGACTTTCTTTATGGATTTTTTTGGCTAAGGCATAATGGAGGATCTTCACAAGGTGACTGTTTTCACTTTTTCCATAGCCTGACCTATGGACAGACCCAGATACATTGTTCCATCAGCCATCAAGGATGGACCCTAAAAACATCCAAATACGTTGATATTTCTAGATCTTTTTACTTTATTAAAATAAAGAGAAATTGAACGTGGTTAATTTTTTTTCCAAGAAAGCCTTTCAAAATAAACATGTTACCACTGTTGGTGGTCAAAAACTACTGAGAAAGCCAAACCCCAATGAAACACCAGGGTCATTTCATGGTTATTCTCAAACCAGGAGTAAACACTGACTACGGTAGTTCTTGCATCTACGAATATGTGTTTGGGTGTGGATGTGTATACTAGTTGACAGCTGAGAAAAACTTCCTTCCTTTTTTTTTAAGTTTCTCTCTAAACACATAGAGGATGCTATCTTACGTCAGCTGAAGACCAAGAACTTAAACCAGCACAATTCCTGTACGTTGTTAAACAATAATTGCATACTTTCCTATGCTTTCCTATAACTAGATCAAGCAAAAATAGCTTATCTTTTTGCTCCAGGAATTAACTGCTCCTGGAAGATAAGACTAGGAATTAACTAAACTGCTTACTTATCAAGACTAAATTTGCTCATCAACCTCACTTGAAGATTCTCACTTCTCTGATGTGTCTGCAAAACCAAAGCTATTATATTGTAAACTTTGCCCAATCCCAACCAGTTCTACACCTTGAAATACCCACCTTAAAATCACCTATCTCGTTTCCCAAACATCAATAAATACACTTCTGTAATTTCTTTATGTAGAGTCTTTCCAGAAACTATCAACATGGTTTTCTTCTTACTTCCATAAGTCTAATATACTTAGCTTGCTTAATCAACAGAGCTTTCTTCTGGTCTTTTGGGAAAAGGACAGTGAACAAGGTGTACCAGAATAATTTAATTAATGTAGAATTCTGGGTCAATGTATATGATAGTGTTTTTCTACAAACTATTCTCATTTTTCCCTATTCCTCCCTTAAAGCCAGTATTATTAGAGACCTTGTTTAACCTGTTTCCTTTGACTTGTTAGTTTTCTCTTACATCGCATGTCAGTTGAAAGCCTCTTCCTTAGGTAGCTCCAATATAAATTTATTCAATCCAGGCATTACAGTTTGTGTCACCATCTAATTGTTTTGTACCTACCTCTTCTGAGGAAAAATGAAAAATAAAAGGGACATCTGTTATGTGAATATGTGGGCACTGAGACGTAAGGAAGCTGAACACAGGCAGGAGTATCCCATAAGAAAAGACGTTTGAGCACAGTTGCTGGGGACCCAGGTTAGGAGCAGCTGCAGATTGAAATAACAAAGTAGGAAGACCCCAACCCTAGAAGCCTATACCCAGGATATAAGAAGCATATGTTCTGTAAGCAACAAGACTGATTGACGAATTAAGGGAGCCACTGAATGGCCTGCCGAGGTGATGGCTAGGTACATTCATGGCCTTAGGGTATTAATGAGGATTCAGAGGTCAGAAGCCACTAGTCCCAAAGAGCCATGGTGTTACAAATGTTTCAAATTCAAGTAATGTTTTTCTAAGGAGAATTTGCCTATGAATCAAGTCTCCAAGGACAGTTGTATTATTCACGGAAGAAAATTTAAGACCAAATTAATTTCCCAACACAACAACAAAAGTTTATATAGAAGGAGGTAGCCCTGTGTTAAATCTAAGAAAAATCTCCCAGTGAAGACTAGGTTGCACGGATTTACACAATTTAAGGGATCATATTATCAGCTTTGCATTGTTTCTCACTGTTTCGGTGAGAAAATGAACTGAAAAATGCAGACTGTTTGTACATAGACATTACCTTTCAAGCTTTTCATTCTTAACATCACTGACCCTAAGTTTCGTAATAGAAAGAACTAGGTGAATGAGGCAATGTTGAGGAGGAGACAGACTATCTGATCCCTCTAATTCTACAATTATCCTACTGAGATCCAAGGTTTTGCTAGCCAGACACTCAAAAAGAAGTATCCTCTTTAATTGCATGCCATTTCACCTTGTGGAGCCTATATCTGGGAAAAAAGGGGAAACAAAAAGACTCACACAAAATTAATTATGGAAGTTACTAAAAGACATAGCAGCATATATTATCTAAACTCACTAAAACTATGTCTCATTTTATAAATACAAATATATATATATATATACACACATACATATATATATGTGTGTGTGTGTGTGTGTGTGTGTGTGTGGCTTTCATTTCTCTTAGAGAAATTTTACAGATAAGTCTGGATACTTTATTACTTGAGTTGTAGTTGAATTTTAGCAATCCAAGGACCAGCTTTAATAGGGTAGTCAAACAAATTGTTTATTCTAAAAAAAAAGAAAACTTTTTATTTAATTAAAAACATGGTCTAATATATCTCCAAATAGAAGAATTCATTTGAATTTTCAGTTAAAAGGAGACTCAAATTCTTGCCAAAATATTTATTATCCTAATTCAACATGTATAGTTTTATCAATGTTAGTTAATTGATTAACTTATTCAGGAATCTTTGAAGTTTATTAAAGATCAAAGACAGTGCTTACTACTAAACATACATAGGCCCAAAGACTTGGTCTGTCTTTATGGAGTTCTAGATGTTCAAGATGCAAAATGTGGTAAGATCACCAAAGGAGGTTATGATGGCTAATTTTAGGGTTAATTTCGAGTTGACTGAGCCATGGGGTGCCCAGATATTTGGTCAAACGTTATTCCGGGTGTTTCTGTGAGGGTGTTTTGGATGAGATTAACATTTAAGTCTGTAGATTTAAGTGAAGCTGATCGCTCTCCCTAATATGGGCGAGCCTCATCCAATCTGTCAAAGGCCTGACTCAAGCTAAGGCTGACCCTCCCCCAAATAAGAGGGAACTCCTCCTTCCTGACTGCCTTCAAACTGGGACATCAGCTTTTTCCTGCCTTTGGACTGAAATGGAAACATTGGCTCTTCCTGTGTCTTGAGCCTTCCAGCCTTCAGACTGGAACTACACCGTCTGTTCTCCGTGGTCTCCAGCGTGTTGATTCCAAGTCTAAGGACTCGTCAGCTTCCATAATTGCATGAGTCAATTCCTTATAATAACTGTATATTATATCCTATTGACTCTGTTTCTCTGGAGAACTGGGACCAATAAAGAGGGTTTACAGAGGATATTATGAGATTGTGGAGGAAATATCACATAATGAACCATAGAATAATTACAGATGGCTTCTTGATTAAAGCTGAATCTGAGTTTTAATTTAAATATTTTTAAAATGTATGCAAATTGCAGTCTTCATCAAAGGAAAAATATAGTCTACTTTAGAATCTTCAAAGTTATTTTAGCACCAGAAATTTCTTTCAAATAACATCTTAGAAAAACTCCATTGAATAAAACAGATGCATCTATAGCTGCTCTAATTGATGTAGAAGTGCCAACTGGGCACCCAGTTATATCTGCAAACTCCACAGAATCTTCTCCGTAGACCCCTGAGTCTTACACAGTGGTTCACAGGTTAAATATTATGTTTTGACTGCATTAGGTAAAGGGAGAGGGTTCACACAATTATATATGATTATTTATTTTTATTTATTTAATTTATTTATTTTTGGCTGCATTGGGTCTTCGTTGCTGCAAGTGGTGGCGAGCGGGGCCTACCCTTCGTTGCGGTGCGTGTGCTTCTCATTGTGGTGGCTTCTCTTGTTGTGGAGCACGGGCTCTAGGTGCGCGGGCTTCAGTAGTTGTGGCACATAGGCTTAGTTGCTCCACGGCAGGTGAGATCTTCCCGGACCAGGGCTTGAACCCATGTCCCCTGCATTGGCAGGCGGATTCTTAACCACTGTGCCACCAGGGAAGTCCCAACATCATGCAATTTAAACCATCTTACTTTACAACAAATTTTAATACCAATAATTTACAAGATACCATTTTTTATGAGGAACATGTGTTTTTTTTTGTTTTGTTTTGTGTTTTTCTTTTTAATTTATCTGTATTTGTTACAACTTTTAAAGCAGAATGTGACTTGAGCACTACGTCTCCGTTCACAAAACTTGCTCCGAGCCACTTTTCAAACAGCTTTACAACATGCCTAGATAGGCTTATAATTCTGCTACTCTCAACACTACTTTTCTGTGGAAAACAAGCCCTATGTATGGACAGTGACTCCCATCAAGTTGGTTCAGTTGAACACGCTAATTTCTAGGGGCTTGGCACATGCAGTCAAAACAGGCGATAGAAGGTTTAAAAAGGAACATGTGTTTTTAAGTACAATTATTCCACTTGTATTTATTGCTGTATCTACTCCATCTGTGACAGAAGAATTAGATAAAGCAGTTAATCAAATATGTTTTTCTCTGGGTTGATGAGAAAAGAATGAAAGGTATTTTGTCCAAAACAGGGGAGTAAGCAAGGATTTATGTCTAGAGGCTTGAGGTTTTCCTTGTCTTGAAGGAGAGTCAAAAAGTCTAAGATCGGGCTTCCCTGGTGGCACAGTGGTTGGGAGTCCGCCTGCCGATGCAGGGGACACGGGTTCGTGCCCCAGTCCGGGAAGACCCCACATGCCACAGAGCGGCTAGGCCTGTGAGCCATGGCCCCTGAGCCTGCGTGTCCGGAGCCTGTGCTCCGCAACGGGAAAGGCCACAGCAGTGAGAGGCCCGCGTACCGCAAAAACAAAAACAAAACCAAAAAATGTGGTCAAATACAGCTTTAGCTATACTTAAATGAAAATTACAGCCTTAAATGTTTTTGTTATAAAACAAAAGACACTGAAAATAATTAAATTGACATTCAGCTTGAAGAGCAAGAAAATATTACAGTAAATTCAAATAAAATGAAAAAATATGAATAGAGGAAATATATGAAATAAAATATACAAAATAAAAAATGACCGTAAGCAAACAAGAGACTCCCCCAAACCACCAACAAAACAAATCATACATATACACACACACACACACACACACACACACACACACACACATATAAAGTCAGTAAATATAGACAGCAAAATCAACAAAGAAGGGAAAAATGCAGTGAAAATAAAAAAGAGGATCTTATCTCCTGTGAAAAAAAATGACTAAAATCATACAGGGAACAATTTTATTGCAATGTGTGTGTAAGTCTAAAGTTTAAATTAAATGGAAAAGTGACTAGAAAAGGGTATGTACAATAGGAAAGTTTATCTACAGACACACACACACACACACACACACACACACACACACACACACACACCTTACTAGTCCAATGTATAATAAACTCACTTGTAAATCATCTACTCCCCTCCCAAAAATATAGAAAGTGGAGGTACAGGTTTTAGGCATATGCTTTCTAATTTTCATGGAACAGAAACAACAATCTTATACAAAAACTCTTCCTCAATCCTATGCATTTTCTTCTTGAAAATAAAAAAAGTAGAAAGAGTCTCAAACTTATTTTACAAGGCTTCCAACACCAACGAGAGTAAAAGTTCAAACTAAAATGTAACTACAGCTGGCCTTTAAACAACATAGGTTTGAACTGCATGGATGGACTCATAGGCAAAATTCTTTCAGTAAATATAGTACCTGTGTTTTCATTTACAGACCTTTAAATTAACCAGGTGTGGAGATAAATTTGTGTCCTATTAGAGATCACAATATGTGGAATCAAAGGAACTACTGTTTCAGCTTCCAGCCCTTGGGTGAGTCATTTATCAATTCCTTTGTTTTTGAGGCAGAGATAGAAGTTTGTAGATTTCCCACTGCATAGGGGGTCAGCACCCCTAACTCCCACCTTGTTCAAGGGTCAACTGTATATTTAATTCAGTAGTGTGTTTTAAAAAAATGTATTCTAACCAAGTAGTCATATCCTAGAAATACAAGTTATTTCGTTCTAGAAAATTGGTTAACATAATGTGTGCCATTAATAGATAAAACAAAAAGATCATACTAATATATGCAAAATATGTTTTATAAAATTAAAACATTCATAATAAAAACTTAGCAGTGTAGGATTAGGCATGGTAGTCATTAACTGATAAATGGCATTAGCTAAAAAAAAAAATAGATGTGAAAATTTTGGTGCATTCCATCACATTCAGGGAAGAAAAAAATCAAGAATATCCAATAATATAATAAAACTATCATACAGCATTTTACCAGATATCGTAGCCAATGGAATAACACAATAAAAAGAAATACAAAATCAAAATGACAGAATCATTATTAAATGATATGACTGTCAACATTCAAAACTCAAGAGAATTATTTAAATAAAACTGATCAGGTTTATGAGACCAGAACTACATTTTTAAATATTAGAAAATTTCAGCAATAATAACCAAATTTTTTAAATGAAGTAGTAAAAGAAATTTCACTTAAGAGAAATAGAAACTAGAAAATTACCTAGAAAATAAACCTATTCAAATGTTTAACACCTTTTTTGTAAAAATGTACGAAATTCTACTGATTGACATTGGAAAGATAGTTGCAAATATACACAGACTCTGAAATATGAGACATAACTTCTTGAAAAAAATATGCATAGCCTAAAATTTATATATCAAATGCAAATTTCCCACAAGAACTAGTGACAAAGAAGTTTATTTTGCCAGTTCTAAGGGTATGATTACAGCTGAATAATCTGAAGATTTATGACCTAAGTTAAACATGCAAAGTCAGTGATGTCCTCTCTTCCTCCACCAAAAGGAGGAGTTACCATAATGTGATGATGGCAGAACCCCAAAACTCACACCAAGCAAGATTAGAGCAAAGGTCATTGCCCAAGTGGATTCCCCCCCCAGATCACGTGCCCTGTGGAAGAGCTTCCATTTCCTAAATGCAATTCTTCTGCTTCGTGGTACCAGAGATTCCCCATGAACTAGAAAGCACACATCATTGATCTGAATAAAGACAAGTTGTAAAAATTGTAATATAGGATGACCTCAGTGTGTAAGTTCTTAGGTACCCTGTTGGTGGCAAGTCAATAATGCATGTAGCCACCCAGTGGTGAGAGCCAAGTGACAGTGTTTGTTATCCTTGTCACTTCAAACCATTTTGAAGGTAACTGGATCTACAAAGAAATAGCTGATGCAGTACAATCAAAAACTGATCCAAATTCTGCCTTTCAAATTCATTATACTCCTGAAAATGTAGGGCAGAATTCATACATGGAGCACGTTGCTTTAAATATTAAATTGACTGATCTGCGTCTATACCTTGTGCTCAATAGCTAATCAATGTATTAGGCACTCAAATTAAAATTTCTGTTTTAAGCATTGTTTTTAACACACATCTTTACTACAATAAAATAATCTCAACGCTTATACTCTGTCAGATCTTTCAAGACGCCGATCTTTGTTTACTAAGTACAAAGACCACTAACCTGATCATTTATCGTCAATAGCAGACAATTCCCAGTCACAATGGCTCATCTCATGGCTGTATTCTCCTTTGCAGCATGAAAAAGAGTAGGCTATTTCATTCCAGAATCCTGCTGGTGTTTTGTTCTCATAGGCTTATTATTTAGAAAACTCAAACCTTTAAAAAAAAAAAAAAGGAAAGTTCCTAAATAAATAGATTGCACATCAAGTAAGGGATTGCTTTCTGATAATCAACAGAGTCCCTATCAGAGACTTGACCAGGTACAGTTGTAATCTATACCTATTCCCTAGCGTCCTGGCCAGGTGGTTTCCAAAGGCCATTTATTCATGCAATCTCCTATTTCAATTTATAGATGAAAATTAAATCAGTCCTTGAATTTAAATCTATAAGCATTCTCTTTCTTCTTCACAAAGGTATCCTTTTTCTTTTTTTATAACCAGTAGAAAGATTGAGAACTCCATATTCATTTAGCTTCCCCTTCTCCACCTGGCTCTTCCTACTTGTCCGGTTATTTGTGTTGACAGATTGAACGTGAGGCTTGTTTTATGGTTATACTCCAACAGTCATATTTTCTCCAGTCTGAGTCATCTCCACTCTTTGTTCATTCTCTGGCTGCATTTGAAATTTGAATTTTGTCATTTTGCCTTGCAAATGCAATGGCTTGGGAGAACTTGGGCATGCTAGGTAATAGAATACAGCCTGCTAGTCTTTGATAAAAAAAAAAAAAAACAACTATAATCCTATATAACACGGTGTCAGCCTGCACTTTTTATGCCTTCATTTTTAATCTGATGAAGAATGGCTCAGCATACTTAACTGATCATCGCATATAAATGTGCTTTTGGAATTACATACCTTGAGTGATAAATACTATAACTTAACCAATACTTTTTTGACATGTGGCAATGAAGTCCATTTTCCCCCTTTCCTATGATTTTGTTCACTCTGCTCCCTTCCACACTTTTTTTTTTTTTTTTTCTGTTGACAGAGAGAGTAGTGATCATTCAGGTGTGTATTTGATTCAGATACTATGACATTGAAAACCTAACGTGAATGCCGGTGGTTAGCCCCTCACCTCCATTCTAAACCTCCACATCGCAATACAAGTACTTAGAAAATATACTCCAATTTTTGAAAGAGAAAAATAAAAATAAACACCCCTCAGTCATGGCTCCAAGTAAAACACAGAATCCAAAATCCCTAATCTGAATACCACAGCCATCATTACCTTGCTGAAGTCTCAAGTAAAGGGATGTTTATTTGGAGAATAGGATTTAATCACTCAAAGGATCTGTATTTTCTGCAAAGCTTGCCTGGTCTCATATCCTGGTTTATAAACTGAGATTACACATAACCTTTATTGCTTCTATTTTCCGGTGGGGACAGGAAGGGCAGAGCACGCAAGGCCTCAGGCTGAGTGCTGTCTTCCCGCCGGCAATGATCTTAACCCTGTTTCTACTCTGTACTTTGCAAAGAGCCTCACAGTCTGAAAAGAACTCCAGTTTCACTTTTCCACACGGATTACAAGAGTTCAAAGGAAAGTGTTGCATGAAAGAAACCATATCACACCTGTTAGGTTCCATATGTAATCATGTTTCTCATCTGCAAAAACATCAAATGCTGTCCTTTCTTATGTCTCTGTGGATTCGAGGGCTCCACTTTGCCCTGGACTTCTAACAGAGCATTTCCTCCCTCATTGTAGAGCAGACAACCAGGATGGTGTGGCATTTTAGCAACTGGTGAAATAGAGATTCTCGAGTGTGACCCGTGGCCCTCCAGAGAGTAATGCGTTCAGTTCTTGGCTCTAATTCACTTACTTCCCCACTGTAAAGCGAGAGTGTACAGGATGGGTGAGCCTCGGGCCCTCTGTCACGCTGATACTGACTACATTGAACATTTATGTAGCCGCTACCCTGTAGTTAGGGTGTGATGTGGGATAAACACACTGAAATAGGTTTTCTCCTTTTCTTCTGGTGGTGTTTCGAAATCTTGAACCCAACTAACTAGGTTCATTGTGCTCTCCATAAAGGAGAAACATCGTTAAAGAAGAATTCTCCCTGCCCCTTTTGGAATTCTTTTCTAATAATTTATGTTACTTTTATGTATTAAAGGTCAAAATGGTATGTGAATCAGCTTTTAAGGACTTGATATCTCCGGAAGCTGCATAACATCTTGGCTACTGGACAACTGTCAAGTAATGAAGTAGAAGTGAGATGGCTAAGTTGGGTGTGATGCAAAAGTCTAGATGAGAATCGGGTTGGATGGTAATGGTTTGGACTAAGGTAGTAGTAGTAGCAGAAATGGAGAGACATGAACGGATTTCTGCTGTATTACAGAGGTGGTATTTCTATTAGATTAGTATTTGCTAATCGTTGAGATGTTACCTTTAAGAAAGGGGCACATGAAGGATACGTTCTGTGATTCTGATCAAAGCAACTCAGTAGATGGCGACACCATTCACTGAAATGCAGAAGACTGGGGAAGGAGAAGTCTTTGGGAGTCTGGGGAGAAATCAGTTAACTCTCTTTCGGAGGAGTTAAGTCAGAGGCGTTTACAAGGCATCCGTGTGGAGATACAGACCATCGGAGATACAGTTCATCGGATACGTGAACTCAGTGAATAGACAAGGGATGGAGATATACCATTAGGAATCACCAGAGAAGAGACTGAAACTCAGGTCATTAGGCAGGGGTACACTCACCATGGGAAAGTGTGTGGACAAGTAAAATGCAACATCGAGACTCCCCTCTTTCTGCCAAGTGAGCCCAGGCTCTCACTGAGAAATCAGGAGAGCTAAAGAAAGTAAAAGTCCACTTCCGTGTTCCCATCTACCAGCTTAACACCACTTGAGTGTTCACTTATGTACCAAAACATATATGTGCCATGTGGCTCCTTACTTCAGCTCACATTCATGTGAGGAACAGCAGTGAAGTGAATGAATGAAATTTCAGACATTTCTTTAATTATCTGAGGCCTGGGACATCTTCCCATTGAAATCATTTCAGCACCTCTGAAAATAACTCTCGCTAACCACATCTTTCTATAGTTTTAGGAAACACTCAGAGCACCCAAGAATACCACAGCTTCACCCTCACACCCACACAATGTGGAAACAACCAAAATATCAATTAAATATGACAAACAGCAGTTTATAATCTAAATTCCAATTACTCTATTACAAAATTTTGCTGCAAAACCTGTCAGAATCAAATATACATTTTAAAGTCTAGACTTGAATTTTCATGACCAGCTGCAGAAAATTATTGTTATTTAGGGGGAAGATATATAAGGAGAGTAATATAAAAAGATTTCCAGATTTCAGAGTCTTTAGAGCATTATTTCCTCTGTGCCAATGAGTTTTTTATTGCCAACCTGAATGGTTAAAACCAGTTATTAAGCTGTTGCTATAAGGTTAAGTTAAAAATGTAATGGTTAGAGTGTCTATTCTAGAGCACGGATATTCATTTTCAAATCTCAGCTTTGCCAAACTTTTGAAGTATGTGCTCAGATTACCTAACTTCACTCTTTTGCAAATCACGCACCTTTAAAATAGTTATAATAATATTGCCTAACTCACGTCTCCGTGTAGAACTTGCCCATGGAAACGCCGCTGCTCAAATCCCATCCATGAGTATATATTCACTCTTGTCTGCTTAAATATGTCATAAATCCATCATTTCTCCAAGACGTAACTAGAATTTATTTGCCTTTCCCTTTTATATTTCTTTTTCTAACTGGAGATGTAATGAAATGGGCAATTCTAAAACTCTCAGGAAAGATTTAAGTATGCCTCACAAACACAAGGAAAGGGGAAAATTGTGCTTAACAATTATTTACACAAGAATTTTCTTCATGTAATTTCTCTTTATATGTAAGGCTATAGCTAACATAGCATTCCTTGTGTGCCAGGCACTGTTCTAAGTGCTCTGTAAACTTTACCTCCTTTGGTTTTCATAGCAACGCCATGAGGTTAGTCTGGTCTCTTAATCTCTCTGCTGTGCTGCTTCCAATTGTAAACAAAGGACACTGCACATTCACTTAAAATACTTGGTGAAAAGTAAGATGATAGCCTACCATGGCTGAAATCTCCTCTGACTCAAGTAAGTTTTATGAAATGACACTGCGTCTGTCACAATACAAACTGACATATTAGAGAGTCTGAGATGTCCTAATTTTAAAGCCTAACATTTCCCAGATTGCCACAGTTTGACTTTTAGTGTGTGTATTTATTAAATTTTCATTGTGACTAGTGCTCTAAGGAACTGAGTCAGGGAAATGCTGATTGAGATTCTTTTCCGGACCAATAGTCTCTTTTTTTGTAGAAATATTCTGAGAAGGGAAGATGGAACTTTATTCGCATCAATGAATGTGTTTCTGGAGAAATAGGAGGGATGATCTTTTTAGGGTTTTTTTCATTTGTAAAAGGAAATTTAGGAATCCCTGAGCAGTGGATATTATCAAATCAGTGTCCTATGTATTAACCTAACTAATTTGGTTAACTGGATACTAGCAGGTTTCTGACAACTTTCATGTTATCGAGGATTTGGAAAGTATGGTATCTTATGGGACAACCAAGAAGACTGTCTTTAAATACCCTGTGTGGTTCATTTTTCTCTTACATATTATAATTATTCAGCCCAAAGGGTTTAGGGAATCTTGCAATAACGTTCTCTCTCTCATCCATACATATAAACACTTAATAATTAACCTGTGTCTCTGACCCTCCTTCCTGCATTATAAGGCGACTCTATAAGGCAAAGACCTTTAAATATTATGAGGGTATATCTCACATACTTTATAGTGATTATATTATAAACATTTACTGAGTGCATACCAAGTATGAGCACACAGTGTAAGCTCTTACACCACGTTCATTCATCTAGTCGTGGAGTGCCTCTTGTATAGCGGGTATATTATTTTGTTTGGTCATAACACCAATTCCATGGGCTAAGAATTATTATCCTTATGTTATATATGAGAAGAAAGAGGCCCAGAAAGGACTTGCAAAAGAACTCAAATCAGAAGTAACAGCTGGATTCAATGCTTGGTCTTCTATGCCCAGTGTGCCTTCAACTAGATCCTTCCTGTAGCATTTGTTTTTCTTACCTTCAGGATTCTGTGGCTTTCAAACAGACAAGAGTTGAGCTTTTGTGTTCTGGACATTTTTGTAATGGAAATTCCATATGTCCCTTAAAGTTTATTAAAACACTGTTGCCTCCACCATACAACTATAATTATATCTTCCGTTGAAATGTTGGGTTTAGTGGAACGCTATCAACTCTAGCTGGACAGGCTCTTGGGGCAAATTGCTGTGTCAGTTTAAGCTGATGAGAGAACACGGAACAGAGAGCTGACATATCTTATTGTTAGTGGCACATTCTAACCATCAGGGCAAAAATTCACAATTACAAGTCTGTGACTGAGCTCCTTAGATTTACTGGCTTTCTGAAATAAAAGGCAAAGTCACTTTTGGGAAGCAGGAAGGCATTTCCCTGGGGATCGAAGACAAATCTATATTCAATGTTTAACGGATTCCACGACCGCAAAATTCCCATCCACTTATGGAAGAGAAGCACATTAGCCACTCCCTACCTCACCCACACACCTCTTCTGGTCCGGAGCATTCGAGTAACACGTGCATGTCCAATCCGAGGGCACAGTGTTACGTCCTTAGGTTCATCTGTCTCTCTCTCACTCCCTCTATAAACATAGATATTAATTGCTAAAATTAGGATGAAAAACTTAGAAAAAGGGGTCGATAGAGGAAAATAAAGTCTTTCTTTCCTGTACTTGTTTCAGCCTCATGTGCTAAGGTCAGAAGTCCAACAGAGAAGTTTGGAAACAAGTCCTCTAGTGTTTAAAGAGAGTGTGAATTTAGTTGGAAGCATCCCTTTCTACATACCTCCCTTTAAAACTGTGGCAGTTTGAACATGTGGAAAACAATTCAAGATCTCAGGATTCAAGTTACCTCCACCATCTTTCCACTACTGACACGGGAATGTCAATGAAAGCTATTCAACTGGTTATGTGTGGAGAGGGTTAAGTGGCTGGTGGTGCTATATATAACAAGGGTTAAGCTTACACCGACCATCTGGGAAGAAGATTTGGTCTGTATTAAAGACAGGGAGGGTCACCCAGGAAGTCAGGAACTCAATAAGAGAAAAGGACTGATCTAAGACACAGCCACTTTCTGGCAACCATTTAGACTTAAGAAAAGCCTCAGAAGCCTCTGGGACAAACCAATGGAGAATTAATTTTATGTCCTTTGGAAACAATTGATTTTTAGGAGGCTGCAGTATTAATGCCCAACTGTTAGAACTGCATGGTTGGAGTTCTCTTTCCATTGGTGACATTAGATGTTGGACCCTGGGAGCAGCAAAGCAGCAAAGTGATGTTGGGATCAGTAGTATTAACGGAAGAAGAGTCAAGGCCAGAGGCCACAATGTCAGTGGAGTAGAAAAACAAAATCAGCAACGAGTTTAATTAAAACAATAAAATCTGCTATCCGCTTCAAAAGACATAGCAGCAGCTAGGATGGATAAGGGACCCTCATTGTGGGCCCTCTGGGAGCAATGAGTTGAAACGCATGATGAGATGAGGGCCATTCTCACTCACCTATCATCACAAGAGGGAAGCCAGCCCAAGTTTGGGCATAGAGGATACTGGGCTGGGGTGGGGAAGAGGATTGGTTGAGCTAAAGATAGAAGCAAAAAAGAAAACTAAGAATGGCTTCAGAGAATGACTTCGTGATTAAAGACAGAGCCACTGATTCTCACAGTGGCTTGAATCACTTTGGAAAATATGGTTTATACACACAGGCACAAAATGAGCATGTGTTTACATATAGGCTGGAAACAGAAGGTCAGGCAGGTGGATTCCATGCCTAAAATGATCTATTTGATATTTATATTGCACAAATAGCATTTGTGGACTATTTTCTCTCTTCAATTGAAATACTTTGAGATAAGGAATAGAAGAGGTTTAACGTGATATGCTTAATGTAATTGACTATTTGGAGAACAGTTGTGAAACTTAATTTTTAATATGCAATTAGAAGTTAGGAGGATTATCTTGAGCCTGTTGTTTTGAGCTCGAGAACAAAGGGCATAGGATCTTAAGCACTCATAAGCACAGGGGATGAAGAGAGATCATCAGTTGACTGAGGAGAAGTAGCGGCCACAAAACAAAGCAGAACTGGCAGAAGTTTTTGTTGTGACAGAATCTCTGGTGAATAGCTCTGTCCATCTGACCCCCTCTGTCTCCTTCATGATCTCTGAGGAATTCTTGTGGGACCCCCTTGAGCTCTGCATAGCTGAGACACAAAATTCCCTACCTATAGATTCCACTGAAGATCAATGCCTTCATTCAGCTCTCTGAGCTTTGCAAAGGTTAGACTCATGCTTTTGTTTTGATCCCAATTCAATTTCACGTCTGCCATGTGCCTCATTCTATTATACCATCTTTTAAAATAATACTTGTTGAAAATGCACGCTAATCGCTATGTGGGAAAAAACTAAGCAAACACACCAAAGGACTAGCAATGCATTGTGAACTACACTTGGGAAGGACAAGTTGACCAGAAATTTGAAAATGATGGATACTAGTGACCTGTTTTGATCTTTTCAGTAGATTCAAACTTTTTTCTTTTGAAAGAGAGAGTGAAAAGTGGCTCATTTGAAACTTTGTGATTTTTTTTTTCTGGCTTATTATATATTGAAGAATACCCTCAGGAGTAGGTTTCATGCCTGAGTATTTTTTTGACCATATCAGAATACCTGGCCCATTAGCACATAGCATTGCAAAGATGTCATCCTTGAAGGTTGCAGGAACATTCATATCATCATGTTACTTTGTGATAACATATGGAATAAACATACGAGCATATTAAAATGATACTTGCCTAAATTCATTCATCCAGACAGATTGCTTATACAAAATACTCCATGCAATTGATTTTAAGGTCTATTGCTAAGTCTTGTTCTAAAACACAGGAACACAATAAGGTATTTGGTAAATTTAATTAAGGAATTAGAAGGAATTTTTCTCAGTTTGAACATGAATGTAAAAATTCAGTTTTCTCCTATCTCATTTTAGAGGTCATTGAAAAAATAGCAAATAAAAAAGAAAAGTCAATCTTCAGTGAAACAAGGAGGCAGCTGGGAAGCCAGACAACAAAACAGATGGAGTGGCTACGAGGAAAGATGGGAGATGAAGTGGGCACCCAGAAAAATGTGGAGCTATCACTCCAGTACAGAAGATTCGGTTCTGATGGATCCCAAGCAAAGAACAAGCACAGCTCTCAGAAGCAGAGGCACACACTTATTTGCAAAACACTAGGTTACCATTGAGGTGACCGGTTCTGAGAAATGAAAGAGGCAGAAGAAAATGAGAAAATTTTAAAAAAAAAAAAAAAAAAAAAAAAAGGCATTTTCACAGAATCTATACTGTCTCCATGACAATAGACGAGAAGGGAGTTTTTGAAATGTGGCTTTTCACAATGAGCTGTTTATCTTATTTAATTAGGAAGAAGAAAAGCATTATCAAATTCAGACAAAAAAGCATCTCCAAGAAAACAAACAAACAATAAAACTCAAACCTCCAATTAGCTTGGAACATGTCCAGACAACTTCCAAAACAAATCACTTGCAAGTAACCGCCAGAGTGGCTGAGCGGGTGGGGAAATCACCCCTTTCAGTGATGTGTAATGAAAATGGAATCAATACAGACTCTATGCAAATAGGATACATGAAAAAAAAAAAAGGAAAGGGGACAAAAAAATGACATCAAGTGTTTGCAGCGCTCAGTCTTACCACAGAAAACATGAGAATGATAACCAAAACTATTTTCAGGAATATATGTATTTTTTTAATTGGAGGAAGAGCAAAAAGCAAAAATACAAGACAGCCAGAGGAACTGAAAGTTAAGCTAAGAGAATTTTATAAAGCGGATGGAGGGACGGAAGGTTGTGTAGAATCGCGTTTCCTTGTATATGCGTGAAATACTTGGAAAAGATACACGAGGAACTACAGATGCCTTGAAGAATTCTCTGAAAGGCAGGGCCCTAGGACTGGGCAAGGCTAATTACCCTCTTCTTGCATCTTCTCTCTACTCATACTGACAGCTCCACTCTGATTCCCTAGGTTTCCAATTCTACATCTCTCAGTTCCAAGCATCCCCAGGCCACACAGCATCCACACTTAATAGATTTTCTTACATTTTCCTATATGTCTTTCCCTATCTTTGTCAGTCACTTCACAAGGACTGTGTCATAACAACAGTCACCTGTTTTTTGTTTTTTTCTCTCAGATGAGAAAGATGGGCCTAAGAAAATGAAACATATTGTCCTAATATCACAAAATGGGTTAAAAAAAAAAAAGTGCAAGCTATATGACTTAAATTTCACCTTCAATGTCCTGTATATCACCTCTTGTATTCTTTTGTTTTGAATATGAGCTAGTTTTCACACAAGAGGAATCATTGTTATAAGGATAAAACTTAAATTCGATTAACATAGAGACCATTAAAATCAGCTTCAATAACATGATCAAAAGATGCTTCTGCATCTTATCATTTAGGAGATATGTTTTTTCTGAGTTGTATTTAATATTAAAATTTCGAACATTATGTATTCCTTTTGAGAGATCCAGAAAACACATCCTTACTCACACTTCACTCAAATGTTTTTTTCAGCAAGCAATTTTGATAGAAAACATATGATTGCATGTTGATTTTGTATCCTGAAACTTTGCTGAATTCATGTATTAGTTCTAACAGTTTTTTGGTGGAATCTTAGGTTTTTCAATGTACAAGATCATGAAATCTGCAAACCGAGGCAATTACTTCTTCCCTTCTAAATTTCTTTTTTCTTATCAAATTGTTCTGACTAGAACTTCTAGTACCATGTTGAATAGAAGTGGTGAGGGTTGGCATCTGTTTTGTTCCCGATTTCAGAGGAAAAGCTTTCAACTCTTCACCGTTAAGTATGATGTTAGCTATGGGCTTGTCATGTGTGGCCTTTTTATGGTGAAATACATTTTTTCTATACCTAATTTGTTGAGCGTTTTTATCATGAAAGAGTGTGGAATTTTGTCAAATGCTTTTTCTGCAATTTAGGTAATCATAAGATATTTTTCATCATTCTGTTAATAAGTTATATCACATTTACTGATTTACATATGTTGAAACATCCTTGCATCCCAAGGAAAAACCCCACTTGATCATGATGTATAATCCTTTTAATGTGCTGCTGAATTTGTTTTTCTAGAATTCTGTTGAGTATTTTTACACCTATGTTTATCAGAGATGTTGGCCTGTAGTTTTCTTTTGCAAGCCATTTACCTGATAAGGGTAAAATATATATAAGAATCTCCTGCAACTCAATAGTAAGAAGAGCAAGTAACTGGATTTTAAAGTGGATAAATGAATTGAATAGACTTGAACAAAACATACAAACAACCAGCAAGTATATTATAAGATGCTCAACATTACTAATCATCAGGGAAATGCAGATCAAAACCACAACGAGATACCACCTGACACCAGTTAGGGTGTATTTATAAAAAAAAAAAAATAAGTAAATAAAAGATTGTGAGTAAAAAAAAATAAGTAAATAAAAGATTGACTAGGACATGAAGAAATTGGAACCCTTATACTTTGTTGGTGAGAATGTAGAATGGTGCAGCCACTCTGGAAAACAATATGATGGTTCCTCAATAAATTATCTACTGTGACCCAGCAGTCCCACTTCTTTATACATATATACAACATATATATGTAACAGAAAGAAATGAAAACAAGATCTCTAAGAGATATCAGCACCCTTACATTCATTGCAACGTTCTTCATAATAGCCAATATTTGGAAACAACCTACACGTCCACTGACAGATGAATGGATAAAGATATTTTTATATATGACACAACACAATGGAATATTATCTTCCTTAATAACAAAGGGAATATTGCCACTTGCTACAATATGATTAAACCCAGAGGATGTTATGCTAGGCTCAGTAAAATAAACCAGTCGCAGAACAAATACTGCATGATTCCACTTACATGAAGTAGCTAAAATAGTCAACCTCATAAAAGCAGAGAATAAAATGGTGGTTGCCAGGGTCTGGGGGAAGGAAGAAATGAGGGATTTTTTTTCAATAGGTATAGAGTTTCTGTTATGCCAGATTAATAATTCTAGAGATCTGCTGTACAGATAAAGTATTGTATAACTTAAGATATGCTAAGAGGATATATCTCGTGTGAGGTGTAATTAAAAAAAAAACAACATAAAAGACAGAACAACACAAGGATATTTTTGGAAGTGATGGATATGCTTAGTGCTTTGCTTGTCTGGTTGTGGTGATTGTATATGTCCGACCTCATCAAGATGTATACATGAAAAGCGTGCAATTTTTGGTATTAATTATACCTCAATACAGCTAAAAAACACCACTTGCTTACTTTGGTTTTAGTGACTTATATTTAAAAAATATAGTTCTTCCTCAAGGACGTCACAATCTGCTCCACTTCCAAAACTTACAGCATAAGCTTTTATCCCCACAATTTGAATTAATAAATATATAACTTTTAGGGCTGCCTTGAATATGTTTATTATTCATCAAGTACCACATGTCGCCTCTCTCTGTAATTATGGTCTCCTCCTTGAATTTTGTTTCCAGGGTAAGTTATTTTTCCTTTTTCTTATCCACAAATAATTTCTCCTCTCTCTCTATTTCTAATCAGTCTGTATTTCACTCTCCCTTTCTAGTGACTAATTCAGCAGGAAATCACCTCTATCTGTTGCTCCCATGTTTCTTGTGTTATCACCTCCTTGTCCTTTGGCTTTCAATCAGAAATGCACCTAAAGAATCATGCAATTAGAAATGATTATATCCCCCTTTCCCATTTTTTTTCTTTCTTTTTAAGCTTAATATTGACTAACGTCAAGCTCTAGACAAGAATCCTTTGGAATAGAATTTTTATTCTTCAGCCAATCCTGTTCTTCCTCCTTCACTCTCAGTTCTACATCTTCCAAAAACTTAAGTTTATTCTCTTATTTTTCTATTTTCTGTGAACAAATGGTCCACAGAAAATAGAAAAATAACACTGTCTATATATATTATGTGTATAATTTTTAACACTGTCTGTATATATTGTGTGTGTGTTTTATTATTTTTTACTTACAGGAGTGATGATACTCATTTCTGACAATTCCCATTTTTCTATACATCAGTAAAAAAAAAAAGCATTTCTCGGCCATTAAACAAGACACATGCTACATATTGTGGGTGATTGAAAACATTAATATGGCATATCTTCGGTCCCAGGACCTCAAAATCAAATTGCAGAAATATTCAGATACAAAAATAGCTCTAAGACAAAGCAAATGTTGTTCAGAGATATACCAGAACTGCAAATAAAGCCCAAAGGATGAAGTGATTCAGATCATTCAGGGAAATCTAAGGGTTGGACAAAGTGGAACTCCCAAGTGTCTGAGAACTTTATCGGCATTTTAGCAGAAGGCAAAAGAAGGTCGGAGAACACAAAGTCTACGGCACAACCATTCCAACCTACAGTATTGACCTGAGGTAAGAGGAAGAGTAAGTAGGTGTTTACAGAGGGTGTTAGTCTACAAGCAGAAACATCGGAACTTGACAAGAAGTGTAAAAGGTTTTAGTTCAATCACCTCATGCACTGGATGAAGAAATTAAGATTCCCAAAATTTACGTTACTAGCATAGAGTCACATATACAAGTAGAATCAAAGTCAAAATCAGAATTCCTGTCATCCACTTCCCGGACAAGGGATTTTTCACACCATCACCCACAGACCAACAGCAAATAATAGTTAATGACGGGGTTGGGGAGAGTATTACTTCTGCTTTGCAATATTCCTTTTAGTAGGTGGAGAATATTCATAAGCAGCTGTTAAAACCATCCGAAATTCCATCCGTAGAGTTGACAACTTTCCACTTTTTATGTGAAGCATCTTGGTAAAATCGAGAAAAGAGATTTAATGTTACGTGTGCCAGAGGTTGAAAAAGGTCATTCTGAAATTTGGGACGTGGCCAAAGAATTCAGGCTTAGAAGACATCACTTGGAAGAATCCAAGTAGCAGAAAAGCAGCAGGTGGGAGCACACCAGAGCTCAGGAGAAGAAAACACAGTGAAAGGTTGTAATTCCCCATGAAAACATTGTCCACGTTGAATCTTGGCTTAAAGCTAGTGCTAGAGATTCTCTGTCAATGATTATCTTCTAGAGTCAGATATATGTTATGATTATCATTGTTGTTGTTCTCTAATTTATGTATAATTACTGGTGGTATTAAGGGAGGGACCTCAATTATATCAACTTACTGAGTCCCTTCATCTTTACCCCCAAACTGTATGCTCTTAAACCAGATTCAGATTTATGTTTCCACATGTTTATTTTGAGATATGATGAAAAGCAAGGATTCTATGTTGAGTTTTAGCGAAGTAAATAATTATAGAACTTGAAAAATAACTTTACATAAGAAAGAATGTCTTCAGTTATTTTTCTTTAAAGGCAATAGAATGTTGTGTTTAAGACCAAGGATTCTAGAATCTTGCTGCCTGAGTTCAAATCACAGCTCTGCCAGTACTTTGCACCATTGGTAAGTTTCTTGAACTCTTTGTACCTCAGTTTTCTTACCTATACAATGGAAAGAATGATACTAACCCACAGTATAGGTCTGTTGTAAGAATTAATTAAATTAATGCATATGAAGCACTTAGACTAATGCCTAGTATGGACTAAATTTTCTCTGAGTGTTATCTATGGCTGTTATTACTAGTGTTTAGATAATCTGTAGCCTTTTTCATACCAGTTGAGTAAATTAGACCTTTATCATAGACGTCATTGTCACTCTTTGCCATGTGTAAAAATCAAACTGTAAATACATAAGGATGATAATTTCATAAAATTTTCAATCACAAATTGAAATTCTGCAAGTCACATACTTGAGTTTTGCTAAGATACATACATTCATACATTCATTCGTTACATGATTTGCTTTTTGTCAAGTAAATTGGCAAAGAAAAATTTTTTTCTTGGTAATATCTTAAGGATATTTACTTAAACATGTGGAAAATTTGAAGCTAAATTAATCAAGATTACAATAGATTGTATTGTTTTTTCCCACAAAGTAATCCTTCCATACTAAAGAATGAGTATGAATACATTTAATCAGCAAACTCTAGAGGAATATGTAGCAAGCAATTACAGAATTAATTTCATGGACCAATATATTTTATAATAGAAGCTATTTATTTGGCTATTCACAGATCCAGCTACCATTTACACTACAGATTTCTGCACACAAAGAACTGTGGAGGTAGATATTTACATGTCTTTTTAGCTTGAAATATCCCAAGTCAAGTCAGGCGCTAGCTATCCTCTATTTTTTGACACATAGAAAAAATGTATTTCTGAATTCTCTCTTGAGTTCTATCACTGCATCTTGACTTATTACTAAAGCAGTCCCCATGATTCAATCAGGGAGCTGGCTGTACACACATGGGTTATGCATCTCTCCACAGATGACAGCGGAAACTTGAAAGGAGAAAACTATTTTAGCCAGAGTTTTCAAGCTCACCATAATTTCAAAGTTTTTTTTTTTTATTGTGTGCCTCACTCCCAATAAACTCTCTAAAGAAATACCACTATTTCAGCTTTTAGTCGATGTTCAGTAGACTTCCTCTTGCTACCTAAAAATACCACAGAAACTATTACTTATCTAAAGACTTGATCACTGCATTCATAACTAAACGAGGGTTTTCCCTAAGTCTCCTATATGGGCGCTGTTATGGGGGTCTCTGTCCTCTCCTCCTAATGACAAGACCATAGATTACTTTTTAAAAATTGCATTCATTTAATAGTATATCATTTTAAAGCAATTTATCCTATGTTAAAAATCGAAAGCTTTGTCATTTCTGCTTTTTTCATTACTGTTAGGGGAAATACAATTGAAGACACCAGAAAAGAACTGGCATTGTCTATTCATTTTATTGATCTTACTGCAATTATTGTAATAAATTGTATTTTTCTGCTTCAGATCAGGTGAGTGTGAATTTTGTATGAATTTGTCTTCATAAAAAGCATGGAATTAAAAAACTGTCTTGGGCTTCCCTGGTGGCACAGTGGTTGAGAGTCTGCCTGCCGATGCAGGGGACACGGGTCCGTGCCCCGGTCCGGGAAGATCCCACATGCGGCGGAGCGGCTGGGCCCGTGAGCCATGACCGCTGAGCCTGCGCGTCCGGAGCCTGTGCTCCGCAATGGGAGAGGCCACAACAGTGAGAGGCCCGCGTACCACAAAAAAAAAAAAAAAAAATTGTCTTGTATATTATTTAATTCAATATATTTTCACCCATTTTAGAAGACTCATGTCCAACTCAGTCAATAAGTAAGACCCTAGAAAGGAAGGGGTGTGTATCAATAAATAGCAAGAAAAGAGACTGAGAGAAGAGGGTATGAAATACTCGAGACTGAGTCTGGGACACGTGGGTCTGTAGCAGAAGCAAACAGAGGTTGCGAGCATCAGTCTTTATACCAAAAAGTAGGTAGATGCAGTGGCTGAGGATACGTAAGGACATGAGGAATCTATGTGTGATTAGAAAGAGCTTCCAATTTGCCATTCCAAATACTTGGTTCATATGTTTATCTTATCACTTTTTTTATATATATATATGTGTCTGGTATTAAGTGTCAATCCCACCCCACTAGAATATTGGTAACATCTTTAGCCACGTGTGATGAAGGATTTGGGCCCAGGTCAGTCCTCTTCCATTTTCATCTGTTGGTCCTGGGCCACTCCGATCTGCTTCTCTATCCCTCATTGATTTAATCTCTGCTCTTAATGCCCAGACTTTTTCTTGGCTCAGAGCTAATATATTACTGCAAGAGTCCTCAGTCTCAATAGCTAAAATACTCGTAAGTGAAATTCTGAACGCACACAGACTTCATCAACAGCGTTCGCAATGTGTACCAACATTTACTTCTCTTTCCTCTTGCTTGAGTATCTTTAAATGTGGCCACTGTTGGGGATGTTTTGTAAATGCCCTCAGGAAAATATGTCTGGCTCGAAATTTCCATGAATTCCTGTCTGCAGCTGAAATGGCAGAATTTTTAGAGCCCCATGGCTTCAGGCAAGCAAAGAAAAACTTCCAAGCTAGTTTTCTCTTTGAATGGTCTATCTGAATAAGCATAAACACTTGTTTCATAACTGCGTCCTCTTAATCCTTCCCCTTCTACCCACTCAAAATACTGAAGTTACTTAAAGGCATTATGCCCAGCTGCTTATGGCCCAGCCAAACAATGGTACTGTTTCTCTCATTCAGAATTGTCAGGGAGAACTTGATTCTTTTCTTTTCTCAGTTTTTTTTTTTTTTTAATTGTGGCAAGCACACTTAATATGAGCTCCACCTTCGGAACAAATTTTAACAGCATTGTTAATCATAGCCATGGCATTGTACGGCACATCTCTAGAATGTATTCATCTTGCATAACGGATACTCTCTACTCGTTGAACAACAATCCCCACGACCCCCTTTCCTCAGCCTCTAGCTACCACTGTTCTTTTCTCTGCTCCTAAGAGGCTGACTATTTGAGATACTTCATATGAGTGGAGTCATGCGGTATTTGTCCTTATTTCACTTAGCATAATGTCCTCCAGCTTCATAGTGTTTTTCTGTGTTTGTTTTCCAAAGTATGGAAGGAAAAGAAAGATCTGTCGCCGTCGGCCCTAACGGTCTGCCAACATATGACTCTGCTGACGATTTTTACTTGCCCAATACTCATGCAGGTCTCCTCCTGGGCACCTCCTTGGGTTTAATGCTAACCTATTCCTCCCTAATTATTTGGAAAGGTCAAATTAATACTCTGGGAAAGTGCTCAAATGGAAAATGTTCAAATCAAACAAACAAATAAACCTGGGTCTGGCCCAGTATAAATGACAGCCTGAAATAAATCACAAACCAAGGATGATTAGAATTTAAATATTTTCTCCTTCTCTCCAGCAGCTTATTTTTCCGATATAGAAGATGACAAACATTCAAATAAATGACATTCAGCAAAATGTCATTGAATTTTTTATCAGGAAAACAAAAGCATTTTACCCTTACATTTAAAACTCTCTAGTCAATTTTGAAAATAAATAGTTGAAACCCCTAATCAAGCAAAACCTCAACCACGACAGCTTCTCATGATTGGTGTTTATCCTGCTGGCTCAGCCCTCACCGTAAAGTCCACCAAGGAAGGGTAACAGAGCCATTGACTTAATCCCTTTCTGGCAGGCCTTTAAACCGAAATTTCATTAGGTTGCTTTTTGTCTGCAAGCTTCCCCCAAGGTTTCTGTGATATTAGAATACCTCCTTTAAGTGTTATGAAAAGCGCATTAGAGAGTTTTTCCTCTGATTATTTCATAACATAACATAGCAGTTCCTTCTGCCAGCAAGCCCACACAACCGTTTTCAATAAATGAAAACAGTTTTCTTTTTTTTTTTTTACCTTGTATAAAGTGTAGATTAAACAGTAATTAGTTGTAGCCGAGTTTCAACAGTTTCCTTTTACAGCGATCTTTTCACGGCTAGTGTTCAAACAACACAGATAAGTCCCTATAATGTGTGAACGATGGCACAGCCTTAGACTTCAGAAAGGGCAAGGATGTGTGGTGAAGTCAATCCAGTCTTAAACTGTTTTGCAATGATTTCATGCTGAGCAGTTATTTCTATATTCCTTAAATGGCGGGAGTTTCAAAGGCATGGCTGAGTGTGTATTTTTATAACTAGCGAAATCTTATTAAATGGGTATGGCTTTCTGGATTTCTTTCCTTCCTCTTCTCCAAGCTCACCAAATTGAAAGAGGTCAACCCCGGTGTGTAGCAAGCACAGTAGCATCTACATCTTATGGTCACCAGTGTCAATTCTTGTCATTTTTGTTTACTATTATGGGCTTGTCAGGAGCTCCACGTCTCCAAAAATAATTGAAAATGAAAACAAACTTTTGTATGTGCCTTTTTTCTCCACAGCAATGTGTCAGCCTGAGAAAATGCTCTCTTTGAAAAGAAAGCGGAGCTGACATATAATTGTTGTCTTTACCCCAGCTGTTACTGACATTACATGCTGAAACTTCCTTGGAGACGGAAAACCAATTTTGATGTGACGTCCTGAAAAGTCACCACTGGTACTGTACAAATAGTTCAAGGTCACAAGAATCTTGCCTGAGACACTCTCAGGTAAACCTCTGGAGGACTTTTCTTTCTTGGGGAAAGCAGTGTTTTTATTGATTTTGCAAATTGTAGACTTAAAATCTAATAAAGGAAAAGCTATCAAGAGAGGGAAAAAAAAAAAACAAAACCCAACCTAAGTACAAATTCAATGCTTTTGCACTGAAATTTTAAAAAGCAATTTCATGCAAGTATTATGGTAAAAGAGAAGTTAAAAATTTCAAGTCTGATATTTGAAACTTGTATTTGGGAATAGAAAAACTCAATACGATGTTCTGTTAATGAAACATTTGGTAAAGAATGTAACTTTTATTACTTAAATATAAGTCAAGTTCTTTATTAAAAAAATTCTTGCCATTTAGAGTATCCTATCTATTACATAAACATTTGAATTTGTTAGTCTTATTGCTTCTTTATTGAAACTTTCATGATTAAATCAGCAATGTATTAGCTTTATTCTAAGAAAAACCATTTTTTTGCTCTCATCAGTTAAGTAGTGCTGCATGAGTTTCATTTCTGGTTAGTAATCTCTGGGATAAACTAATCTGCTCTCATTTCTTCCTTGTCTTTTGAATCCTCTTATCAAAGCTGAATACTTCTTAGTTACTAAGGTGTTAAGGCAGCCCAAGCTTCTAAGGAAGCTCAACACTACTTACGTAATAAAGGATCAAGACCTCGGTGGTCAGGTTTTGTTTCTGAGTTTGCTGACCACCTAAGCTACACTAGCCAATAATCAAAAAGGTTAATCTGAACTCAGAAACTGGACTGAACTCTCCTCAGACTCACGCTAGTGTTAGTGCTGTTCCTTCTTTTTCCTTAGTTCTGTATACTAGGAAATTTATACTACTCACATGGGTTGAGCTGAGAAAGATCAATTTCTGAACCAGATGTCATTAAGAAAAAAACATCCATTTGGTAAATAACGGCCTCTTATCTACATTCTCGTTATTGTCATCTTTTAATAATATTCTCATTATTTGAGAGCTTTAGGGCAAGAAGCAACACATTAAATTTACAAAGTTTATGACTCATATTCACATGACTGCTATTTAGAGACAGTCATTTTTTATATGTAAATTCATTTTGCTTTGTCCTAAATTAAGATGATAGATAGACAGATAGACAGGCTCTTCCACAACCTCTCCAAGAAAAAAGTTTCATTACACGTTCATGATATGACTGAATCCATAAGGAACAATAACTAATACCACTCAACTTGCAAATATTTACTGAATGTAGAATATAGCAAGATACCATATTTACATTGTCATAATAAGGAAATGGTTATGACTTGTTCCCTAACTTAGACACATTTAACGTAGTTCTAATTACAATAATCATTTATTATTTTCTATGTGCTGTGTATAATATATATGTGTGTGTGTATTTCTCACTGCAATCTTGAAAGGTGTCATAACTAATTAAATGAAGAAACTGATCACAATGAGAAAAAAATGACTTGCCCAAGTTCATCAGGGAATGGGTAAGTGAAAGAGTTGAATTCGAACCCTAGACTATTAGAGCTAAAGATCCATATTTGGTACATTACACTAAACCAATACATAAAGAAAATTGACAGTTATACAAAACACTCTATTAATGAGCAAGCTGTGATCGTTGTCATGTGAGATATGATAAGTTCTACAGAAATTCACATCTTACCATTGGTATCAGAGGAACACTTAGGAGAAAGTACAAACTTAATGACAAACTTGGAAGTCCAGGTAAGGAGTAGACATATGAACACTGAGGCAAAACAAAATCCAGGTAAATGAAACAATGGAAGAAATGTAATCTTGGAGGCCATTCATTACTTTTGAACAATTGTTTACTATCCCACTAGTTTAGTATATACAGTGTCATGTTAGGCTAACCAAGAAAAAAAAGAGAAATATATTTCCAATGAACTAAGTTGGCATTATTGTAATGATTTTTGCATTTGAAGATTGAATTATTTTTTTTAAATAAAGGGGCCCCAAGGTTATCATTTAAGAGGAAAGGGGTAAATGATAAGGTTAATCCTACAGTTGGTGAGTAAAGAGGCTTGAGGCAGAAAAATTGAAGGGATAGCTCAGACAATATGCAAAACAAACGTGTTTGGTTGTAGAAAGTAAAAGAAATGGATAGATATAGGTCCAAGGTACTTAACAGGTATGATGTTGAGTATTAGGGAAACTCATGGTGGTGATGATAAAATGGGAAATTCCGATGTGGGGATGATTTTTGCATTGGCTATCTCAGGTATTCTTCTCTTACATCTCTCATGATATTCAGAATACTACTTGTCCTCCACATACATTTCAAAATACAATTGATTCAATTACATAATTACTATAAATAGACTCTTCCATGTAAGAACCCCCCGAAATAAAATAATATAGTGGAAAACCAAGAAGTCTTGTCAGTTAAAGTTTCCAATTTCAAGTCTAGCTAAATGATTTGGAGAAATTTACCCTAATTCAGCCATACTTTTTTCACGTAGAAAAAAGGAGATGATGGGACTTCCCTGGTGGTCCAGTGGTTAAGAATCCTCCTTCCAATGCAGGGGATGTGGGTTCGATCCCTGGTAGGGGAACTAAGATCTCACATGCTGCGGGGTAACTAAGCCTGAACTTAGTTACTGAGCCCGTGTGTTCTAAGAGCCCATGTGCCACAACTACTGAGCCTGTGCACCACAGCTAGAGAGAAGCCCATAGGCCACAACTAGAGAAGCCCACGCACCACAACTAAGACCCAACACAGCCAAATAAATAAATAAATAAATTTTAAAAAAGAAAAAAGATATGATGTACCAATATATATGTATTTTGAGTTAAAGGAGTTAACAAAGATAAAGAATATAGCATGAAGCCTGATAGAAAAATTTATGTAACGAATATTGAATTTCTTCCCTCCTTTCATGTACAATGAAGGTCACATTTTATTTAGATTAGGAGGTCCACCAACTTCCTGTAAAGGGTCAGTGTTCCTAAGGGTTAGCTCAGTCTGCTATAATAAAATACCACAGACTTGGTGACTTATAGTCAACAAAAATGTATGTCTCACCATTCTGGAGGTTGGAAGTTTGAGATGAGGGTACCAGCATGGGTTCTGGAGAGCGCCTTCTTCTGGGTTGTAGATTGCCATCTTTTTTGTATCCTCTTTCTACATGGTAGAAAGAGGGTGAGAGAGCTCTAGGGGGTCCCTTTTATAAGGGCACTAATCTCATTCATGAGGGCTCCACCCTCAGTACCTAGTCACTCTCAAAGGCTCCACCTCCTAACACCATCACCTTGGATGTGAGGATTTCAATATATGAATTTGAGGGGGAACAAACATTCAGTCCATTGCAGTCATATGGTAACTATTTTAGACCTTGCTGGCAAAAATAATCTCTGCTTCAACTACTAAACTCTTCTGTTAAAGCACAAAGGTAGCCATAGATAATGCATAAAAAAATATGTCTGTGTTCCAATAAGACTTTATCCTAAACAGGAAACATTTAGATTTGGCCTGTGGGTAGGATTTTGCCAACTCCTGACATGTCATGGGTAAGTGGAGCTATGTGTAATTTGTTTATAGGTAATGGAAAGATGATGAATTGTGTCAAGTAAAAGCATGTTATAAATTAGGAAACCTATTTGATCATCATTTTTTGTTTATATTCAATATTAATAATTAAATTGATGTCATAGAACTTGAAGTCAAGATGAAAATACTTAAGATGATTAAATATTTTTACATGTACTATGGTTCCTTGAAAAAGCAACCGAGTTGACCTAAGAGAGTTGAGAAGAATTCTCAGAAAAGCTGGAACTTGACAAATGTCTTAAAGAATGATTCTGAGGGCTTCCCTGGTGGTGCAGTGGTTAAGAATCCACCTGCCAATGCACGGGACACAGGTTCGAGCCCTGCTCCAGGAAGATCCCACATGCCACAGAGCAACTAAGCCCATGTGCCACAATTAATGAGCCTGCGCTCTAGAGCTCGCAAACCACAACTACCGAGCCTGCATGCCACAGCTACTTAAGCCCGCACGCCTAGAGCCTGTGCTCCGCAACAAGAGAAGCCACCGCAACGAGAAGCCCGTGCACCGCAACGAAGAGTAGCCCCAGCTCGCTGCAGCTAGAGGAAGCCTGAGCGCGGCAACGAAGACCCAATGCAGCCAAAAATAAATAAATTTAAAAAAAAAAGAATGATTCTGAGAACAAGAAGGGGAGGATGGAAAGAAGAAAATGCAAGACCTAACCAATAGTATGTGAAAAATTAAGAAGGCATACAATGCTACAACAGGTTGCAAGAACAATGGGAATTTTGACACGGATGAACACAGGGTGTGGGGACATGATGAAGATGAGGCTGGAAATGTAGGTTGCAGATAAAGTTTTTGAACCATAGGATTTTGTATATACTACTGAGTTTCAACAAGGAAGAAGCAGAAATTGTAGTCATCAGCGTTGCTCATCAAATATTTCTGGTTTCACCTCTGGGCAGGGGGTAATCTGGCAAGTTCCCAACTCCATGAAGTTAAGCTGTGGCCACATGACTTACTTTGACCAAAGAATAAGAGGCAGAAATGGTATCTGTCACTTCAAGAGCCAGGGTGTGAACTCCATGACATCTTTTTCCTTCAGGGCAATCATGGAAATACAGGGGGGAGATGGAGGCCCCCCCCAGCCTGGGTCCTCGAGTGAGGATGATGTAAGGGCAGGGCACCCTACTCTACCTGTTACAGTTGTCTAGTGGGAAAGATAAATGAACCTTTATTGTTTTAGGCCTGAACTGTTCTCTTTTCTTATCATAGGCCACCCTACTCTGACTGCTATAAAATTCTTTAAACAATCAAGTAAAATAAGTACCCAAGCAATCATTTAATGCCCCTATAACTTGTGACTTAGAATAGCTGCATTAAAATTTGCATAATACAGTTAAATAACATTTTAAAAATTATCTTTATAATAAAACTTAAAAAGAAAGGAAAATTCTAGACCGTTGACAATCTGAAGTTCCCAGTCCTAGGTAATTCATCAAATATGCTGAATTTGGTCTCAGTAAAATAATGACCCATGGTATTGTATATGACTACACACTCAAGTAAACAAATAATGTATCAGAAAGTTATTTAATGTATATAAAAGTACATTTGAAAAATATAATTTATCTATGTCTTTCTTTGTCCTGTTTAGAAAATCCTTACATTTCAGAGTGATATAACAAAAACTAAAACTGTTATTTTTTGCAGGTATATATGATTTTATAATATAAGAGATGTCTTTTGGTTGTGATCAACATGTTTGGTACAAATAATATATTCAATCTCTTGTTTGCTGTGCCATGGAAATCCTGTAGGAAGCCATTGTTTGGCCATGTGGATAATAGCTTAAAGAGAGGTACTAAGGAATGGCAGACATATAAAAGGTGGCTGTTTTATTTTATTCTCTCTTATTATGAAAAGCAATAGTACACCAGAAATTTTATACACTGTAAATCTAACTCCCTAGTGTTTATCTTTGTAAAGTTTCGGCAACTGAGGAGAAAAGGTCCAAATCAACAAATTAAGTTATACTCACACTGACTGCCACAGGCAGACGCAATTCCATTCTTTGTTTCTACCAATGGTACTAGAGGTCATATCTCAGAGGAAAATGAAAATCTCTGTGTCTCAACCTGACACATTCCATTTAGTTCCCGAACATGATTTACCCAAGTAGTTATGAGTATGACACAGTTAATTTAGTAAACACAATGGTTTGTTCGATACCATTAGCCTTCTAAGAAAATATCCCCACCTGTTTTCTAAAGTATTTTAAGATGTAGGTATAATTAACATTTAAACACAGTTTGACTGTATGTAATACAAGGATTCCAATAAAATAAAATTGTATACATACATATGTGTGTGTATATATATGTGTGTGTGTATATATATATATATTTTTTAATTTTTCCCCATAAGATACAATGAGTCAGAATAAGAACAAGGTGTCTGCATTTTCCAGGACACATTTGTTTTATATTTTGCAGAAATAGACTTTGGTAGTCAAAGGTCAATTAGACATTACTCTTAGCTTAAAGAAGACAATGTCTTAATAAAATATTAGAACAAAACCGAAACACCCTAGCATGGCCTACAAGACTCTACACGAACTCATCCTTTTCTGATTTAATTTTGTGCTATTCTGTTCTCATTTATTTTTACTAAACTGCATTAGCTTTCTTTCTATTTCCTTTGAAAAACAACTTTCATCCCCACCTTCAGGCCTTTGCACTTTCTATTGCCTAGAATCTTCTCACAGTTGACTACTTCTTGGCATTTTACTCTCAGCTTCAACGTCACACTGGAAAGATTGTCTTTGACCTCTCAGTTAGAAGTAACTCCCCCTTTGGCCCTTTTACTCCCATACTAAGCTATTGTATTTTCTTCCTATCAATTATCACCATCTAATACTATCCTGCTTATTTAATAGTTTATTTGCCTTCTTCTAGCAAAACAGTAAGTGTTATGAAAGCGGGAATCACCTCTGCCTTGTTAACTATTCTATCTTTGTGTTCCACTTGTATTGTTGAATGACAGAAAGAAAACTTCTTTTTTCTTTAATTTCCATGGGTCCATTTTTTCTTTCTCTTTCCTCTACATTTTCATGGATGCATTGTATTAGTGATTCTTAAATATATTTTATAGTCTTGCCTTTTACTTTGAAACTAACTCTGTCAAATTCATATCACTTTTTTACAGAAAGGTGCTTATGTATATTTTCAGAGAGCTCAAATGGCACATAATATGGGTAGGTGCCTAACTGGTTCATGGTTTAAAGTTCTGCCCCATGCCTTAGTGATGAATTTAACTGTAATTTAAAATAAGATCAGTACCTTTTATTCTTTATCAATAAAAGCATAAAATAATTTCTGAGTTGCTTGTCTTTGTACTATTGATAACATCAAGATAATTAGCTACATAGACCTTTGACTTTTTTGTAATAACCGTATTTATATGCGTTTATTATCTTCATGCTGAATATTTCCATTTTAACACATTGGAAAAGAGGACCAGAGGGGTAGATATACCATATCTAAATGTATGTTCTTAATGAATCATAAAAAATGGTTAATGTTTAACCAATATTAATATGATATTTTTATTGCCATAAAAACCACTTAGACTATGCTGAAGGATGCTAAGCACAATTAAATTCTATTGTGTGCTCATTATATTAAATGACAAAAGCTGACATCTATTTACAATTAAAATAGTAATATTCTTTAAAAATTTACCATTTGTGAAGCATAACAAGTAGCAACTTCATATTAATTATTTATCACTTTCTGAGGTATCAAGATTGTAGGATTAGAAGGCAGGGAAACAAAATCTTTAGAAAGTGAGCAATGTCCCTTATTCTCATAGTCAAAAATCTGGTAAAGTTTCCTCCTGGATTGAGATTTAAACTGGAAATACAGGATTTCATACCTATGAGGGCAGAAAGGCAACTTCTGTGGAAGAAATGTCATAAGTAGATGTGTAAAATTACTGTAGAAAGATGAGAAATCTAGTTTACCTAAAATGTGGGTTGTATATAATGACAGTATTACAGTTAAGGTAGTTTGAAACAAATGGGTTTTGAATAATAATTCATATAAATGAATACTCCCAATCATAGAAAAACCAATCTAATAGTGATTTACAAGGAGATTTAGAAGAGTAATTATAAGTAATAAATATTATTAAACAACTATTGCTCTGTAGGAGAGTAAAGAGGTACTGAAGACTTGAATTAGGATAGTGATATTATTTATGTTTGAACTATGGGATCACAGCTGCTGGGACAAGGGGAGAGAAGAGTGTCTTAAGTCTACCATGGATTATACATTGCTAAGGTGAGGTGGGAGCAAAAGGAAATAAACCAGCTATAAAGACTTGACTCAGAGAAGAACAGTATCAATAGTATTGAAAAATGCAGTAATCTCACACATTGGTACAGAGTGGTACAATTAATGGGAACCCAGACAGCACTGGGGAATTCCTATAGCAGATTAAAATCAGAAGCCTGTTGAGTGGCAGGTCTTTCACACATGGTCCAGCTACAGCAGGACTTCTGCAGGTGGATGGGAAGAGGTGAGAAGCAGATCACATACCTGAGGAAGTTAAATAGAGAAGTACCCCCAGATGGGGTCTGTGGTTTACTACGGGATCTCAAATCCAGTAGAGGAATGCTGTTCTTGATCAGCACTTGGGGAAATGGTAGAGGGATGTTAGCCAAATTTGAAACCAAATCCAGAGTACTGAGCCAGGTCCAGGGCACAGAGCTTTGTAGCCTTTTGGGTACCTGGGATTTGTCTCCTAGCTAGAAAAGGAGAAAATATGTTAGCACAAAACAGCCCAGAAACAGGCCGGCTTCCAGCTCCAGCATCTGTCATAAATCATCCACTTCATGACTTAAATTCAAACCCTGTTAGACTGTGAGGCTGAAACTTTTGAAATATATCTTCAATTGGTCTGAATTGCTTTAAGAACTAGGGTTGAGTGATGAAAATACATGGAAAATTGAAGTAAAAGGTAAAATCAGGAAGTTTTCAATGGAGGCAGTGTGAATAAAAAATAGAGGATAAATACCCAAGGAACTGTGAGGACAAGAATGATGAGATATTAATCAAATGGATGCGCGGTTGCAACGAGGACGACCAAGAAATCAAGACCGACTCCATGAGGTCTTAAGCTTAGCTGATGAAAAGAGTGGCCAGAGATAAACAGTCAGCAGTAATAGATGGATAAAATGTAATAGATAAGATGAATTAAAGTATGGTTTTGGTTTCAAATGCAGTACCCTCACTACAAAGGCATTAGTAAAGATACAGCTTTGTGGAGTGTATGGAATCACACAAAGAGAGAATGTAGACACACAGGAAAAATATGTTTGGAGAAGAAAATTACGCATTGACATCATTTAGGGTTTAAGAAGTGTGAGAAGAACAAACCATGATAACAGCGAAGCCATGTTCACAAAGGCACAAAGACAAACGGATGATACAGCATAAAAAAGGGCATTTCACTCATGACGGAGTGATCAAAACTGATAAGCTGAGGGAGCAAATGAGGATAAAACTGAGAAAAATTATTTTCATGTGATATTTGTAGGGCCATTATTAACCTATAAAGAAGTAGTTTCTTTATATCCATAGCGATAAATGTCAGATTTTAAAAGGTTACCAAATGGGTTTGATAGGTAAGAAAACAGAGGCAGCAAATATACACTATCCTTATTATAAGATTGAGTATGACAGGAAGAAAGTAAGAGCATAGGCCATCTGAAAAATGTGAATCTGATAAACAATATTGGAGCATGTTAGTGGGCAGGCAGGGAGTCCACATAAGCCAGGATTAAAGACTGAATAGAGGGAATTAAGTTTAGAAGGAGGTTGGACGGTTGAGATTGAACTAAGGGTGATTATATAGGAATTGGTCTTAAAGAAGAACAGACACATACTTATCAGAGCAGAAGAGAAAGAAGAAAATGAATGGAGATGAGCTGAACAGCCTCATTCGAAGGTGAGAAAAAGGGCATTTAAGCAATTTTTTTCTGGATAAGCATCTACCCTCTTATTTAAATAGCAGACAAGGAGGAACTTCTAGGAGTTAAGGATCAAAGTTTGGGAAACTGAAGTTAAATAATTGTTCTTTGGAGAAGCCACTTTGGGGAATTTGATAGGGAATTAACAAATATTATGGAGACCACAGAATAGCACTGATAAATTTATTATATTTTCCAACCTTAAGAATGTTGCTACTCTATATATCTCCCTTTATATGAAAGTTTTGTTTTCAAATTGTTTTATAATTTGACTAAAGTAATATATGCACACGATTTTTAAAATCTAATAGCACAGAGAAATTTAATAAAAAATATGTGTTGATTTACTTTTCTCAAAGGCAAATATTTTCAACCAATTTTGAAGTGCTCAAACAACATTTTCTTTCCCTTTTCTGTTAATATATATGGATTTATAATATTATACTTCCTCTTACCTCTTCTCTAATTTTGTTTTATCAAAATTCTTAGTTCACCTGCTATGCAACTATGGAAATTTAAAAATCATACTTAATCTTCTATTTCTTGTTCCTATAAGTCTCTGACTTACCTTTTTAATCTGTCTTCCTCCCCTTCTTCCCTCCAGTCTCTGTAAAATGTATGTGTATGTTTATATTGGCAGAACTTCTAATATTTATTTTATGTTCTCTAACCTTAGTTAAGTATTCTATGGTATGTCCATTGTTGATTCCAAAAGATAAAAATCAGCAAGCATTATTTTCAGGAAATTAATTTATATGAACATTGGTCACTGTAAACCCAAGTGCCACCCTTGAATTTATGATGCTTGGGCTTACACCCTGGGATAATATGATCATAATTCTTTTAGTGTCACTTCTAATATGCCAATCAAAATATCATGTGACATGGTCAAGACAAACTCTCTCATTATGATGTTCATTGAGTTGCTCAAAATGAAGTTGTGTTTTAGTTTGCTTTAAATTTCGACCATAACAGTTTTAAAGCCTTTTGTTTGTTTTCTCCTAGAATTTGTAGTTGCTTACTTATTTAATATTATTTATGTTTAATTAAATAAATTACTATTTTAATTTTATGGAACGTCTCATGAATTTTAGATTTATACTATAGAGCTTTCCTGTTATTATTATTTTGCCCTGGAGACTTCCGTCCTTCTGCTCTAAGCTAGACTGTAAGATTTTGTTGAGGATTTACCTTTAAAAATCTCCTGAGTCATCTAACCTTATCTTGCTACCTTTATCCTCATTTTGCTAGAGTATTGCCTCAGGGAACTTTCCAAGAAAGGGTTAATAGGACACAAATTTTATAGATCTTTGAATATATGAAAATAGCTTTATTTTCCCCTCACTCTTGATTAATAATGTGAATAACATAGACTTTTTGAAAGAAAATGTTTTCTTCATAACCTGGAAGTTATTATCACTGCATACATTTCTTTCTTGTCCCATCTAATCAAATTCCATTTATAGCAGAGACAATGGAGATTATGAAAAACACCTGCAATAAGAGATGGCCCCATGCAGCTCAAAGGAAGAGTGTGATTTTTTTTGGAGGGGTGCAGCATTCCTACTGATGCATCCTTTTTGCTCTTTCTTGTATGCAGTTCTACTTCATCTTGAAGACTCAGTAAAGGAATGTTTTTTGTTTGTTTGTTTTGTATCATTTTGTGTTGGCAACCGATATAGTCTTAACAGGCTTGGGCTACTAATTTCATATCTATTAAGAATCACAATTTACCGACTACTTTGTATAATGTGAATTTTGGTAATTAAAGGATGTGCATACAAAAAGATTCTGTGTGAATTTAAATTCCATTTTGTTACAAACTAATATTTCTAGTTTACTTGATTTGACTTGGGGCACATATTGAAACTATAGAACAAAACTTTATGATCAGATGTTAATTAGACTCAAATTAATGCGTTTTAAAAGGATTTACCCAAGTATACCCTGGAATAACTGGTATGTATAAGGATTTTATTTAGTATATGATCTGTGTTACACAGTTTAGATATCTGCTCCATGTGTTAGAAAAGACAAGGAAAGAAACAATAACTACATTTTTGTAATAGTTTATTCAGTCCCCTTTTATTTTCCTTAAAGACACATTTCTAGGCAGAAATAAATATGCACAGTAACAGCCATTGCTAGTTTCTGACCTACAGACTGCTAGTTTCTGATCTACGTATTGCTAATGGTATTGCTGTTGTAACTTAGGAAAATTTCTGAATGGAAGGTAAATGGAAGAATTTTCCCTGTCTGGCCTACAATAAATTATCGATGCACTGGGCTATCAGACTGGAGACATTTGACGAGACACCAAAGGGAAGCCACTGAGAGCAAAGGTTCAGGGATTTGTTTAAAAAGTGATTTATTATTGGCATCATGCCATCTTTGAAAATCTTTCCCCAGGCAATAAACATTAGAAATTTTATTATCATTGCCCCAGTCTTCAGCTTCTTTGGGAATCAGATAGCTTGTCTCATTGTAGCCTAGGGCTGCCTTCATAGTTTCCTCCAGGAAAAGTGACCCTGGTTTGCAATAAAAGTCATGAGGTTAATCTGGTACTTGGTATTGTTTTCCCCAAGAGATCCTAAGTCTTACATTAAATTATATTTTTTTCATTATTCATCTTCCTCATTAAAATTCTTTGCATTAAAACCTTTCAAATGATAGCATATTCTGACCCATGTTTCCTGAGTGAGCTTCTGGGCATTGGTGTTGTGGCCTTCTCTGCTATAGATCTTTTGGTAGTTTAATCAGAACAAGCTTCATCTTCCATCTCACTAGCACCCCTTAGTGATGAGATCTACAGCAGAATAGTCAGACAGAGTTGTCTTATATGCACTTAATACTGTTTTATTTTTTTTAATTTTATTGAAGTATAGTTGATTTACCATGTTGTGTTAATTTCTGCTGTACAGCAAAGTGACTCAGTTATATATATATATATATATATACACTTTTTCACATTCTTTTCCATTCTGGTTTATCACAGGATATTGAATATAGCTCCCTGTGCTGTACAGTAGGACCCTGCTGTTTATCCATTCTATATAGAATAGTTTGCATCTGCTAATCCCAACCTCCCACTTCATCCCTCCTCCACCCCCTTAATACTGTTTTGTGAATAAGGAAGTTCCATTTTTTTTTAGTTGACAGTTTCTTAACAAGTACTATCATTGCAATAACATCCCTACTTTAAAAACACCCTATTCAACAGAGCATTACAAAGAAATAAACAACAACAAATCTACAAATACTTTATTTATTCAAAGAAAATAATCTCTTAGATGCAAGTTTGTAATTTTAAAAGGCTGATACAACTACACAGTATAAATTATACAACCTTGTACTCAAAATTTAAGTGTTACATTTTCCACATTGCTTCATTATGGCTCAGAAAGATAATACAAAAGAAAAATGCGTAGTAATTTAGATGAGAAATTAGATTTTTCTCCAGAAGAAAAGGACATATGAGGAGAGAAAAAGTACCTAACAGTCGTATAATGTTTCCTTTTTTCTGATAGAACCGTCACATGTGTTGTGTCTTCTGAGCATGTATCAAAGTAAAACTGGCAAATCCAAAATTATTCTAGTTGATTTTTTTCAGGGACAGATTTAATATAGGTAATTCAAAACTGTACAACACTTGGAAATGCCGGGGAAGTGAAGGCCAGCTACTCCTTTCAGGAAATTAGGGCTTACAGTGAGCTGCATCTGATGATCCCAAGTGTCTACAGACTGGGAAGTTGGAAGAAATTATCACTGATGAACTAAAATACCTGAGAGATGAATTATATGTACTTCCAGGGTTGGGTAAGAGGGAATAAGCCCACTACACTTCAAAATGCTGGGTAAAGAGAAAGGGCAACTACCAGAAGACTCTGAGAAGGAAGCGAAATCAAGCTGATTGGGAAATGAAGTCAAAATTGGAAGAAGCAACCTGTATGAAGTGAGAGCCCAGGGGGGAGTTTTGTTTTGTTTTTTTCTTTTCTACTTTCTGTCCTGCCATGGATCTGAGAATGAGACCCCAGCAGGGTATCATAGGCAACAAAAGCTCTGATGAGCCTTGTCTTTCTGGACATAGAATCAGGAATAAGGGCCACCATGAGCAAGAGAGTGTAAGGGGTTCTTTCTCGTCACCCCCTGCCCCCCTTTGGGCTCTCCTAGTTCTGACCCAAGGATGGTCTGAGTCACTGAGTTGCAACAGCTAGAGCAAATGAAAGAACTTTGTGTCTATGTTCAAGATGATATTTAAACTGAGGCCTATTGGCAGGAAAATGGGGAAGCAGCTCTTTCATGAGGATAATTGAATAAATAATTAAATACTGAACAAAAGGCAACATGGCTGGATCTCAGTGGAGGGGGACAAGATGAGATTGAAGAGAAAAGCAGAGGCCAAATGATGCCAGGTTCAGAAGGTCAAGTCAAGGACAATAGCAAATTCTTATATGACACTTACTGTGTTCAAGACACTATTCCAGTTGCTTACATAGTTAACTCATTTAATTTTCTCAAGAACTCTGACAAATGTATTTTCACCATTACCATTCTCATTTTAAAAATGAGCAAACTAAGGGGCAAAGAGATTACATCCTGGAGTTCATACAGATTACAACTAGGAAGAACTAGAAAGAGAATCCATGCAGGATTCTGGGGAAAAAATCCAGCTTTTGTTCTAAGCGCAATAAAAGGTGATGACAGGGCTCTAGGCAGTGAAGTAATAAATGTGTTTTAGCTTTTCAAAATATATTTCTGGTTATTATGTAGCAAGTGCATTAAAACCAGGCAAGAATGAAACGGTAAACCAATAAACCGGATAAGAGATGGTGGTTGATCAGAGTAGAGGGTCAGCACTGAAAACAGAGAAACAGATGATACGAGGAAACCTTTTGTAAGCAGAATCAACCCAACCTGCTGGTGAATTAGATGTGCAAGTGTCAAGGACGATTCCTAGGTGTCTAGCTTGAGCAATTAGTTGAACAGATATGGCTTTTACTCGAGATGGGAAACACTAGACTAAAGGCAAGCTAGTTTATGATGACAAACATGAGAGATAACTATGACATTTCCATGTAATATTCAAATAAGTTATTACATAAGTATGCATCGTAGAAAATACGTCAGGGCTGGAGATGTAAGTATAGGCATCAGAAAATATTGATGACATTTAAACCAACAAGAATGAACTGGACTTGAGGGCAGGGGTAGAATGATAATTTTTAAAAAGTCAAAAGTCAGGCCCTACTAACTCCAACATTTAGAAGATGGTAAAGGAGGTATTTCTGGCCGCAGAGTATTCTGGGTTTTCTTCTTTCTTAACATTTTTCCCACTCATTTCTTGATATTTAATCTAGCAATGTGATGCTCTCAGGCTATTCCTGTACTTATAAATCAGTCCCAGAGAACAATGGTCATGGTTGATCGATGTTCCTTAGAAGTTAAATGAAACATTTAAGCAACCGGTGAATAATATCCCCCTAGAGCACCTCCAGAGTGCATTCCTCCATGACCTTGGTTTTGCACTTCTTCTACAGAAGATTCTGTTCCCACAAAAGTGAGTCAGAACCAAAATATTGTTAAATCAAGGGAAGATCTCTAACTGGCTGTTGTGTTTGTATGTACTTTGCTGTGGAAATGCTAGGCCTTTGAGTCTTTAATCTTAGTCCGCCAGCCTGACAGCTTTGAAATTGCTGCAGAAAAGTTCATGGAAAGAGATAAATCAGGATATCATCTGCATAAAAAAGACAATGCATCATCATGGTAAGTAAGATAACCAGATGAAGCATAGATACTGAGGATAAGCTCTCCTGGGTAGGCTCAATAATAAGACTAGGGAATTCAGGAAAGTTCCAGAAACAAAAGTCATATGATTATAAGATATTATCCAGTTTCGTCATGGAAATAACACACACACACACACACACACACACACACACACAAATGTAATCATGTGCTTCAAAATTCCTTGCAAGTGTCAAGATACTCTGAGTCTGAAATTACAGTTAAGAAATAAACAAAAATATAAAAAACAGACATACAATGAAAAGGTCAACATAATAAACATAATGAGCTTCTCTTGCAGGTAAGAAATCTTTTTAAGACCAAATTAAATTTGGCATTTAAATCATAATTTAATCCACCTGATCCCAAAGTCTAAATGAATCTAATTTAAGAAATACAATATGACACATAAATTGGAACTATCATACCTTAATATGTAGTAACATCTTTGTTTAAAAATAGGGTGGGTTTGAAAAAGGGCAGAAACCTGATTAATTTTCTAGAGACAAGGAGGCTCCTGCGTTATTGAAAGGACAAGTATCCTCAATATCTCTCCCAACTGATAAAGTGGAAAAGCAAATGCTCTCAAAGGCTGCAGGCTCTCTTATAAGCTATCCGCACTGGAAATAGATCTTGATAGTAGTTTTTTGCTGCCACTCTTGTACTTTTTTGGTAAGGAAAGGCACTGTAGAAATTTCAATATATACCGTAGAACCTGAAATAGGCAGATCAGAATCAACCAATGATTCAATGTCAGGAGAAAAGATGATGGTGGTCAGAGGTGGCCAACTGCAAATGAGCTCAATTTTCTAAACCCAAAAATAAATTCAAATAGCTGAACTTAGCACAGTGCACTATATATGAGAGATGAGTCAACACTGAAGCTACTATTTTCTGTGTCTTTCCCTTCATTTTTTAAAGAAACATTATACACCTGTTACAAAAACAAAATATTTGTTTGGGGAATGTCACGGTGCGATAATGGTTGGTGAGTAGAGCTACAAAACAAGAGTTCCATTGGGCAAAAGGTGTCAACTTGAAGTAAGATAATTTATAAAACCATGTTTTCAACCATATCTTGAACTTGAGTGAATCTTAAAACTGCCAAGAAATGCTGCTATTAGAAAATGCTAATATTTAGACAACTCATTAACACTATAGGGAAGACACGCTGAATTTGAAGAAAATAGCCAGTGTGGTTTTGGGGAAACTAATGGAGTGGAATATTTGTGTGGTATCAAATTTCACAAAAACATGAAATTCTACAAAAAGGAGTCAGAAGTCTGCTGCTAATTAAGAGGTATATGGTGTTAATTTATTTTATCTCCCTTCCCACACCCATGTTTATTTCCTTCTGTGGACTTGCACTACGATATAGATGATTTGAGTTTCTCAATACTCCCTCATGACACAGTTTTCATATTCCATACCCTTCTACCTCCTTACCCATATCTTTCCTCTCACCCATCAACACACATATTAATGATTTTTTTTATAATTTACGTCAACCCTCTTATTTATTTTATTATTATTTTTGGCTGCGTTGGGTCTTTGTTGCTGTGCGTGGGCTTTCTCTAGTTGTAGCGAGCGGAGGCTACTCTTTGTTGCGGTGCGCGGGCTTCTCATTGCGGTGGCTCCTCTTATTGCGGAGCATGGGCTCTAGGTGCATGGGCTTCAGTAGTTGTGGCACACAGGCTCAGTAGTTCTGGCTCGCGGGCTCTAGAGCACAGGCTCAGTAGTTGTGGCGCACGGGTTTACTTGCTCCGCGGCATGTGGGATCTTCCCGGACCAGGGCTCTAATCTGTGTCCCCTGCACTGGCAGGCAGATCCTTAACCACTGCGCCACCAGGGAAGCCCCCAACACACATATTAGAGCTTTGTCCCCTTCTATCTCTTCCCCTCTGAGCCTACTGTTTTTCTAGTATCAATGCATAGTTGAAATGTAGCCTGTTGAACACGAATTTTAGAACCCCAAAATTGGATTCAATTCTCAACTATGTAGAAATAAACTCTTAGTGAAAGTATTATAACAATAACGCTAACATCAAAGATGAAATAAAAAGTGGATATGAAAAGTACTTTTCTGCATATGAATGTTGTTATTGGTAAGGTGCTATCACACTCAGGTATGGATGCCCATGTGGAACTATCCTAATTTGAAACTTTCAGATGTAGTATCTAGTTAATAAAGGGAATTCTTGTGAAATTCCAGAACCCACATGCAGGATTTTGGAGAAATCTAAAACTTCTAGATTAATGGCTAAAAACAAGATGAGATCATGGATGCCTTTTATTTTTCCTACCCAGTATTTTTGGAACAACTTTGCTATGTTTGATTAATTTCCAGATTTGTGAGTTGACCTCCTAAGGTAGAATCCAGAAAACTTCTTAAGAACTTGAATTCAAAAGTGAGCAACTTTAAGAGGTAGGTCCATCCAAAAGTAATTTTGTCCCCAAAGGCAGTAGTGGCTGGGCATCAAATTGTGAGGGCAGCAGCAATCCAAAGTCCCCAGCACAGAGCCACCTTCAATCAGGCAATGGCAGTCATGGAACTTCCCAACATTGCTCCAGGGGTGGCAGCAGCATCAATGATGCCTCATTGAGTGAACTCTGCAGGAAAGATTTTGGTGTTATTCTGGGAAAGTTTGCTTGAAGCTTGGTTCTTTCATGTCAAAAAAGTTGTGATTGGGAGGTTACTGCTTTTACTATAGTATAACTGAGACCACCCTGATTGACAGAAATATCACGGAGTTCAATTCTAACCATGTTCCAACAGGCCATAGGGGTGCCAGAGGAAGGGTAAGGAGGAAGAAAGACAGACTGATATCACACGAAGAAATGAGAAATGTGCTTTCTTAGAAAGAAGATTTTGGATCAAATATAAGATCTAGAGCTACATAGCAAGAGGATCTAACCTTGCACATGCAAAGACAAATCTAAGTGCAATCTTAACATGTGTTTGAAAGTGAAATAATGGCATTGTTTAGAATTTAATGTAAATCCTAATTGACATGCACAAATAGTAAAAGAGAGAGAACCACAGCACATGATCCACTCTCTATGTACATGTATATACAATATACACTCACATGCAGAAAAGCAATGAATACAAACCGAGAGGAGGTCCTTCTGAATTAGAAATATGTTGACAGTATTAAAACTGCTTTAAACTGTAATTTGATTTATAACATTGATTTTATCCACACTATCAAGATAGAGGTGATGAATGGGAACCCTGCTCAGACAAGTTTCCACCTAGGTTCACAGGTAGCATAGACTTTGAAGTTCCCTACCTACTCGCTCACCTTATAAAACAGTCCTTTTGCTATCACTATAATCACACTCCTTATATTTACTTTCTCTTGAGAGTAAATATTTCCAACTTATTCTGATTTACATTATTATTTTCTTAGTATTTTTCATTTTTTCAGTGATGTTACAAATGTAAATTTATATCCAGCCTTTTCCAAATTAATACAAATTTTTATTTCTCCAAGCAGGTGAAAAAGGTGAAGAAACAAATTTCACTTTTCTAAATTATGCTTGCTTAACTAACAAACAAAAGAAATAAATAAGCATACCAAAAAAGGAAAATCAAAGAACATTTACTTCAATTAAAAAAAAAATCAAAACCAAAATATGACAAAAATGATCATAGGATTAGGGAATAAAGGAGCTATATTGTTCTGGTTGAGGAAATATCCTGATAAAGTAAACAAAGAATAGAATCAAATGCTCATATCTTTGAATGAAACAAATAAACAACAACAATCAAATCTCATTTATCATTCTGTACATGCTATGAAAAGAGACCACTGAGAAAGTTCCAAGCTTGTGAACTGCACTGTTCTCTTTTAACTCAAAGTTTATTTTTTCTTCTCTATTTTTTCAATTTTAAACTTCGTTTTAAAGGCTTAAACTGCATAAAGACATCTACCCACAAATATAAAATTTATTTTCTAGGTTAAATAGGGTATAAAATTAAGGTCCCAGCTAATGATGAAGGTATCTATACATGTGTTTATTCTCAGGGGGGCCAACTCTCTCACTTTAGTTTAGATAATACCAGTCTCCTCCACTAGTCAAACAGCAAATAACGTTCACCATAAATGTCAACAGAAAGAGAGGGTGTTATGAAGCAAGAAACACGATCGGGACTAACGATGCTTTGCAAAGCAAGCACGGGAAAGTAGACAATTTAGTTGCTAAAACAAAAATGGGTTTTGAGACTGGGTCAGATATAGAACTTGAATAGCAGAAGTTCTTACATTTGACACGGAAAGGGTTAAAAATCCGTTCTGGGACAAAGCTGCTAGGATTTTAGAATGGCAGGAAATTAGAGTGGATTCCAAGTCTGTCCAAGGAAGTTCTTTTTCCTGGCTTTATTTCAATATTTGATAAATAAAATATGCAGTTATTTAAATGATAAGTTAACACAGGTAATCATAAAAAAACAGTGGTTTTGAAAAGGTGTAAATGAAGGGGGAAAAGGGTAGATATCATATCATATTTAGAGAAACACCATCTTAAACATATTCCTAGGGAGAAAGTCTCAGAGCTAGAGTCAGGAGCTTTGAAGGGACTAGAGTTCGCTGTACAACAGTGGTTCTCAACCCAGGTGATTCTGACACCTGCCACTTCCCACCTCCAGAACGTCTGGCAATGTCTGGAAACATTTTTGCTTGTCACAAGGGATGCCATTAAACATCGTGCAATATATAGAACAGCCCCCCAAAACAAAGCAATTTTTAACACAAAATGTCAGAAGTCCAGGATTGAGCAATTCTGTTATGGACAGTTCTAGAATTCCAGAATGGTACCATTCATTAGGCTCCCAAATCAAAAAGAAAAAACAATATACTAGATGTTGGGTATGTTCAGAAAAGTTTCTTTAAATACAAAAGAAAGATAATTTTCTTCTTAGGAACATCCATATAGTATTTTATCACATTAAAATAACTCTAATGTATGAGTGCTTTGGTTTTAGCCAGACGTCAGTTACAAAATACATTTTGCTAATTATGAGTTTTTACTTTGGGCACATGCACAAAACTCTCTCATCCTAGTTTTCCCATCTCTGAAGATGGACGTTGTGATGCTTCCATTCTAGGGATGCTATAAAGAGTATATGACAATATTTATAAGGACCACACAGAGCAAATAATAGCAATTGGTATTATTATTGTCATTATCACTATTTTATATGGGGTAATATAAGCCACTCAAATCCTATGCAGTTAAAATTGGGAAAGTTCAAAGAATATTGATAACATTCTACTGGAAGGTACCAACAAGGAAGAAGAGACCAAAAAATTCATTATTGTTCTCAAGTCTCAAAATTTCCAGTTCGTGTGTTTCCTTCCAGAAAGTGCCCTTGATATAGCAGCAAGGAACAGCAACTTAAGAACCTGTCTCCCATATGAAACAAAGAAAAATGTGGATAAAATAGATATGTGGTGAATTTAAACTGATGGATTTCCTCAGTGCAATAGGAGAGTGTCCTGTCTTGTCCAAACCCTAAGGGGAACCTCAACAGATCACATCTTCTATCATCACTTCCCTTTGAGTGGAGGTGGAAACTATGATGTGCTTCTTACCAACAGAACAGGTCACTCCCATGGTTATGTCCCATTATATACGGCTCCATCCTAGCAGCCTGGAGAGAGGGACTGCCTTGCTGGCCTTGAAGAAGCAAACAGCCACGTTGTAACCTGTTATGAAGAGGGCCATGTGGTTGGCTGAGGGTGGTCTCTAGCCAACAACTGGTAAGAAACTAAGACCCTCAGTCATACAGTCAAAAGAAAATACATTCTGCCAATGACCTGGATGACTTTGGAAGTGGGTTCTCTCCAGTAAACCCTCCAAATGAGAACATAGCCTGACTTCAGCATGGGTAGACCCTGGGCAGAGAACTCAGCGAAGCCTTGTCTGGGTCCTGACCCAGAGAGTGTGAAATAATAAATGTGTGCTGGGCAAACCCACTAAGTCTGGGATAATTTTTTTTTTTTTTTTTTTTTTTTTTTGCGGTACGCGGGCCTCTCACTGTTGTGGCCTCTCCCGTCGCGGAGCACAGGCTCCAGACGCGCAGGCTCAGCGGCCATGGCTCACGGACCCAGCCGCTCCGCGGCATGTGCGATCTTCCCGGACCGGTGCACGAACCCGTGTCCCCTGCATCGGCAGGCGGACTCTCAACCACTGCACCACCAGGGAAGCCCTGGGATAATTTGATATGCAACAATAGAAAACTAATAGAGAAGGACTGGCCAAAAATATAGAGTATCTCTAAAGTGGAAGTAAAAGCTTGGATATTTAAGGTATAAAGAATTACAAATAAAGCTAGAACATGAAGGGGTTCCATGGATCATGGACCCATACTAGGTTGGACTTGATAGTCCTATTTTACAAGCTTACAGAGTTAACACACACACACACACACACACACACACACACACACACACACACACACACTTCATAGGTATTGAAAATACTTTATTTTACTAAGAAATTGCAACTGAATCTACAACATCTATGTTTTCATGAAAGAATTCTATACCCTATGGAGATAAATGGGAACCAATTAAGCCAATTTACGAAGCAGGAACTCTTTTATTTGGGAATACTCCTACAGCGTATTATCATGCCAGTAAGCTGGATGCTTAATGTGAATATTTCAAAGTTATTATTTCAAAGTTATTAATGTCTTCGTAAATATTTTAAGCACACGAACGTCACCATGAAAAATTAGGATGCATTCATTCACTGATGAAACATAACATCAAATTAAATGGGCTTAGGAAACACCCTCTTGAAGTTGAAAAATGTTGACGTCAAGGTCAAGTTTTACAGGAGAGCTTGGCTACATTATACCCTACATTTTTCATCAAAGGCATGGAAGGGGTATTTTAATTAATTCAGGAAATACATCATTCATGGAATTATATGTAAGTGTAAAAGGAAGTCATTTAACCTGATAACAGGAGGAAAGAAAAACGTGAAGCAGCATTAGATTTCTGCAGGTAGTAAAAACAGGCAAATGTGTAAGAGAAACTTGGGAGCAAAATGAAAGATGAGGCTTGTTTATGAAGAGAGGGGGACTCTTCCCTCTCAACCTAGTCATGTTCTCTGCATGCTTCTTTCCTCACATTTAAGGCCAAAGAGGATTTCAGATGATGACTGGTGACGTGACTCATCTAAGAGACACACACAGCTCTCAGGACTCCGCATCCTTATTACAACTAATGATAAAACAACTTGTGGCAACATTTACACTAATTGGCCTGTTTGGTACAAATGCATCAGGCTGATATTTTTGATGTCATGGTGAATACTTGTTTGATACTGAAATTAAAACACACAAACAAATAAATAGTTAGGTAGAAATACCTCCCTAATAATTTTTAACAGGATGAAGTAACAACAGCAATAAGGATGTGGTCTGAAAAGAACCACAGGGGAATGAGTAAATCTGGATCAATGGTAGCTTCCTAGTCTATAAAATACAATAATGTGTATATATTTATTGTGAGAATTAAAGTAGATCATGTTTACAAAAACGTAATGTCTTACAAATGGAATGTGACCAAGTATTGTTGTTGCTGGGTTTAAGTTATCCAGTCTCTAAAAAACACAACCATAATTTACTTCAGTGCAAATGGTAGCCACCAGAGAATTCTTGCAAAGGACCCAGTCATGATTGGCTCTCAATAAAACTGGTTTTAAAGAGGGACTTCCCTGGTGGTGCAGTGGTTAAGACCCCTCACTTCCACTGCAGGGGGTGCAGGTTCGATCCCTGGTGGGGGAACTAAGATGCTGCGTGGTATGGCCAAAAAATAAATTGGTTTAAAAGAAATATTTCTTTTTCATTAAAGATGCCAAGACTGGATGAGCAGAAAAAGTTGCATGTCTTCTTCCAAATCAGTGATATCATGACACGAAAATTCTTCCTGCGACAAATCATTGCAGTGCGGAATCAAAAGGAAGAAAAACCCAAGGTTGTACTACTTTGAAGGTCTCTGAGGACTAGAAGATTCATGATAAAGCAAGAGACTGAAGAGCAAAGCCTAGTATCAATAACAATCACAAACCTCTGAACTGTCCCTATCACCTTCGACCCATCCTCCCAGGCAAGTACCAGGTTTAGAAAGAGCCGTTTTCTCCCTTCTTGGCAAACATGAGGAAAGAACTGGGTCAGATGACACAGATACTTTCTTTTATTATTGCTCCCATAATTATAAAAACGAAAAAGTGTAACAACAACAAATTTAGGGACAAGTGAGTTTCCTATTATGGACTTCAAATGGTTGTGGTATTAGCAGTATTAGTAATCTACCAATATATAGCTTCACATGACTCAAATGAGGCAGATAAACAAATTCAGACATCCCTACAAGGCAAGGGCCTCCTGCAGTTTTCTCTGCCTCCTGAAATTGCAGCAGCGAAATGGCATAATTCACCGAGTCTCTAGAGTGTCATAGTTTGATGGCATTTCACAGCCGTGGCACATCACGTTACATTATGTTCACAGTGTCACCACAAAAGCCACGGCACCATAAAGTGATAACATTGCATAATGAGACATACAAACCCAATGTAATGTGACATACAAAGAAATCAACGCAGCATATCGCTAAAAGTACCCCAGTTTGGAAAGGGGTGCCAATGAGCATTTCAAATGAATTTACAGATCATTCATTTCCTACATAATTCTACTGTATTTAATTTCTGTGCATCTGCAGGCTTCCACAGAGAAATTTAAAGCTGAATTTGCGAGCTGTGCAGTTGCATGGCCATATTTCTTTTCCAGAGGAAGCCATGGAGTAAAATGTAAATATGTAGCATAAACTATCTGAAGGAATTCAAAGAAGGGCAAGCGTGTCTTTTTAAAGGGTGGTCTCTCTGTAGAGATTGTGTGCAGGGCCACACATTCCTTAAATGAACTGGCACAATTCTGACCTGTCAGCAGTGAGAAAAAAAAAAAAAGAGGTCCCTTTAAAAGAAAGACGTAGCAATTATAAAAGGATTAAAAGGTAGGATTTATCTGGAAGGGCTACAAAGAACACAGAGTGCTGGGTAGACTTAGACACGAAAGCAATAAGAAGTTCCTCAACAATAATCTTTTATTATAGGAGGAACAGTCCCAGCTAACACTGCCCCAAAGCCCTGAGCAAGTTACTATGGGAACACTCAAGGACCAAACTTCTAATAGCAAACCACTGACAACACTGCCTTTGCATCTCACACAAGAAGGATAATAATGCTCTCTCATGTCTGCTGTTGAGTAAAATTCCACACCAGTTGTAGTGAGTGCAAGGAAGATGGAGTTAACGCCAGTTAGGAATGAGTATCTGATGGTGTAACTGAGCAGGGGTGTCTGTAAGTGATTTGCAAGTAGTAAACTATGATGACTGAGTTAGACTAGAAGATATTCTAAGGTAAGTTTAGACCTTTGAGTGTACTGTTTTTTAAACTTTAAGGTATCATTTTCAAAACTGAATCAAAAAGTTTAGGAAACTAGATTTAAAATAACATTTAAAAATGGAAATTTTTAAAAGACTATGATTTACATCTATGCAAATTAAAAACCCTACCTTGTGTATTTAGGATGGAAATGTGTTTCACCATCCCCTTACTTTTGACTCCATCTTATTTGAACTTTAAGAAGACCTGAAAAGTCAGCACTGCTTCTGACCTAGGGACATTTGTGGACCTTACCAACTAGTTCTATCTATTCCTTTTCTCCCCAGTTCTGAAACCATCTCCTTGTTTACTATGCTATGTTTGGCATGCTATCTTGGATGGAAATGGGCATGGCTACAAAATGATTGAGAGTGTATTTAGAAGTTAAAATAGACATGAAATCATACAAATTATAGTTATGTTTTCAAATAAAACACATGCTAGTTTTCCATTATCTTCTGTGTGTGTGTTAAAACACATGAGATCAACCCTCTTAAATGTTTAAGTGAACAGTACAGTGTTAATTATAAGTAAGATCTTCTAAATCAGATGTCTAGAACTTTTTAGTTTGCATGACTAAAATTTTATACCCTTTTAATAGCAACCTTTCATTTCTACTTCCCCCAAGCCCCTGGCAACCACCATTCTACTCTCTCCTTCAATGAGTTTGACTACTTTAGGTACCTCATATAAGTGGGATCATGCAATATTTGTCCTGTCCTGGATGATTTTACTTAGCATAGTGTTCTCAAGTTTCATCCATGTTGTTGTTTGTATATGACAGGATTTCTTTCTATTCTAAGGCTGAATAGTATTCTATTTTATGTATATACCACATTTCTTTATCCATCCATCCAGTCTTGGGCATTTAGGTTGTTTCTACCACTTGGCCATTGTGAATATTACTGCAGTGAACTTGGAAACATAAATATCTCTTCGAGATCCCATTCTCAGTTCTTTTGAATAAATACCCAGGAGTAGGATTGCTGTCATGTGGACGTTCTATTTTGAATTTTTACAGAAGCCCCATAGTGTTTTCCATAGTGGTTTCACCATTTTACATTCCCATCAACAGTGTATAAGGGTGCCAAATTCTCATGAAAACACTCGCTATTTTATATCATTTTAATAATGACCATCCTAACGGGTGGGAGGTGATATTTCATTGTGGTTTTGATCTGTATCTCCCCAATAATTAGTGATTTTGAGCATCTTTTCTCAGCTCATATAACTGCTTGCTATTTGTATGTCTTCTTTGGAGAAATATCATTCAAGTCCTTTCTCATTTTTTAATTAAGTCACTGTTTCTTTGCTATTGAGTTGCAGGAGTTCCTTATATATTCTGCAGATCAACTTCATGTCAGATATGTCGTTTTCAAATATTTTCTCTCATTCTGTGAGTTGCTTTTCACTCTATTGATTGTTTCCTTTGTTGTGCAGAAGAATTTTTTAGTTTGATGTAGTCCCACTTGTGTTTATTTGTTTTTGTTGCCTATGCTTTTGGTGTCATATTCAAGAAAACACTGCCAAAACCAATGTCATGAAGATTTCCCTTCTCCTAGGAGCTTTCTTCTAGGAGTTTTACAGTTTCAGTCTTATTTTGAAGTCTCGGATCCTTTTTGAGCTGATTTTTATGTACGTTGCAAGACAGGGGTCCAGTTTTATCCTTTTGTTTGACCAGGAACCCTGACCAGTGTCAGGGTACTATGGCAAAACGATACCATGATCTTCCTAACGGCCTTCATGCAGCTGGTGCTATGCTTACGTAAGATGAAGAGCCTTTAACTGGTTTCTGGATTTCTCGCAAAGGAAATTGGTGTATGTACTGTTATTGAATCTGTGTTTCTGTGGAAGGAATTAAGGAAGGTCTGGGGCTTCCAATTTTGACATCTTACTGATGTCACTCCTGTATCGCTATCTTTTATGCCTAACCTATTTGCAATCAGGGCATTTGTGGGGTAGGTATTACAATTCATAGATCTGTAAACATCCTTCTTTATCTGGAATGCATCTGATCCTCAGCCTTACAGAGGGCATAAAACAAAACAGATTCCACATATAAGGCTAAAAAATGAGCGCATCGGGCTTCCCTGGTGGCGCAGTGGTTGAGAGTGCGCCTGCCGATGCAGGGGACACGGGTTCGTGCCCTGGTCCACGAAGATCCCACGTGCCGCGGAGCGGCTGAGCCCATGAGCCATGGCCGCTGAGCCTGCGCGTCCGGAGCCTGTGCTCCGCAAAAGGAGAGGCCACAACAGTGAGAGGCCCGCGTACCGCAAAAAAAAAAAAAAAAAAAAAAAAAAAAAAAAAAGAGAGCATCTGGATGATTCATGGCATGAATCCACTGACAAGAAAACCTTAGATATCATTTTAGAGCATTTGGTAGCAAGTTTCCTGATCCATTTATTCATCATAAAAAAGAAGAAATATTAAAGATAAACATATTATGTGAAAATTGTTTGCTCCAACTTAAATTTAGCATCCCTAACTAGTCCTCCAATTTTTCAGTTCAGTTCTACTTGCTCAAATCCTGTTAATGTGTGTTCTAATATATAACTTCTGTACTTATGACATGCCCTCTAATTATGGCAAGAACCTTTAAAACTAAAGTAGCATTGAGTTACAAAATTAATTATTCAAACTTGTATACAAAGTAGAGAAATGCACAAGTTAACCTTTGGCAAATACAGGCTTATACATGTAAAAAACCTTCATTTAACAACACCTATCTTGGAAGGATAGAATCAAGGACAATTGACCACAAGTAATGATTCATTAACAGTAAATCTGTTTTGGGCTCAAGCTCCCAGAAAGACAATATCAGGAACCTCTGATTTCTCCAAGATCTATAGCACATGACAGTCCCAGAGTGTCTGACAAGGTGTTCATACAACACATGTCACTGTAAATAAATGATCACTCCTCTCTGAGCAAGACACAATCTGTTTTCTACTTTAATCAAGGTCACAGTACAATTACTGCATCTGAGTTTCCTCCCCCACCTCCTTCCTCTCTATTCTCTTTGCCTAGAGAACAAGGACACAGTCATGACTTATTTAGACCTCCTCTTCAGCACCTAGAGACCTCAGGCAAGGGACACACTTGGTAAAGAGACTCAGTAACTGTGGAGTTCTGGTGTCTTTTTTTCTTTTTTTAATTCACTCTGTAATTTGATTGGATTTTTCTTCTCCACTCTCATGATATGGCAAACCTTAGTCCAGGGAAATTAGAGAGAAGATTCTTCCCCAGGATTATAATGCAAGTCCCTACCTCTTTGTGACCCCTCTTCAACACTCCAGGAATTAGAGGAGTCTGGAAAACAATTCCACCATTTTTATTCCTTTTTCTGTGTAAGGACTGGGAATCCAAAGAGGTTTCCCTTTCTCTAGCCCTCAAATTATCAGGGCTTTCCCCCAGGTGTTCTTCTAAGGCTTTTTCTGGTCAAAAGGTGTATGGCATCAATTCTGGGCAACTTCACAATAATACAAGATAGGTACTTTTCATTAAAAATGTGGTAGAGCTGTTTTGCTTGTTATGTGTAGTGATAATAAAAATGCTATTTGGTTGTTTGTTTTGTTCATGTTTTGTTTCTACGCCCATTACAATATACTCATTAACACTGGGTTTACCCATCATGTTTTGATAATTTCAGAGAAATTTTCTAATTTTCTTAGTACAATTAGTATTTGTTCACTCTACCTTTTCTAAAACTACATTTCTAATAGTGTATTATTCTTATTTTATCTTACTTTATTTTCTTTAGTTCTGATCTTTTTAACCAAACAAAGATTACTCATTAGTTGTGTTTCCAAAGGAAGAGTGATTTCAAAAAATTCATTATCAACTGATGCTGCCTACAAATTCCAAAGTTTGAAATATACATAGATGAGTTCTTTACATGCTTGAAAACATCATGTCAGAATTTAACTAATGCTTAAACCATGTGTACACTGTGAAACAAAAACTATCAAGATAATTCAAATTGGACTGAGATTAAAAAAAGGCTTTATATGAAATTGCCAAGCAATCAGAAAGAAACGCTTTTTTTTGGCTAAAAAACTTAATATCCTCACTTTTACCTTTATAAATAGACAAAGATATTTCATGAGAACAACACTCACTAAAAAGTATTTTTCCATGAAAAACGGATACAGAAAATAAATTGGCGGTTGCCAGGGGTAAGGGGTGGCGAAATGGGTGAAGGGGCTCAAAAAGTAAAAACTTCCAATTATAAAATAAATAAGTCATGTGAATGGAAGGTACAGCATGGTGACTGCAGTTGGTAATACTGTACTGCATATTTGAAAGTTGCTAAGAAAGTAGATCCTAAAAGTTCAAAAAAAAATTGCAGCTAAGTATGGTGATGGCTGTTATTGTGACCATTTTGCAATATATACAAATATCAAATCATTATGCTGTACACCTAACTATAAGGTTATATGTCAATTATTCCCCAATAATAATAAAAAAATCACCAGACATTGCCATATGGCCCCTAGCAGCAAAATCACTCCCACTGAGAAACACTGCTCTAGAAATTAACCAGTAATGCCATTTCCAGTCTTTATTCCTGCAAAAAACTGTTTCTTCATGAAAAATTTTACAAGCTTTCTGCAAGGTTTGAATTCCAATTATCTATCATAAGTAATCTTTTAACAGTCTCTCTATGGATATAGTCACTCATTTATCACTCTATTCAATTTCTTTGACCTCATTTTTCTGATTTTATTTAGAAAGCTTTTTTTCTTTAAATTTCAGATCAAAAAAGTAAAATGAAAACAAAAGTTTTACAATTTGCTGATATAAAAGTGTACATAATGGACTTACAAGGGACAAATGTATGTCATACACATTTGTCAAAGAATTTTCCACTTTTATTCAGTTAGGGTTCAAACAACTGCATATAACCTTCAGATCCCCCATGGATTCTACAGCAAGACAAGGAGAAACAGTCTCTGGAAGGGCGCTCTCCTGCCTGTTACAAGGATGGAGTGTCACTGTATATTTTCCATGTGCTATGAGTAATGAAAAGGACAATCAGATTGGACATAAGAAAGATATCCTGAGCTGACATCTTTGCAGCAGATGTGGAAGACTTTTTATTACTAATAAAAAAACATTTATAAAGATGCTGGTCTTAAAAGCAAAATCAAATGTTGCATTTTGCACTATACTGGACTGTGTAATAAACCTTCCTCTCTTATGTTTGAAACTGTGTTTTTGTATGATGACAGTGACATTTTATATATTTAGTGCACAGTTTTAACAGCTACTAAATATTCATAATGCTAATTTTAAGTCACAGCATGATTTGTTAATTCTTATAACTCTGCCAAACCTTGATAAATTGGGCTAAATTTGAACCAGATTTTCTAAGCCTAGCAGGGACATATTAATTCAATATTACTACTGTCAAGCATAAAATATGTTCAGAAGCTTCCAGCATCATATCACATCACTTCACAGCTGAACTGGCATTTCATTCCTTTAAACTAACTTATCTGCCATTGAAATAACCAATAACGTTGTCTATTGTTCTTGCATTTAATGGAGTTCATTCTCTTGACCAAAATTGTAGAGTAGGAAAAGGAAATAGGGGAAATTCTTTTGAGAAAAGTAATAGCTTAGGTAGTTAATAAATATGAACTCCCATGTTTCACAAAATTTAAAAATGTCAAGTAAGAAAAAGAAGCTAATTGTTGTTGGTCTACCAGATGCTAAATATGGTGAATGGCTCTAAATGAGCAAAATAGAGAAAAGTCTGTTCTTTTCTTAGGGACATTTTGAAGGAAGTACACATGGTTTATTGGATTTCTGTCATTAATCGTGCATTGTAAGTCAGTCAATATCTACTTATATTGTCTAAGAAAATCTTATTTCCTGGCTATTAACCTGTGTTATTTTGACATTATTCTATTTTCATGGTAAATCTGAACCTGATTTAGATTTAGATTTTGGAAAAGGAGTTTTCCTACTTTATTTTATCTGAGGTCAAGTTAATAGCACCTGTGGTTATAAAAACGTATAAATGTAACACTAAAATGATACTGGGTATCCATAACTTAAAGGATATATGAGACAGATAATTCTTCATGAGGTTCTTTTCTTGTGTTGTTCTGCTTATGACTCTCTGCCCAAATAACTATCTTTATCTCTTTATCCTAGATTCTTTCTCCAAACGTAGCCTCCTCTCTCATGCATCTGGATCTTACGCCCTTTCACTTACTCAAGGATTTCTGCTTTGGAAATTGTGCTCCCTTTTACACACTTTCCATTTTTCGCTCTCTGCTACATCCTGCTTTAATACATGCCATTAAAAAAAAAAAAAAAAGCTTTCTTCAACCCCACTTCTTCCTCTGGCTAACATTTCATTTTCTGCTCATATTCAGAGCAAAACTTCTTGAAAAATGGCTGTTGGTCTCTTTCTCAAATTCCTCAACAATATACACTTTTTTAAATTAAAAATGCTATATTATTTTTTGCTTCTTTGTAATAAATTAGACTTTATTTTTTAGAGCAGTTTTAAATTCACAGAAAAATTGAGCAGAAGGCATAGAGATTTCCCCCAAGACCCCTCTCCCTAATCATCAACACCCAGCATCAAAGTGGTACATTTGTTACAACAAATGAACCTACCAGGTTGGCCAAAAAGTTCGTTTGGGATTTTTCGTAAGATGTTTCAGATAAGATCAATACATTGATACATCATTATTAACCAAAGTCTATAGTTCACAATAAAGTTCATGCTTGGTGTTTTGTATACTATAGGTTTTGACAGAAGTATGATGACAAGTATCCACCATTACAGTATCATGAAGGATAGCTTCAGTGCCCTTAAATTGCTGTGTACTTATCCTATTCATCCCTCTCTCCCCACTTATCCTTGGAAATCACAGAGCTTCTTTACTGTCTCCATAGTGTTGCCTTCAACATATCCCTTTTTAACCCATTTAAATGTTTCTACCAACGACTCCACAACTACTTCTGCTGGGATCACTAATCAAGATGGAGAAAAAATGGTAAGGCTTCTAAGAACCTAGAGACTCAAGCAATGACACAGTGGTGGCTTCCCTGGCGTATCTTTTCTTCATCTATTCCAGCCTGGGTACTGAAGAAGACATCAACCTGAAGGCATCAAGGAGCACAGACCTAAAAAGCCAAGGGAAGCTGCTCTTCTAAGCGAAGGACTGGGAAAGTAGCATCCGGCCAATACAAAAAACTTTCAGACACGTACCTTGAATAGAACCATGGACCCAGCATCACCACTGTCGGCAAAGGCAAAATTGAAAGCCCAGATTTCCAACTTTGCCTATAGCTATGATGATGCTCACTTATCCCTCACCAGGGTGGTCTCAAAGAAGGCCATTTGGGGATCTGGGAGTTTCATCCTCACCTAGAAGTAAGGAGTTCCCCCTACACACACACATAACCAAAGTGTCAATGGAGACCACATGAAGAACAGTAATGAGGTACCCCTCCAGTCCCAGCTAAAATGGTCACTGCAGAGGCCTGCTGGGGAGCCTGAATTATCACCCCACTCAGCAAATCATGTTAGTTTTCTTGCTGACATGGTGTCAGAGAAGGACCACTAAAACAGAAGATTAAATAATATCCAGATTTTTGTGACATAATAATATCCATAATGTCCAAGATACATCCAAAATCACTTAGGCCAAAAGCCAAAAAAATCTCAAATTAAATCAGAAGAAAAGCAACAGACATCAACACTGCGATGAAGGATGTTAGAATTATCTGACAAGGAGTTTAAAGTAGCTATTGTAAAAATACTTTAATGAGCAATTACTAATATGCTTGAAGGAAATGAAAAAGTAGAAGTCTCATCAAAGGAATAAAAAATGTCACCAAAAAAATGGAAACTTTAGGAATGAAAAATACAAAAACTGAAGTTAAAAAATTCTATGAATGGAGCTGACACAGGAAAGAATCAGTTAACTTAAAGACAGAAGAGAAAAATTACACAATCTGAACAACAGAGAGAAAACTGATGGAAGAAAAATGAACAGAGCCTCAGAAACCTGTAGGACTATAGCAAAAGATCTACATTTCATGTCATCTGAGTCTCAGGAGGAATGGAGAAAGAGAGTAGGGCTGAAGATGTATTCCAATAGCTAATGGCTGAAAACTTCTTAAATCTGAAAAAAGACAGAAACCTACATATTTAAGAAGCTGAGCAAACCCAAACAGGATAAACGCAAATAAATCCATGCCCAGATACATAATAATCAAACTTCTGAAGACCAAAAGTTGAAGAAACAAATCTTGAAAGCAGAGAGAAAGAAATGTTGTCTTACCTATAAGGTATAAACAATTCAAAAGATAGTGGATTTCTCTTCAGCAACCTGGGAAGCCAGAAGGAAGTGGCACAACATTCTCAAGTACTGAAGGAAAAGAGCTATCTCCCTAAACAAATAATAAGTGAAAAAATAACTTCTGAGGTTGTGATTTTTTTTAAAACGTGTGGCCCTTGAATGTATTATTTTGTGAGTGATAGACCCAAGCAGCAAAGCTATTCTCCCTTCCAGTCTTAAGTGTTGCCAAATATCTTCATGAGAGCTGAAATTTTTATTCTGATATCTAGATTATTTCAAATGCATATAACCTTGATATTTTAATAAAAGAAATTTAAGCGTTGATGGCAGAACATTATATTAGGAAACAAAATATCTGTATTCAAATACTTGCTCATCCACTTAGTAACTACCAGTAAGTATTTCTGATAAGGACCCTGTATCTCCAAACCTTAGTTTCTTCATCTGTTACATGGGATGATAGTATCTGCTGCATACCTCACAATGAGAATCAAAGAGGATAATATATAAAGTTGCAGTTTTTCAGATTGGATATATTTTTTGAAATTGTAGGACTATATGGAGGTGTGCATCACTTAATTTATTTAAAATATATTGAGCACAATTTTTCTAGGCCTGGAGGAACAAAGAGGTCAGTCTCTAACTTTAAGGTAGATAGTTAATTGGAGAGACAGACCTGAACACATTCCATAAAGGGCAACATGATGAGGCAAAATATGTTTGTAGACACAAAAATAAAGATCTATAGCAGCAGCAAGGACCTTACTGTAAACACCTGGATATTATAAGTCCAGGCACTGACACCTATGTCATTGGATGGATTATTATTCTCTCCAAAGTTCAGTTTCCTCTTTGACAACATGGGGATAGAAAAAATGTATCCTTGGGCTTCCCTGGTGGCGCAGTGGTTGAGAGTCCGCCTGCCGATGCAGGGGACACGGGTTCGTGCCCCGGTCCGGGAGGATCCCGCATGCCGCGGAGCGGCTGGGCCCGTGAGCCATGGCCGCTGAGCCTGCACGTCTGGAGCCTGTGCTCCGCAACGGGAGAGGCCACAAGAGTGAGAGGCCCGTGTACCGCAAAAAAAAAAAAAAAAAAAAAGAAAAGAAAAAATGTATCCTCTGAGAAGGGTTGTGCAGCTCAAATACAGGCAGTTAATGTGAAGCACTCAGCCAAGAGTGTGGCACACGGCAGCATTCTACAAGATGAGAGATTTATTATTATAGTTATTAATCACAAGATTATTCATCAGGGGCGGCATTCACATGACGTAAGTTTTGGGGAGTGCAGGTTTTCTAGAGGCAAGTACATTATGAATTACAAGTGGATCCTAAGCTGATAAAGCAGAACACTGAAAGTCAGAGAGTTAGAAAGCTTCAGGATAAGTTCAGTATTCTAATAGGGTTGACATACAACATAAATGACAAAAGGACTCCTTGGCAATTTGACTTTAGATCGTATTATTGGCAATAAGGAGCTATTAAGGGTGCTAGAGTACAGACTGAGCATGATAATCATTGCATTTCTTAAAGGCGATTCTGATGGCAGAGAGAATGTCACACATACAAGTTCAGAGGCTGGAATCAGGAAAATCAATTATAATGTTGTTCCAATAATCCAGGTAGCAGATCATAAAGGCCTGAACTAAAGAGAGAAGTGAGTATATACGATGACAGGTACCAGCAGCGGGAAGAGATCTCAGATAATGCAAGTGGACTGATTCTTTGAGAAGAATCACACACAGCAGTGATTAAAAACACAGCAGGAAAAGGTTTCCTGAACTTGACAATTTTACCACCACAAAACCTTGACCTGAAAGAGCCTGAGAACTGTGCTAATGACACAGGTCATCTGTCTTAGATATTCTTTAATTTCGCTTTTGTGCCCAACAACCTTCACTCCCTCAAGAGCAAATATGATGACTTATTGACTCTGGCTGGGAAAGCAAATATCCTGAATGCCTAGTTATTGACACTCAAGAATTACGTCTTTTCTAATGACTCAGTGGGTGTGATATTTAGTCATGGGAGTTCTTAATTTGTGATTTACACCAAGATCCTTCTTGCAGCTGAATTTTGCCTGCTGATGTCACTGTCTGCAGAGATCCCACCCACATACGCTGCATGCAATTTCCTGTTCTGTACTGTACATAATTGAAGGATGCCCTCAGCACTGGTTTTCCGATAAATATCACTCAACATGACCTTGAAAATACCCTTTCTCCTTCAAATATGCCTCTTCTAGCTCTGGTCGTTAATCAAATGAACTAACATAATAATATTTATATTAATCTGAAAAAATTCCAAAATCGTGTAAATAAGGTTTTCAGGCCAAACTGTTTTCTCTGGCACTGCTAATTATATTAAATGGTAGTTCATTAGTATAAATATAAAATAACATATATGTACCCACATGAATAAACATGTTTATACACAATCTATCGATAATATTTATGGACTGTTGCAATGGGCGAACACGCTTTTAAGGGCTTTATATGTATTATATTGTTTTAAACCATAAAAACTGGGTAATAGTATTAGCCTCATTGGACAGAAGAGCAAAGTGAAGCTTAGAAAGTTTAATGGCGCAGCTCAAGATGAGGACTGAGATGTCATGAATTTCATGAATCTGACTCCGAGTCCTTATTCCTGGTCACTATAATACGGCAGTGTGTATCCTGGCACATGCGTAGCTGTACGGATACAGGTGTATGCACATACATGTGTGCTTGACAAGATAAATGCTGTTGGCAGTGTGTCAAAGCCCTGTTCTGAAGCTCTGAAACCAAGCAAAATGTCCAGTTATAGGCTGAGTTTATTTCTCTTCCTCTTGGCCCATCTATTCATAAATCTGAATTAAACTGCAGGACAAATTCTAGCATTCTACTTTCATCAACAGTTATTAGCGATACCAATCAAATTAAATTTCCAGAAACCTCTTCATAATTTCTAAAAATAGCAAGATTTCAAATTTCAGTTTTCTACAGCAGCAAACTTACAAAATATCTGTAATTAGGACATTTTTAATTAGCTTAGGGAAGCATAAAGTATAATTTTCAGGTCGCTCAGTTAGTTTGAAAGAAGTCTGAGTTACTCTGGACACCAGCCTGAGGTGTGACTACACATTAATGCGGGATTTAATAAGCAATTAAAAAAAATCAATCCTATGATTGTAGAGCAGAGGTCAAAAACTGGCAGGCTACAGGCCAGATTTTGCCCTCAGATACGTTTTGTTTGGCCCATATAACTTTGGCCTGTACATAGTTATAAATCTTTTAAAACAGTTGCCAACATTTGGAAATTGGGAGATACATAAAAACCTGAGTTTCTGGCTTCTTTTAAAAAGCCTGAAGATCTGGCAAGCTGGGCATTTTTTCCCTCATAGCAGCTCTAACTTGTATGAAGGTAATCTAGCAGCACTCCTCTACTGTGATTTTGTCCTTTATTGCTGGAATTTTGTTGTATTTTCTAACACTCAGTCAGCTTTATTCATTTACATTACCTGTGCAGTCTCTCGCAATTATTTGAGTCTTGGTATCCTGTCTGAAAATTCTAGCTACTATTTGAGAATGACTGTTCATCTATCTGAATTTCAGATTTCCCTAACAGTATAGTAATAGGCATTATTCTGAGATACCACCCACTCCCAAATCCAAGATTCCCAACCCCTGGTATACATACACCTTCTCCTAGTTATTCAGTCAAACACTAGTCTAGGTGCTGCTGTGAAGGGATTTTGCAGAAGTAAGTAAAGTCTCGGATCAGTTGACTTTAAGATAGGAAGATTACTGAGGTGGGCCTGATCTAATTTAGGGACGTCTTTAAAAGCAGATAATTTTCTCCAGCAGGTCACAAAAGAGGATGCCAGGGATTGCAGGACACTGGCAGGGCCTAAGCAAAGACCGCTGCTGAGAACCACCTTCAGGTCCCACTGCAGGAAGCCTGTATAAGCTGAGAGTGGTCCAGCGACAACAGCTAGAGGGAAATCGGGGGCCTGACTCTTACAGCCATCAGAAAAGGAATTCTGCCACACCAGTGAACTTGGAAGAGAATCTTGAGCCCAAACGAAAACCAGAGTCATGGCTGATACCTGGATTTCAGCCCAGTGAGACCCTAAGCAGGGAAGTCAGATGTGCATGCCCAGACTTCCCACCTACGGAATCGGTGAGATACTACATTGTTATTGTTTTAAGCCTCTAGGTTTATGGTAATTTTTAAAGCAGCAATAGAAAGCCAATACAATATTCAATCATTCTCCCAGTCATTCTGATGCGAAACCTTAATATTAACATTAACATTTATTTCCAAGCTGTTGACGAAGTGTGTTGATTCTATTTACTTTGCTACATCACTGACCTAGCAGGAGCTCTTACCCTCCCACACCTGAAGTTCAGTTGTCCTTTTGCCTGGTCTCCATACCTCCAGTTTTTCCCCCCCACACACAGATACATGATATGCAATATTTCTATTTTAAACTTGCAGAAGTATTTTTCAAAATCTTTAGTGAATCCTCAGCACATATCTGGAAATCATCATGGTATGTTCTAGAACAATATTTCTACACTGGGAGGTGTGGACACTCATTCCTGGATTTCAGATTTCTCCATAAGCCTTAAAATGTAATGCTTTCACACATTTAGTAACTACGTTAAAAAATAACTGAAGTATATGTCTGACCATTTAAAATACAGGTTTATGACCAAGTACAGCCACTCAGTATTGGTCTCTTTCTTTATACTTGTTCGTATTGCTGGTCTCATCAGCATACGCTGTACTACACTGATTTTCTTTTTTTTTTTTTTTTTTTTTTTTTTGTGGTATGTGGGCCTCTCACTGCTGTGGCCTCACCTGTTGCGGAGCGCAGCCTCCAGACGTGCAGGCTCAGCGGCCATGGCTCACAGGCCCAGCCACTCCGCGGCATGTGGGATCTTCCCGGACCGGGGCACGAACCTGCGTCCCCTGCATCGGCAGGCGGACTCTCAACCACTGCGCCACCGGGGAAGCCCTACACTGATTTTCTTAAACAGCGAAGTTAGGAATAAGGAAGGACTTGATATGGAAGTGATGCTTGCTACAAAAAGTGAAGGCTGAATAATGTCATAGCAAAGTGTGAATGAAAATTTCATTGTACTTTAAATGGAAAACAAAATAGTACTTTTTAAAAAGAACAACAAGTAGGACAAGGAGTGACCCATCATAGTATAAACTCACTCTATTTATTTTGTGATTAGCAATTTAGTTTCAACCAAAAACAAACAATTCAAAACAATGCACAATAACATTACTCTTATTTGTTGAATTTTAATGGCTCTTTCATTTTTGTCATTGTGTTTGTGCCTAACTCATAAATTAGTTTTGGATTTATAGTAATTTTTGAGCTGGGAGTTTTTACCCAGTTTTATTTTTATATTATATTTTAGTAATAAAATACCAATAATTAAAGCTGACGTAGAGAAGCCAAAAAAACCAATGTCTCAGTTTCTCAGACGTTCCTTGTTTTCAATGTCCTTGGCAGTCTTAAAGAGGGCTGGTCAGGTATTTTGCAGAATGTGCCTCAATTGGGATTTTGCTAAACTTTTTCTCATGATTAGACTGTGGTTATGCTGTTTCAGAAGGAAGATCACAGAAGTGAAGCGTCATTCTTAACACATCTTATTAAGGGTATAAATTATCAGCGTGACATCACCATTGACGGTTAACTTTGATCATCTGGCTAAGATTGTGAATAAATTACATAGCTCACCTCCTTGACAGCAAAATATTTATATAAATTATTTGGGTTCTTCTGCATGATTTTTTAATAAAAATTTAGAGTATTAATATAAGGAATCCCATATTTCAGAACAACTGAAATCGAATATCTAAGAGACAGGCTCGGTCTTCTCAGGAATCCATTTATTATTTATATCTTTTTCGTGATTTGGCTAAACTACCAGTCTGATAACTTAGTATCCAACACAGTATCTTATAAAAATTAGATGTTCAGTGAAATTTTGTTGAATAAATTAATAAAGTATGACCCCCTCAAATTTATTTATATAATGTATGTGTGTTATAAATAAATCTCAATAATTTTCCTAATCAAAAGGAGGCAGATAAAAAATAATATACACATCATGACTCCATTAATATATAGCGACAGAAAGCAGCGTGGGGTCAGCTAAACCGGGATTAACCAGAGAACTCTGGGGTGATGGAACTGGCTAGTATTACATGGATGCTTACCACTCATCAAAGCTTATCAATGGGTGTCTTAAAGTGTAATCACTTAATGAGTTAAATTATACGTCAATAAAGTTGACTTTCAGAAAGTAAAATATGGACCTATTTTCTAAGTTTTCTTATCAGATGACAGAGAAATACTTGAAACTGTGAGAAGAAATGAGATTAGGAAATATTAAAGGTGGGTCTAAATTTAATCAATAAAGAGGAGTATATTGGTAGTTGGCCAACAAAATTTATCTTCTCACTTGCCATAATAATGGAATTTAAAGAAGAAGTGTGGCCTTCTATCTAGAGTATATATTTCTAGTTCTCCTCTGTGAGTCATTATACAGTCATGTGATTAAGTCTTCACCAAACAGATCCGGGAAGAATTGACATGTATAGCTTCTGCCTTACTTGCTTAAAAGAAAATTGTTTGCATGGCCCTCCCTAATTTCCTCTTCACGATCACTACAACACAGATGTCCTGTATCCAGCTTTGATAACAGAGATGAAGATATGAATCTAGATACCAGTGAAACTAAATCATTAAAGAAATCTGAATCACTGAATGCCCACGTGGAATAAAGCCTACCAGCCTGTCACCCAGGGGAGGTACAGGTAAGTGAATTAACATTCTTCTTTAAGCCACCGTGTTTTTGGCCTCTTATGAAAGCTTAGACCTTGCTCTAACTGAAACCAGGAAGACCCAGGGCATTTCCTGTGGATGTCATAGAAGGAATAAAGGCAGAGAGCTGTATATGGAGGGCGGTGGGTAGACAGGACTCACTGCATTAGGAAAAGGGATTGGGATAAAGGAATGGAAAATTCGGTTAATGGAATGACCAGACTGTTGACAAACTTGTAATTCATACAGTTCCACTGGGGTTTAGCAACATTATAGAAGAAATGAATGATCATGAACATTGCAGGGATATGTTGAAAGCATTTCTTCAAGAAGATTAATCAGATGTATATAACTAATGGGAGCAAAAAAGATTCTAGTAAAATAAACTGTAGAAATTATTTAGAAATAAAGTGATATGTACTAGGGCCAAGGAAGAGGCCATAAAAATAGAAGAAATGAAAAAGCCAGGATACATCTCGAAGACAAAACTGACGGAATGAGGTGATAGATTCTATAAAGGGATAAAAAAATAACTAAGGTACAAAAATTCAGACAATGTTGGTAACTGTTTGGAGAAACAAACAGATAATCTCTGTATAATGAACATTTCAATGCTATTTTCATAGGAGCTATATTCTGCTAAACTTTTGGATTAATTTCACTAACCTAATCTTTTTAAATGGGTGGCCTGCGTGAATTACCGTGTGATTCTGTATCTGAATTTAAATTCAGGATTAAATTCAAATTGTATTTGTTTGCCCTATGTTCTCCTTTTCAAGGAAGCACAGAAGTGCATCGAGCAGTGTAGGGGGAAGATGCCTTCCAAGAAGACAACTCTGCTGGGTCAGTTAATAAACAGACGCTTCCGGGATGGATGGAAGAAAAGGGCTTTCCTCTTGCTCTGAAGAGCCTGTAAAGAGGTGAGGTTTTATGAGAAAACATGGCAAAAGTAAGGGATTGCAAATATTCCGAATGGTCCAGGCATGAAGTGAGTATCTTAGGGAAATGAAACTGAAAAATATTCCTTTTCTTCCAATCTTAGTCCTAAAGCTCTATGTCAGATTCATATTATCCATTATCAGTTTGACAGCAGGCTTCCTTATTCCCTTTCTCCAATCTATCCCTCACATTTCCAATCATGTTATGCTCTATAATGTATATTGGAGCGAGCCCTCCTTGGTTTCCAAACCTCTGAGAGATCCCACCCCCATTGCCTGAAGAATATAGTTCAACATCCTTGCATGGCTGTCAAGGCTTTCTAACCTCTACTCCAAATTATCCCTTATCACCTGCTAACTCATAGCAAACATTACACTCTAGTTCTAAAATACAGCCTGCTGTTTCCTTTCTTTGTTCCCTCCCAGTCTACTCATCCTTTATCCTCACCTTCTGAAAAATCCACTCATCTCTAAAGGTTCAGATTAAATAGCACTTCTTTCTAGATCTTCTTATACTACATTTTTAATGTGATTTATCATCTTTTTCATTTATTATATTTAGTTGGTTGCATGACATTTTTCTGTGAAGAACTAATTTATAATGCTCAAATCTGAAACTTTGTACAATGTTTCTTTTTGGTTTTCTATATGCTTCCTCCCACCCTCTTAAATGAAGCACAAAAAACCTTTGCACTAAGAGAATAAACCACACGCATTTATACAAATAAGTTGATATAATTGTTTCACTTTCCTAACCATTTAACTGGAGATTTAAAAGAAAAAAAACCTTACACGAATTTACTAAATGACATTTCCTTTTTACTTAATAGTAGACATGGCAATTTTCTGACAACTTCTCGTACCAATTTGTAGGTGATGATAATTTTAAAAAGATGACCCTCCTAATATTGTCTTGCTTGGCATATTCACAATACAGAGAATGCAAATTGTCATTCTAAGAATAGAATAAAAACAAAGTAATATCAACTACAATAAAAATAAAATTTTTGTTCAGAATTTTTCTGAAAAGGAGTGACAGAAAACCCAAACTAATCTCATTTGAGCAAAAAAAAAATTTAAAAAGCATTTTATAAGAAATATATTGGCTCAAAAATTGAAAAAAGACACTGGTCTAGCCACAGATATAGCTTGATTCAGGTCTCAAATGACATGGTGGAACGCTGTCTCTTGCTTTGTATTCTTCAATTGGCTTTAATCTCAGACTCCAATCTGTAATCTCTGTTGGCTTAATTCAGCAAATATCTTTTGAATGACTATTGTATAGCAGGTGTTTTTTGTGTGTGTGTGTGTGTGTGTGTGTGTGTCTATTTAGTGAAAAGGTGAAAAATAGCTCAGGGTAAGGGGCAGAAAGTGATGAGAAAAGGTATTTTCGATAGTTGCCAGGCAAGGTTGTCATGGAAAAGAACCTCTAATGAAAAGATGTTTGGACTAAGACCGAAATGCAGTCAAGAGAGGAGCCGTGGGGTGATCTCTATGGAGAGCCTTCCAAGAAGAGGGAAACCCAGGCGAGGATTCTGAAGCTTGAATATGCCTGATATGATTGCGGAAGACCGAACAAGTCAGTGCAGCTACAGCAGAAAAGAGCAAGGGGAGAGTGCAAGGCAATGATGCCAGAAAGGTAATTAGGTGACACAATAATCTAGAGCCATTAAGGTCATTATAAGAATGTTTGCTTTTACCCTAATGAGACCCAAAACTACCAGAGAGTTTTGAGCGCAGACTGGAATGACTGATAGCATTTTAACAGGAGCATTCCTTGTGAAGTTCAGGATCAAAGAATCAAAACTCTGAAGTCAAAAGTGGAGAGTGTCCTTGTCACAGAGAGCTCAATGTAAATTACAGAAAGTGAGGTTCCTGGTCAATGAACCACCTGACTTACATCATCTACACTTTTTTAAACGAATCATTGGGCCCACAGAAGGGGATGGAAGGTGACTGCACAGACCGTCTCGGTCAGGGTTATGCCCCGCACTTTGTTTCTGGTGGCTGAGGTAGCATCACCTGATATTCACAGAAAATATATAAAATATGGAAGTCACTGAATTGATTAATAAATTGATGGAGACGTTGGAGGAAAGAGTCAGTGAACTTGAAAATAGATCAATATAAATGATCTAAATTGAAAAAGAGAAAAGTAAATGAATAAAGACAATCAGAGCCTCAGGAACACGACTAGTAATGCCAGTGTATCTAAACGGTGGGTAATTGCAGGATGAAGGGCAGCAGTGAGAGTGGGTCAGCAAAACGTCTTTGGAAATAGAATGGCTAAAAACTTTCAACATGGAGTGTCAGACACAAATTTATAGGTTCAAGAGGCTCACCAAAACCCAAACAAAAATGTGAAGAAAACCACTCCACAGTCAAACTTCTGAAAAGCAAAAATAGAGAGAATATTTGGAAAGCAGCCAAAGAAAAGCAACACATTATCTACAAGGGAACCATTATTTAAATGTCTGTAAAATTCTCCTTACAATTGATCTAGACCAGAAAAAAGTGGGACTTTAATGGCACAATACATAGCCTAACTTGGTGAATATAGGCATGTGTACTTGAAAAGAATGTTTACGGCATAGTTGTGGAGTGCAGTGTTCTGTAAATATCAATTAAGTCTTCTATGTTTTTATTGCTTTTTCTAGGTATATTTTCAACCGCTTACAGAGGGATGTTAAAGTCTACTATGATTGTAAACTTAGGTATTTTACCCTTTAATATTAACAATTTTTGATGCATATGTTCTGAGGCTCTGTCATTAGACAATTTTACATTTATAATGGTTTGGTTTTCTTGATGAATTGATTTTTGTATCATTATGTCAAGATCCTCTTTTAAAAGAAAATAAAATAAACTGTCACCCAGAATTCTGTTCAATAAAAATGTCCTTTAAGAATGAAGGCTAAAGGGTTTCCCTGGTGGCGCAGTGGTTGAGAGTCTGCCTGCTGATGCAGGGGACACGGGTTCGTGCCCCGGTCCGGGAAGATCCCACATGCCGCGGAGCGGCTAGGCCCGTGAGCCATGGCTGCTGAGCCTGCGCATCCGGAACCTGTGCTCCGCAACGGGAGAGGCCACAACGGTGAGAGGCCCGCGTACCGCAAAAAAAAAGAATGAAGGCAAAATATAGACACTAGCAAATTAAAAAAAAAGGAAAACTAAGATCATTTTCAGTTACCACCTACAATCATCCATGTAAGCTAGTGCTAATGGCAGTTCTTAAGGCTGAAAGGAAGTGATACCAGAGGGGAACCTGTATCTTCAGGAAAACTGGAAACCATCAGAAATGGCAAATATGTGGGCAAACATAAAAGACTTGGTTTCCTCTTTATTTAAAATTCTTATAACTATTTAAAGCAAAAATTATAACATTTTTGTGGGATTTTCAATGTATATTTGTATAGCACGTAAAGTACAGCCTAAAAGAGAATAGGGTGGTCAGTAAACTCTTATAGTCATAATTTTTTTTAGCAAAAGAAAAGACAGATTTTTATCTATATACATACACAAGACTTAACAGAAAAACGTTACTCTGGTGGCAATTTTTTGAAATATCACATGAGGTGGTAGAATAGTAGTAGTGACTTGAGACAAAAAGGCTTATAATACATTGTAGTTCCTAGAAAAATTATAAAGCAAACAGGTAACGGGTCAATAGATAAAATAAAATTCTAAGAATCATTCAAATATTTCAAAGGAAGGCATCAAAGAAGAAACACTGTTGGAACTTCCCTGGTGGCACAGTGGTTAAGAATCCACCTGCCAATGCAGGGGACACTGGTTCGATCCCTGGTGCGAGACGATCCCACATGCCACAGAGTGACTAAGCCCGTGAGCCACGACTACTGAGCCTGAGCTCTAGAGCCCGCGAGCCACAACTACTGAGCACGCGTGCCACAACTACTGAAGCCCACATGCCTAGAGCCCGTGCTCCCCAATAAGAGGAGCCACTGCAATGAGAAGCCTGTGCAACGCAACGACGAGTAGCCCCCGCTCGCCGCAACTAGAGAAAGCCCACGCGCAGCAACGAAGACCCAACGCAGCCAAAAATAAATAGATAAAATAAATAAATTTATAAAAAAAAGAGAAGAAACACAGTTAAAAAAACAGAGAACAAACAAAATAAATGACAAATTAGAATAAAATGCAATATATAAACAATTATATTATTTTAATAGACTAAATATTCTCACTGAATTCAGCAATTATTAGTGTAGATAAATATAAAAGTATATGCTGTTCATAAGAAATGTAGTTTAAATACATTTATATCAATCAATTAAAAGTAACTAGATTTTTTAAAAAGGATCAAACAGTGAATTAAAAGTCTCAAGTAGCTACAATAATATCAGATATATTAGGCATCAAGAGAAAAAGTATACAGAAATAAAGAGGGCCAGTTCATAATCACAAAAGGATCAATTCAACAAGACAAGACAATCATAGGTGGATTTGTCTACTAACAAAGTCTTAGAATATATGAAACAAAAAAATGACAAAGTTATAAATAGGTAATTCCACAACCATAGTAGGAGATATTAATATCCCACTCTCAGTAGGTGATTAAATATCTAGAAAAAAAATAAATAAAACCATAGATGGCTTAATTGATGTTCACAGAGCACTGTGCTCAAAAATGTAAGAAAAAAATTCTTTTGAAATGCACATTGTTATATTCACCAAGATAGACCAATGTATTGGGCCATTAAACTAGTTTCAATAAATTTAAAATAACTGAAATCATATAGAATGTGTTGTCTGATCACATGAAATTGAATAAGAAATCAATAATTATAAGATTTTAGAGAAATATTTTGAATATTTGGAAATACTTAGAAATTGAACATACTTCTAAATAATACGTGGGTCAAAGAAGAAATTAGAAATAGAAAATATTTTGAACTGCAATGTAATAAAAACACACCATGTATGAAATAGAGCTAAACCAGTACTTAGAAGAAAATGTCGGTTCAACATTTGAAAATCCAAAAATGTGATCAATAAATATAATAAATTAAATAAATAAATAAAATTTAAAGATCTTTTTCATCCTTAGCAAACTAGGAATAGATGAAAACGTCCTCATGCTGATAAAGAGCAAAATTAGTGATTAAATTATGAATGCTTAACCCTAAATTCACCAATAAGGCCAAGCTTCACACTCACACTATTTCTAGTCAGCGTGGGACTGAAGATCCTCACTGTTGCCCTAAGCTGAGGGGGAAAAAAAAGCATTCAGACTGGAAAGGAAGTAAAACAGTATCTATTTGCAGATGGCATGATTGCTTACATAAGAAACTCTAAGAAATTTATCAAGCTGTTTGAACCAATAAGTGAATGTGACATTTTTTAAAGAATTCAGGTTAATAAAAGGAACTATATCTTATATAATAGTAGCAAACAATGAAAATGAAATAAAAATTTATTTACAATAGTGCCAAAATAAAATATTTAGGAATAAATTTAACATGAGATATGAAAGATCTCTTCACTGAAAATTACACAAAATCACTGAGATTTTACAAAAAGAAGGACTAAAAAGTGTAGCTATCACTTTGTCCTTAGACTGAAAGTTTTAATACTGCTACCCGGTTAGTTCTCCCTTACCTGATCAAATTGATCTATAGATTCACTTTAATCTCAATCAAAATCTCTGAAGGATGTTTCGTAGATGTTGCAAGTTGATTCTAAAATGTATATGGAAATTAGAAAGATATAGAATAACCATAGCAAAGTTTTAAAATGAACACCAAAGTTGGAAGGTTTACACTACCTGATTTCAAAATTACTAGAAGGCTACAGTAATTAACATAATGTAGTATTGGAATTAAGGTAGACATTGTATAAAAGGTACCGAAGAGAGAGCACAGTCATAAATCCTTACATATATAGCCAATTGATTTTGACAAAGGTGCCAAGGCACTTCCATGGGAAAAGAAAAGCTATTTTAACAAATGATGCTGGAAGAACTGGATATCTGCATGGGGAAAAAATTAATGATCGATTTTATTAACACCCTACACAAAAATAAATTCAGAATGGATTCAGACCTAAAGGCAAAAAAATATTGTTTCTAGAAGGAAACGGAGAATAATATATGTGCAAACTTGGAGTGTATTTTATAGCTAGAATCCCCAAATCATAAATTCTAGAGGAAAATATCCATAAGCTGAAATTCATTAAAATGTTCTTCAAAAGGCAGCATACAAAATTAAATAAGCAAACTACACATTAATATGAAATAAATTATATCCGGAATACATAAAGAACTCTTACAACTTAATAAGACATACAACCTATTAAAAAGTAGGCAAAATATTTAAATGGACGTTTAACAAAAGAAGATATGGATAAATATAATACATGAAAAAGACTAAACATTGTCATTAGAAAAACACTAATTAAACCTTTTCACGTTTATTAAAAATGTCCAAAATTAAAAACAATTACAATGCAAAGCATTGGTCAGGGTCTGGAACAACTGGAATTCTACACATTGTTGGTAAGTTATAAAATGGTACTACTGTCTTAGAAAAGATTGTGGAATTTCCTTACACAGCTGAATATGCATTAACCCTATTACCCAACAATTTAACTCCAGGCACTTATCCAAGAGACAGGAAAATATACATCCACAAAACGATCTGCTCAAAACTATTTACATCAGCTTTATCGTAATAGTCAAAAACTGGCATCAATGCAAGTGCTGATCAACAGGAGAGTGGATCAGTAAATGCTGGTGTGTTCTGTCAAAGTATTTATATTTGGTAATAAAAACATGGAATAAATGTCATGGATAAATCTCAAGACATAATGCTAAACAAAAGAAGCCAAGCTAAAGAATACATACTCTATAACTCCACTTACATGAAGTACATATTCTATGATTTCATTTACATGAAGAACAGGCACAATCAGATGTTAGAACAGTAGTTACCGATGAGATACGGAGACTGAATGAAAGAGGTACAAGGGAATATTGGAAAGGTTACACATCTTTACCAGGATGATTCTTAAATGGTTGTATATATTTGTTAAAATTCTCAAGACTTAAATTTTATCTTCATAAAAGAAAAATATATAGGGACTTCCCCGGTGGTCCAGTGGTTAAAACTCTGTGCTTCCAATGCAGGGGGTGCGGGTTCAATCCCTGGTCGGGGAACTAAGATCCCAAGTGCTGCATGGCGCGGGTAAGAAAAAAAAATTTTTTTTAAATACCATCATCTTTTTTTTACCCATTCACAACTGAGGAGTGGAGGTAGATGTCATTACATGTGAAAGAGGTAGGATCTGTGAAGCTAGAGTGTTAGATTGTTTATCTAGATGACTATTGCAATAACCTAAGGGGCAGACAGAATTTAGGATGGAGAGGAAAAATAAACTAGTTATGTGAGAAGAATTAACTCTTCTGTGTTTAGATTGGGAGCATGAGGGAGAGCTGGGAAATCCACCTCCTTCAGTATCTGACGTTAAGTAGTAATAACAGCCAAAATAATAACAGCTAAAACTTACATGTATTACTATGGGCCAGATGTGTTTCTCAGAACTTTAAATATATTAACTCATTTACAGGAAGTACTCAGTTATGTCTGGTAAAATAAAAATCCACCCTATTTAAAAGTATCCAAATACATTATAGAAGCTAGTTATGCAATTTACAACAGACATCGGTCTTGTTGTGAGACATGCATACCTAATGTATTGCAGTACTAATATATAATAATAGGTGAGGCAACCTATTGCTCTTTTTATATTCAAAATTGAGAATACAACTATATTTCCAAGAATGACTGAAAATAGTAAGAGGCAACCAAATGTCATTTATTTAGTCATTAACCTATATATTGCTATTTGTTCATCACTGATGTTCCCACAGTGCCTGTCATTCTATGAAAACTTGTCTCTAAGATGCTATTAGGGTTTGCACTTTTCTTTCAAGGAGTCTCAGCTATGTCACACACTCTTGGAATTGCATCAGTACACATCCTCCTGTGAATGTGATTTCAATAGTTTGGCATAAATGTTGCTATGGTAAGTTTAAAGAGTTAGCCTGGCCATTGAGACCTTCTTCTTAAGAGGCTTTCATCCAGGAAATAACCTGGGCACACATAGGATCTGGTTTGCTGGAGATACGTCTCTTAGGACATTGTAAAGGAACTTCTAAACATAATTGCCTTATTCAACTTTAAATTTTTAGAATGTCATAAGTAAACTAAATGTCAAAAGTTTTATTTCTCTGAGTTTATCATACCCATCCCTGACTAATTCTGGAAAATCTGACCAATTAAGAGAAAACGCATATGCCACATTGGTGTGACTGAGCCAGCCTAGAATTCTGTATACTTTTCAAAGGAACAATTAAAAATAGTCAACAAATTGCTCCAGTGTTCCTAGAGAAAGAAAGTCCATCTCCAACATTTGGCTCTTGCTTTCACTTTGGTATGGACTATTCTCAGCATTTGCGGCGTTTAAAAGACCATAACTCTGTGTGTCTATGTATCTTTATTATTCTCATATTATACTTTATCTCATGAGTGTGTGCTCAAAATCTGGTATAAAGGTTAAGTATACATTTAAATCTGTCCCTTTGTTTACTTTCAATACTTAGGTAATATCAAGATGACCTTCATAAACTGCAGAAACTTTAAACAATATGAAGGATGGTAGTTTTTAAAAAAATGTAACCCATCTTCGTGTTCCTGTTTGATCAAAAATAAATAAATAAAACATCAAACACATGTCGCTTAAAGAAGGAACACCAAACGTCCATAGCTAGCTTGAAGAGATTATAATGGGGAATTTAGAAAGAGGAATGACTTTGGGAAGCTTTTACAGCAGAGCCGTTAGCAAACAAAGTCAGAAAGTCAAGCACCTGAATGAACAGCTCAACACGAAATTACTCGCTGAATGCTGTCAGAGGCTGTGGTCAAATACCTCTGCTGCAGAGCCAGCTGGTGGATAGAATGATGGAGCGCTGCATACAAGTCGATGGCATTCTGTGTGTGGGCACCCAGTGAGCGGCTGGCAGCAAGGAGGAGAATGCCCATCACCGGGGCCACTTCTTCCCTTGCCTCACATTGGAATTCAGATGGTAGCTGAGAGCCCGAAAAGTGAACTTACTGTTGCAAGAAAGTCAATATTTTACAATAACTCTAGGCAGTGATTTTAAAGGACATTTTGTGCACTCCATTTACTACTTCACACACATGTATATTGTTATTCCTTTGCCAGCCATACCTAGGAGCAGAGTGATTCCATGAGGCTACTTCATTTAAAGCACCGGGTCTTTACAAAGCAAACAAACGGCCTATGTCTCACCAGGAAAACTGAGTTATTAGAAGAAAGTTCTCTGAATTTCAAGAGAGGCTATTTACTTCACTTGTCCGCCCCCGCTCCTCCACCATTTTGCTCTGTTTCTGAAAGGATTTTTCATTTTTAATAAAATCTGTCACCAAGTCAAAACCGTCACGTTTACCCTTCCTACAGATGACTTGCCAACGTGATGATGTGAAAATGGACGCAGATATCAGAATGTAAACTTGACTTTTAAAAGTGATATGTTTTGATTAAAGGAAGAGTATATTTATAAATCTCCAATAAAGCGAGTGTCCTTTTCTGAACTAATGTCTTCTTGCTTATTTATAAGTAGAAGTATAACTGTTATTTTTGGTTTCCATAGCATGCTTTTTAAATGAACTTACCTTAAATAAAAGAGACTAAGATGTTTTATATATCATTGTCCTTTATGGCATACACACACAAAAGTAACAAAATATCTGTTCTTCATCACTTCTCGTAACAGGTATTCAGTTACAAAGACAAAGAGAAATGAATACACTTGATGCAGCTCTTAGCAGTGTAAAATCCTTTTGCCTTTTTTTCCCCTTTGCTTCGCAGAATAGAAAGGGGATGAGAGTACCTGTCCACTGCCATAAGGTTCATATTTATGCTGGGGTCAAGGAGTAGCTTCTCTCTACATCTATTTTTTTCATTATTAAAAAAGGCAACTTTGTTGAAATATACTGTCAGCTCTGAGCCTGAAACTCTGAATAGAATGCTATCATGGAGAAAAACACAGGGTGCCTATAGATTAGTTTCCAATTTCTTCAGTCACTGCAAAGCACATGACCAGCCATGCAGCCTGCCCACATCTGCAGGGCACTTCGTGTCGACCTGGACGTTGGAGTTTGAGAAAGGCTCTACAGTTGGGACTTATGTATGCCTTCTCTCCTTTGCACTGTGCATTTAAGTAAAGGGAAAAGTGAAGTTAACCTCACAGTAGAATCTTATTTGTTTGGATAACTGGCAACACAAATCTTTCCCCTAAATTTATGAAATATGAGCTTCACCACCCAGCATCACTGTTACGTGAATGAATTGATGTAAAAGACAACCAAGACAGAAATGAGATCTGAACTACTGCAAAATGCATTTCAAAATGGTTTAGGGGATAGAGGAAGTATTGCGTCAATTTTCTACCCAGCAAAGAAATATGGCATTTACTGTATTTACATACAAAATCCAAGCACCTGTGCGGCGGTGGGGGGGATTCAAGAATGAAGTGTGTATTGGGTGGTGTGATTTAGAAAGTTTAAGAAGGGCTGTAAGGCCACCCTTCAGAATTTAGGAATTGACCCTTGACCTGCTCACAACGGAACACATCCTGGCTTCCTCTTACTGCCTTCGGGCATTGTTTCTCTAAACTTCCGTGACTCCAATTCTTCCAGTTCTGTGTCTTCAGTGAGTCCATTTCCCTAGACTTCTCACTTTCTACATCATTCTCAAGTTTATAACTGGACTCCTCTTTTCCATCTTGGCCTTTGTTTTCAAACAGTCTTGCTGGTAATGAACTTGTACAGTGTGGCTTTGAGACACTCTTCTGGGAGCCCTCCAATTTGGTAAATTTGTTCTGAACATCCTGTGGTCCAACCCTTTCTCTGTTCTGGTCTAGGACAACTGACATGAATAATTTAGCCAATTCTGCTTAACAACAGAAATGCTTTCTTCCATTCAATTACTTTTCTTGTCATTTGTGAAATCTTTACATTTGCTCCTCAAAAAACTAGCCCAGAGAGTAGTTTGTGTTTGTGTAATCAAATACGAAGGGGAAAGAGGACAATCTGAAGAGCAACTTCTTCAAACTCGACTTGGGGAGAATATAAATTGTTCCCAAATCTCTTATCTTTATGAATTATTTTTCAACGTTCAAGAAAGAGCTTTAACTGATATGACAGGGCCCAAGATCAGTTCCCATAATTATATTTAACTGTTTAATATAATGCCAGTTTATTTACAAATAGCGTAATTATTTGCATCATTACATATGCTACTCATGACATGGTGATCTATTTACAAATAATATTTGTTTGAATTGATTAAATGTGAAAAAGTGTTCCTCTGAAGGTAGAAAGGGAAACATTTATGAAATTTGATATCTCGTCGCCATCAAATAATCTTTTAACATTTGAAAGCTCTACCCCTAGTGTCTGCTCCGTTGGTATCCGACTGCAGTTAAGTGGACCGTAAGTGAAGCCATCATTGGGTTCAGCATTTTGATAAAAATCAGTTCAGCCTAAAATTGCTTTAGCACAAATGGCAAAAGTTGCATGGAATATTAATTTTAAGGATCGCTTAAAGTCTTATTGCTGAAACTTTGTGTGCTTCTTTAGGATGAAACTGCCAGAGCTTCAGGAAATCTGAGTGTCAGTAATGATATTTGCTCAAATGAAGAATAGCAGGACCCTTAGAAATGGAGGAAGTGGAAGAGGAGACTCTGAGAGCAAATCGCACCAGGAGCTTTTAAGACAATCAAAGGATATAAAGTACTGGGACATGTTAGATAAATCCAAACACATTTTCATCCATCATCCCTTTGAGAATTGGAGTACATGTAAACAAGAGGACGAATTGATACTCTTGGAAGCAAACTTTCCAATCTCTCTGCTGTACTCATCTCAAATACTGTTTGTGTGCCTCTCAATCAGCATGTTGCTTGTACCAAAAACGCTAAATGGCAAACATCTACAGGGCCAGCAGAAGGATAAATGTACCCTTTTGAAAAAGCTAAAGGGGAGAATTCTAATTTACAAGCTACCATAGTAGAATGAAAATAAGAAAAGTATAAATTTCACCAAGAATAAACTATTGATACCTGCCCCAACATGGATAAGACCCAAAGACATTAGACTAAGTGAAAAGAGATGAAAAAGTACATACTGTATAGTTTTGCTACATGGTTATATGAAGTTCTAGAATATGCTAAACTAATTAATAGTGATAGAAATCAAATCAATATTTGCACTGTTTTATAACTTGATAGAGTGGTGGGTTACATGGAATTTGTCAAAACTCCTTAGGATATATAATCAGATCTGTGCAGTTTACTCTATATAAAGTATACCTTCATTGAATTATGCACGGAAAAAGCTTAAAACATAGTTGAAAAACTATTAAGCCCTAGGGACAAAAGCATTTTAACAAAATATAAAAAATAATTTATTCAACAAATATTTACTGGATGCCTTTTAAGTGAAAGAAATTGCTTGGGGCACTTATGAGACATCAGTGACCCCATCAGAAAATGATCAGTGCCTACATTTCAACAATCGAGAGAAAAAAATAGCAAAAAAGAGAGAAAAAAATAAAATAAATTATAAGTAACTTTATAGTACAGTAATAGAAGGTGATAAATGCCATGGAAAAGTAAGAAAGTACAGGAAGGTGAAGAGAATCAGTAGTGCTGGTCAGGGAAGCAGAGGCTGGGTTTAAATTTTAAATAGGGGGCCAGGACAGGTATCATGAAGATGAACTGTTCATGAACTGAGACATGCAGTGGGTGAGGTTGCTTCCCATGCGGATATTTGGGTAAAGGGCACTGCACGGAAAAGGCACTGTCCGTATAAAGGAATAAGGTGGGGATGTGCATGGAATGTATGAGGAACAGCAGGGAGATCAGTGTAAGTGGTGTGGACTGATTAGACAACCAGGAGGAGACAAAAGACCACTGGGATTCAGACATGTAGGTGCCTTGGGGGTTATCATAAGAATTTTGTCTTTTGGTTGGAAGGAGATGGCAAACTATGTAGGTTAAAAAATATAATGAGCTGGAAGTTTGATGGTGAATCTTGGTTGCTGGGACATGGAAGAAACAGAAACCTTTTGTTAGCAGGAGGTGGTGAAAGTGGTCACATGTGCTGGCTGTACTTCGAAGGTAAAGCTTGTAGGATTTGCTGAGTGATTAGATACACAGTGTGAGAACAAGAAAGAGGTGTTGATTTTAAGTTTTCTAGTCTATTGAAGGGTGTTGGTGGAGCAGATAAAAAATAAACAGATAACTATAGATTCACACACAGCAAGCCAAGGTGAAGGTACTATTTGAATGTGAGTTATTCTTACCCACCAGTTTGGGGCAGAATGGAAAGAACAGAGTAATCTATAAAGAGTAAAGGATTTGAAGTCAGAAAATACTGATGTGACCTCACCTCATTACTCCTCTCTTTGCTCCTCAGTGAAAGGGACCACCTGTACAACCATCCCAGGATTGCTGTGCATGTTAACAACAGCAGCAAAGAATAAACAGAAAGATAAAGGAAAGCAAAGGTGGATCAGAAGTAATTAGACTTGAAGTTATCTTGAAAGGCAACTCTGGCTTTATCCACCCATTAAACTAAAAAACCCCAAAACCTCATCTGAATTATCCAAGATGATTGGTCCATTGAGAAACAGGAACCTCGGCACCTCAAGAAATCCCATTCCATGACTCAGCTGCTGGAACTGTAATGAAGGTCTCAGGTGGATCGGCAAATTTCTGTTTTTATATAATTTTTACTTTTGCATCTATTTTCGTTTTAATATCTGCACTGAGTAAGCATAACTCCTTTATCTGAAAAACATACAAATCTTTCTGAGCACACTCATAAAGAACAGTGAGCATACTCATCCTATGTTTCCTTTAGGAGATCTGCACACCTCACTTTCCTGCTTTCCTCAGAAGTCCGTCATTTACCCTTGCCTCTAAAGTCTCTGTGGTCATAGTTTGTCCAGTCTCTTGTGGATGGACGCCTGGGCCCTGTTCAGCTTGGGTTCAGTGTGCAGGAAGCTGTAGATGTTCTTGTGCAAGTCCTTCTACATCATAAAGTAAGTGTATGTTTCCTTTCATGAGGTATTGCCAAAGCTTTTCCCAAAGTGGTTGTACTATTTCATTGATACATCCTCACCAGAAATGTATGAAACTTCCAGTTTTGGGTGCAGCAGAGGTGGGTGGGGACTGACTAAGCACAATCTTGAAAAACCTTCTGAGGTGCTGGAAATATTCTATACCTTCATATGGATTTTGGTGGCACACATGCAGGTACTGGTCAAAATTTAGCAAATGTACGCTTTTGCGTACATTTCATCGTACGTAAAATTTATATCTCACACAGAAAACTGTAAACAAATACTAAACACCGACTAATGATATGCTTACTATTTATCAATTGTACTGATGTCTGCAATTTACTTTGTAATGCATTTAAAAAAAGATAGATTGATGAGTGAACAGAGGGATGGTTGCATTGATAGATATCTGATAAAACAAGCACATCAAATGTTAATGATGACATTGTATGGTGGGTATACAGGTGACCACTTGAAAAATCATTTCAACTTCACCATATGTTTAAAATATTTCAAAACAAATTGCTAAAAAAAGAGGGAAAAAAAGTAAAACATACACTGACCACAGGAACCAGCTGTTCTACTCATAAAATGAAGGCGTATGTCCATACAGAGACTTGTGCATGAGTGTTCAAGCGACTTTAATTGTAGTGACAGAAAGCTAGCAGCAACGCAGGTGCTGACAAGGAGGTAAGCGGATGAACAAAAGGAGGTAGAGACATGTGATGGACTACTTACTGCCCTGCAGTGAGAAGGAAGGAGCTATCAATAGGCACAACGTGGATGAATCTCGAAATAATTGTGCTGTGTGAAAGAAGCCAGACCAAAAAAAATTATATACATATATACACACACAGAGAGAGAGAGAGAGAGAGAGAGAGAGAGAGAGAGAGGGAGAGAGAGGGAGAGAGAGGGAGAGAGAGAGATACTGTATGATTCCACTTATGTAAAATTCCTGAAAATGGAAACTAATGTAGAGTGACAGAAAGCAGAACAGTAGTTGCAGGGGATGGAGATGGGGGAGGGGTTGGGATGGGGAGGGAGGAAAGAATTACAAATGGGAATGAGGAAGCATTTGGGCCTGAGAGTGGTGATGGTTTCACAGTTATATGCATAAAACTATCAGACTTTATACTTTAAATAGGTGCAGTTTTGTGTATATCAATTGTACCTCAATAAAGCTGTTTCTAAAATCCTAAAAAAATATTATCTATTATTCTTAAATTCATTTTCTGCTCACAGGGTGTTCATCAGTCTTTTCAATGGTCTCAGCTGTGGAGAACATCTCTTTGACTTACGTGCTTTACTCCTATGAATATGGATTAAACCTATTATTTTGGTAGCATTGACACAGGGTTAATATACAGTGGAATTACAGAGTAAAAATAAAACTCTTTAAGTCCTTTAATTTTTTTATTTAAAATATGTGCTGCTGTTAAACCAGGTCATATGCAATCATACCGTAGACACTACTCAATTTGTAATATTTTGGCTCATTTTACAGTCATTCTAATATTCGTGTGCCTTTATACTGCAAACAAAGGATCAGCGATCACTTTCTTTTGTGATGCCATTGTATTGGGATGACAAGTGTAAATACTGGCTGGTCAGTAGAATATAAAACTTACAACTTAGAAAAATATTAAGAAAAAATCAAATTATACAATGTGCGTATTATCTTTTACTATGAAGTTCATGATATATCAACATATAGCATGTTGTTCTCAACCTACACTTATTTTGTTAACTGAATAGTTTACTATAGGTGGAATTACTGAATATACAGGTAATGGTTATATAAGAGGTAACTTTAATAAATATTATTCCTTAAGTAAAGAAGCGATATATATTATGAATTTCTGTCATGTTACACTCGATAAAACTGACTTTTGTTTTGTCCTTAAATTGTGATAGCTGCCTTTCATTTTATTGTGTAGTTATTGCTACTTGTTGAAGTTCCTATTCTGTCCTATCGATAGTCATTATAATTCTGTATATTTATTTACACCCTGAGGCTATGGGGAGAAGATCCTGTGGCTTTGTTTATTAAATAACAAGAAACATGTGTAAGGCAAAAGTCTAGCTAGTGGATGACCTTTCTTTAACAACATTAAGACAAAAGAAATGGCGGCTTGGAAAATTTGAAATTGCTACATTAAGTAGAGGACAAGAACTGTACAAAGAAAAATAGCATACTTCTTGCTTCGGCAGATTAAAATAAACTAAAAGTATAATATATGCATAAACCATCACAAAGCAGAAAAACAAACTTATTGTTTCTTAGCACAGACAGCAGTATTGCTCGTGGCAAAACACTGTACCTCTGCTGTTAACTCGCAGGAAAGCATTACAATCACAGGGTACTATTAAAATTTATCATATTTTGGAAATAAAATATAAAATAAAGTGTGAATAAATTCAATTGAATAAAAGTGATAATCTATGAGATAAAAAGAAATGTAATGAAGGAGTTCATCCGGCCAGTTACTTTCAGTGAAAATGCACAAGTTAAAGCGGCTTTTATTCCCTTTTTGATTGTGTAGACTGTTACTGTGCAAATAAACTTTAAATTGTCAAGTTCTCTTATTATCTAGTGTAGCTGATGGTTCACAAAGAGGGTCAAAGAGGTTCACTTGCCCTGTGATACTTATGGGAGCAAATATCTCTTACTCCTTTGCCTTCATGGTTAAATTTCCATTAGCTCGATATGAATAATGATGTAAACATGCTAGGTTCTCTTCTGACTGCTAACTGGAGGAACCTTTAATAACCTTCCTAACTGCAAGACCCAGTATTTCTGGAATGTCCATTGTTTACTAGAAAATCTGTTCTTTGTGAAAGCAGTTTTGGATGAACATGTTTGTTATTTCCAAATAAAGCCAATAGTGTATAGCAAGTGTACACAGTCAACTGAAGTATCTGTAACTATAATTATATTTCATATATAAACTTCTAGCCAAAAAAATCAAAATCGTAAGACGCAATGAACTGCATTAAAGAGATAATCTTATCTGTCAGAAGACAGCTCTGAAGTAACCGCTGTGGAAACCAATACTGGTCTTTCATCCTTCCTGCAGCAGTCTATACCAAACCAGTTCTCTTGATCTGTTTACTTAACTGCTGAGAAGTCCTCACAAGTCGCCTCCACCCATTATTCTCTTTCACTGTTCTCAGGGAGTTATAGGAAGGCGGAGCAGAGCACGCAAGGCTTTATAGGACATTCTAAGTAGAATAAGGAGTTTTCCTTTTCCATTGTCAAGTGAAGAAAAGAGTGAAGTGAGCTTCATGAAAAGCTGTGGGATGTTAACCACTCACATGCATTGGGCAAAAGGTCCTTTTCTTTGGGTCAGGAAACTATGAGGCACGTGTCTTGTGTTGGCATACAAGAGGGTCCAAGGCATGGGCCCCCCACAAGTTCCGTTACATAAATGTTTGCTTTCTTAAATTAGAACTTGGCATTTGAAGACGCTCAGATTAAGAACCCTAGGAACCCTTTGCCTCAGGTACACCTTTGTCCATGGGAACCACGGGAAGCGTCATGACCGTGGGTCCGTGAATGAGAGCTTAAATAAATCCTAACCACGAATAGGAACGTTCTCCCTGGGCTTGTGTGGAAAGAGGATGCTTCTTCTGGGGTCACTTTCTGTCTGGATTCTAAGTGTTATCTTACTAATAAGGACATTGTGGGTGGGTGGTGGGATGGTAGGAAAATAAAATCTGACTCATTAACTACACTCCTCAAATAGGAAGCCCATTACATGGTCTGTGATGTGTCATGCAGTAAATTATAGAACGTAGTGGAAACACAGCCCGTCTGGTTTTATTACCCGTCCGGTCACAAGCCATGATTAAATCGGTGAACCATGTCTAGAATCAAAGGGTAGGGAGGAACACTGAACAACTGTCAAATAAAAACGTGAGGAGTCAGCATGGTGGTTGCTGTCCTTTGTGTGAATTAGAGGCAGGCACAAATTTGGGGGAGGATGCAGCCCTGCCAGGATACATGGCTTGTGGATGCCAGACACTCTCATTCATTAGGTGTTGGGCAGCACACGGAATCTGAAATTTTAGTTAAGTGCACAGGTTATTCTGAGAAAAGTATTTAATAATCCATAAATTCTCCTCTAACATTCATGGTTCTATTAGAAGACCACAAACAATGAGAAAAAGTAGATAACAGTGTAAGAGGATCATATACTGAACACTTGAAGTTCAAAGAGCAAAAAGGTCACATACGATCAGATCAGTGAGATTGGAAAGGGCATGGAAGCATATCACCGGGGCCGAGGGGGCGGTCAACTGCCTTCCCCATGAAGGAAGGGCATGGGTGGAACAGCAGAGGTAGAGATACTGGAGCACATGCTAAACTGTAAATAATCCAGTTTGATTAAAGGAATGCCTATGAGCTTATGCAGGAGACCAGAGGCAGATGAGTCTAGATCATCAGAGGACACTTCATTTCAGACTAAGCTATTGGTTTATTCTTTATTCCATTGACAACAGACGATTTTTGGAGGTTTGTAGGAGAGAAGTGACACAAAGATAATTGTGTCTTAAAATGACTCATTTTGGGTCAGGAGAGAAGATAACTTAAGAAGAGTTTGCAATCTTCCAGGAGGGTACCAGGAGGAAGTGAGGGAAAGAATATACCAAGCAGGCATCAAGCATGGGACCTTGTGAATGATGAAATGCAGGGCAGGATAAGGAGCATCGTATCATTACCCGGTAATAGAAACAGGGAAATGGGGATTAGGAAATCCGGGAGGAATGATGGGACTGATGTTATGGCTACTCTCCACTACAGTCTAAAGAATGCAAAAGGAACTTTCCCAAGTAGCTTAGAGGTTAAGAATGTAGGCTCTGGAGGCTGACTGCCTGCATTCAAACCTGGGTTCCATGACAAACCAGCAATATAACCCTGGGCAAACGACTGACCCTGTGTGTGCCTCACCTGCCTCTTCCTTAAGATACGGGAAAATAATATAGGAACTCCTTCAGGTTTGCTTTGCTGTGCTTTCTGAGTCTCAAATGGGTTACTGCATACTAGTTGTTTTAAATAATACCTGACTTACAGTAAGCCCTCAATAAATGCCGGATGCTATCATTTCTGTTATGTATTAGTTGGCCTTTAACCATCCTTTCCTCTAACATACTCTACCTTAGACCTAACTTACCTCTCTTTTACCAAATGTACACTATGTGTCCTCTGTAAAAAATGGAATATGGTTGCTCACACTGCTCGTTGCTGCAGCCCTGAATGTAAATTAATTTACCCTCTGTGCCTCCTGTTATATTTCTACTTTTTAATAAACTCTATGACACTTTCTTCTTCTGACACAAAACTAATCTAATAGAATGCATTTCCCCAAAAGTATCCATATAGCTACTAATGCTTATTGCTCAAAAATATTGTCTCAAAGCTTTGGAACATACTGCATTATGCTACCTGAATAAATAATGCCTTTGCCACAAAAGCAATTCCTGTAAAACTCATGCTTAATAAAAAGTCTATTAAAATAGAGAGATTTTTCTAGAAAATGAGAATTAAAATAGGCATAGATCACTGAGATATACACACTGACTGCACTGAAGAGCAAGTAAAATTACTCATGTTATATAGCCCTATAAAACTATGTGTTTGTCTCGTGTTAATTTGTGCTGTGGCCACATTGGTTTTTACGCACACACAGATCCCTCTTCCTAATCAGTGAGATGTCACATCTCTAAATCACAAAACGAATCCAGCGCTTCTGTTGTATTTTTTCAATAAAATCTGGGCCCTTTATCACTCTTGATCCCCACACAGAATTTCTAGTGATGTTGCTAAGAGCTGTGAACATGAATCAAGCCTACTAAATGACACATAATAACTAGTGGACTTGCTCCAGGGATTAGTAATGGGCCCCTGACCTATAGGTCAGCAATTTGAATCCAGACTCAGTTAATAGTAGCTAAAACTTGCTACAATCTGATGTCCAATGGGCAGCCAATGAAAGGAGACCTACAGCCTCTGTGGAATTCCAAGTTAACAGGTGCCGTAGCACAGAATCCCCAAAAGAATGGCTAAGGTCAAAGGTCAAAGAAAAAACCCGTGTGGAAGTCTAGCTGCTTCGGATCAGCAGAGGAAGTCTCTGCAGTCCTTCCTGGTATGCTGACTGTGAAATATATCCTTCCTCAGTCACACAAATGGGAGCCCTCTTCCTTCTGTGACAATGTCAGCAGAACAGTACAGCACAGCAACTTAGAAAATTAAAGTGTGTATGTGCGAAAATGTTTGTTTGCCTCTAGGTTTATATAAATTTCATTTTAAGTGCAATTGCTATAACAGGAAGAATGCAGTATTTTCACAGAATTGACATGATGTGCAAAAATAAAAGCTTTTTCTTTACATGCACATACACACACACACACACACCCCCCCCAATGAAACGATGAAAAGAAGATCCCTCACAGATTAAAATTAAATTAATGTGATCTCTGTTCTTTAATGAGTACATTTACTGTTACTATATTTTCCTATTGATGTTATCATAAAGGTTTCCTTCACAGGTGAGAGTCTCACTTTGTTTCTCTTAAGAAATGTCTCAGTAGTGCTATATTTATAGTGTTGCATTCATAAGTAATAACAGTTATTGAGCATTTGTTATATTATATATTGAATTAATACTTTAAACATTCATTGAAAGCTCTGCATATCCATATATTGATAGGGTATCACCAGATCAAATTTCTGATAATAACAAAGAAAGATAAGTCTGCATCACTCATCTTTAAAAGTAAAGACATTTATAGGGTGTTTGTAAATTCCTAATGCAACCTTACCTTCTAATAAATGTGGATGTATTCACAATATGAAGAAAACTGCAAAAATATGTTCTATTCTTCAAGATAACATGATTTTGAAGAAATTTAAACCAAGATTATGTATGTATATGTGTGTGTGTGTGTGTATATATATATATATATATACACACTCAACTACAACTGGAGAGTATTTTCAAACTATTAGAATATAAAATGGCACAACATTATGTATCACAAGAAATATAGAACCATTTACTTTTAATTTCTGTCCTATGCATACCTAAAATTATTACCTAAATTAATACCTAAAATTATTTCACAATACAGATTTTTTTAACAACTGTACACCACTTTCTAATCATACTTGGGACCCTAAATTTATAACCAAGCTACTTTTACATGGCCTCTACCCTTTTCTCATAACACCTGGTTTTTTTTATTTTTTGAAAAAAAATAAAAGAATTCAAATTATAAACTTGCCACTTTTAAAATCAACCATATTTAGATATACTATCAAAATAAAAATGCATCATTTATCTAAAATTATTCAAGTAATCCGAAAAGGCCCCTAGCATCCATGATGACTTGAAACATTTCCTATCATAGTGGTGAAAGAAATGAAAAAAAAGAATTTTTAAATATATTTGAAAATTCAAGTTCAGTAATATTTCTGACTCTACTTCATTTGGATTACTTCTCAACTCACATTAGAAATGACCCATTTTACTTTTTTACAGTGTTCTAAATCATCTTTGCTTTGCTGACACAAAAACTCTGCTTTCTGTGCCTGCTAATAAGATGATTTATTTATAGAAAGATCAGGCAGATAAGCCCACAGATGCTATGCCCCCCATGCTTTGTAAGTGTTTTGCAAAAGGTCAGATGCCATTGACCTTTTAGATAACTGGAGTAGTTGATCTCACAAAGAGATCACTTTTCTGTCCCTGATTGAATCTGAGATTGGCTTTCTCAGCTAAAACAATATGAATGGATGGCTGCTAATATGTTCAATAACCTCGCTATTTTTTTAACATCTAGAAATTTAAAAAATCTCTAACCCTAATATTAACATTTCTCCTCCTGACAATAGATACTATCTTCCACTGGAGATGTTTCAGTTATAAATGCAAATATCTATTTTATATCTATTTATTTATATATCTATTTTTATTATATATCTATTTATGTATCTATTTTATATCTATATATTTATATCTATTTTATAAGCACACAAATTTCATAGTAGCATCTGATGCTTAAGTACTTTCAGACTTACTGTGTTCATTCTCTTTTTATTTGCTTGTTCTTTTAACCTCTGCCTCATTTCAAAGACTTTAAGGTGAATTATAGAAATCTATGCAACATAGTAAGATAGGAGTACAAATCCAAAGGACAGGCACAAATGACAAACAGTAAAATTAAGCAGCAAAGATCGCAACCTTACATGCACATAAGTTATAAAAGGCTCAGTGTACATATAATGATATGAACACACATGCATGTGCGCACACACACACATACATGCACACCATTGACTCGGGGTAATCAAGGCCTTCCCAACTCTCAGCTCTGGGACACACTAGTCCTCTGGGCCCTTTTATTGGAACATTAAGTGATGAAATTGGTGACATCTTCAACAATATCTCAATGGTGAAGCCAATAACACCATCGGAAGGTGACTCTTCACTACAACCTTGAAAGCTAGGTGGAGGATACTTACTCAGCTCAGTTTGCTTAAAGCAGCTCTGCAGGGCACAGAAAGAATTAAGTCCCAGATACCATATATTGATGATCAGCTGGATGACAGTGTAGAATCCAGACTGATGATTCTTAAACTTCACTGTGCAAATGCGCCGAGGGGTGGTTAAAATATACATTTGGGGGCACCACGCAGAAATTCTACAGGAGGAGGAAAGGGATGGACTCCTCTTGTTTAACAAGCACCATACCAGATTCTAATGCAGGTGTTTTCCGGACGCGCAGGCTCAGCGGCCATGGCTCACGGGCCCAGCCGCTCCACGGCATGTGGGATCTTCCCGGACCGGGGCACGAACCCGCGTCCCCTGCATCGGCAGGCGGACTCTCAACCACTGCGCCACCAGGGAAGCCCAGGTGCAGGTGTTTTGAGGACCATCTCTGAAGGGAAAACTGAGTAGACAAATGTATGTGATGCTTGCAAACCTGCCATTCAGTCTCCCAGAATACTGTTTCCAACAACTCACATTTAAAAAAAAAATGGACAGTAGAGTTTTTAAGCTATAGCCTGGGAAAAGGGGACTTATAAGTTAATGAAGGATAGATAGTACATTAAAATATTCATTAGGTTTCTTTAATAGGAGAATAACAATCCAAATCAGAGAATATGATGATCCCACTTTATTTATTCCTCTCTGCCATGTCTGGAATACTGGGTTCACATTTTTAGTGACACATCTGTGAAGGATAGTGATAATTTACTCAACAGGCTCTACAAATGTTTTCTGTCCAACCCAGCATGACTACAGCCCAATGGTGCCTATTTCTGGAATTGAAACCATGTCTACAGTGGAAAAGAAAAGGGAGTGGGTGTGGACTGTGCCACTTGAGTTCCATATAAAAGAGTGCAACTTTCTCATCAGAACCGTGAACCTGGACCCAGACTCACTGAAGTAACCTCCCTGTACCTTAGTTTCCTTTTCGCTAAAATGGGCATAATATTAGTACCAAACTAATAAGTTTCTTATAGGGAAAAAGTGTTTTATATAAGTATAGCACTTAGACTATTTGCTTGTCATATAGTAAACACTCAGTTAAATGTATCTATTATCTGTTAAAAGCTTGATAAAAATCATCACTAGCCCATCATCTTAATAAGTCTGATAAGGTAAAAGTTTCACAGTTCACTTTAAGAACTATTCTGAAAAGTTTAGTATGAATTTGACTCCTCATTTTAAATGAAAGAAAATTGTTGACCAAATATATACCACCTGGCTGATTTTCAGCCTGAGATCCTTTAACACGTGTCCATTCATTCTCACGTTGCTACCTATCTGACATTTTGTACTATTCTAGGAGCCATAAAAACAGTGAATCAGTCAGAGTTCCTGCCATTAATTAACTGCAGCCTTCAGTTGTGATGAGTAAATTGACAAGTAAATGCATTTGGCAATGTAATTTTTGCTACAGTAGGTGTAAACACAGGGGATTAAAGGAGGATATGAGCTCCAGAAGGAAAGCCAGTCATGGGATAAAGGCTGGGCTAGTGAGCATCAGAGAAAGTTCCTTGAGGAAATGATCCCATGTGAAAACTGGAAGGTGATCAGAAGTGAGCCTGTTGACTTGTGGAATCAGGCATCCTAAGCAACGTCACAGAGCGAGGAAGAACGTGTGCTTGTGACAAGAGCAGGGTGTGTACAATGGGGGCTACAGAAAGATGGTGATGAAGCTTTAGACAGGAGCTCAGATCATGAAGAGCCTTGCAAGTCCTGAAGTTAAGTGTATGGTTTAAAAAATTAGGTTATGGAATTTCAGCCTGGGGAAGTCCTGTAATCTACAAAATATTTGATTAGTAGCACCAGGAAGACACTCCTAATTTTTTACTCTGAAATGAGAACATGGGCTGTATTTGAGGCTAGGTAGACTGCAGTCAGTCTAAGGGCAGTGGGTTACTCATCATCATCTAATATGATACACAATGTTATACTGATAAAACATACCCACATATTTTTGTGGGTTGAATCGTGTCTTCCAAAAAGATAAAAGTCCTAAGCCGGAGTGCCTGTGAACGTGACTTTATGTGGAAACAGCTATTTTTCCCTGTGTAGTTAGTTAAGATAAAGTCAGACTGGGTTAGAGTGGACCCCTAAATTCAATGACTGGGGTCTTTCTTAAAAAGCCAGGGAGAAATACAGAGACACAGACACACAGAGAGAGCACCATGTGATGATGAAGACAGAAACTGGCATGCCGCGTCTACAGGGCAAGGAAAGCCAAGAATTGCCAAGGCAACCAGCAGAAGCTAGGAAGGGCAAGAAAGGATCCTCCGCCAGAGCTTTCAGGGAATCCTGGCCCTGCAAACACCTTGATCTCAGACTCCTAACCACCAGGACTGTGAGAGAATAAATTTCTGGTCTTTTAAGCCACCGAGTTTGCAGTGGTTTGTTACCCTAGGAAATGCATATACATGCAAATAGGATCTCCTTTTCTTCCACTCCAGTTATTAAATATATATAAATGACATGTATCAACACACATACACACAAACATGTATAGTTGATGTCTGTCTTCACCTGAGTTCCCCCCAAAGCTGACGCTGAAAGAAAGACTTCGGTGCAAGGAGATTATCTGAGAGATGATCCCCAGAGGCAAGGTGAAGGAATGGGAAGTCAAACAGGGGATGCAGGAATGTAAAACAGGCTGAAGTCAATGAACAGGTTATTGCTGGGAGCACCAGATATCCTCTGAGAAACTGTACGAAACACATCTCCAGACTGGACCACAAAGAGATAAGAAAACTGACTATTCACCACCCATTCCTGTCCCTCCCTCATTGGTTGATGGTTGATACTGGAGGCATTAACTCATTGGCACTTCAGCTCTAGACTGATACCCTTAGGCGGAGAGGCAGGCTGCCTGAGGAAGGAAGCCAGGACATTTGAGGGAGCTGCGTAACAAAGCTGCCAGTGGCCTCCAGATGGGGCTGAGAGGACATGGCAGGGCATTAAGAACTTCTACACTGTCCATTAAAAAAAAAAATCATTATTTAATATTACTGGCAGCCACGGCACAGGTCTCTGGTAAAGTTAACCCTGCCCATTGTTGGTAAGAATAAATTATACCGTCCAATGAACTTATTTACAAAACTGAAACAGAGTCACAAATGTAGAAAACAAATTTATAATTACCAGGGGGGAAGAGGGGGAGGGATAAATTGGGAGATAGGGATTGACATATACACACAACTGTATATAAAATAGCTAACTAATAAGGACCTGCTGTATAGCACAGGGAACTCTACTCAATACTCTGTAACGGCCTATATGGGAAAAGAATCTAAAAAAGAGTGGATATATATGTATGTATAACTGATTCACTTTGCTGTACACCTGCAACTAACACAACATTGTAAATCAATTACACTCCAATAAAAATTTTAAAAAATTAAAATTACACAATGATAAAAAAAAGGAAGGTGAAAATTACCCACAAAAAATAAAAGAATAAGTTTTACCAAAACTTGCTAACATAGTGGCTAATTTTCAAATATTTGGTGGAACTATTAATACTTCTCAAGATCGTTCCATGTTGGAGAGTGTTTATGGATCTTTACAATTAAGACTATTTTATTTAGAAGAAACATGTTATTAAATAATCATGTGAAGACACTAAGTGCTATATGTTATGGTACACCATTTCTATGTTTAAGTACACAGGACAAAATCAAGTTGATTATCGGTGATTCCATAAGGAAATGTCATCCTTCTTAGTACTTAAATGATAACCAAATATGCACGGAAATGGGCATTCCTTTCCTTCTGCAAGTGTAGTGTAGGAATTCTGTGTTAATCCAGTTAGGAGTTAGGCTGTGTTTGTGATTTATTGTTGCTATGGTTACTATCAGTGCAGCGAAGGCTTCAAATTCCAGGAGACACAGCTGTGTCTAGGGTGGAGAACGGTTTGACAGAACCACCTCTTTGATTCTGAGTTTTAAGGCCTCCCTTTGTGCTGGGCCACAGAGTGGGTCTCTTTTCAAGCACATGTTCCTCTACTGCCCTTCTCCCAGCGGTGTTCTATTACTCGCTATTTGAAACTTCTCAGCTTGTGGAGGGCTGTAGGAGGGCGCGTCTCTGTTCTGATTAAGGCTCTGCTGTAGGCATGCACGGTGCCCCTGGCCATGGGGATGTGGCCTCCTCCATTCTGCTGCTCTTCTCCAGGCTGCCTCTGCGGGCTCAGGACGCAGTTCTGCTCCTCTCCCGGGACCATCATTCCTTCTTTCTCTTTCCCATCTGCAATGATTATTCACCACAGTCCAAGTGTAAGCCATTTTGCCCTTCCTCCCCACCCTCCGCAAATTAAGGCTTTTGTCCATATTGGATACACAAGAAGAGGGAAGCGGAGGGCCCGGCAGGGTGGAGTGTCTTGTTCCTCACACGTGGCTGTAATTTCCCTGCCCAGAACTACAGCATAAAGGACTTCTCGGGGCTCTCTTTGATCTTGTCTGTGAGAGCCTGATAAAGAAAGAGTCTGCTGGAGTATGTGGACTCCTCAAATGTCTCTTACCCCAGGGATTTTGTGCTGTTCCCCAGCCACACTCAGCCTTTGCCAGTGTGTTCACTCTTGCAGCTGAGCTCTTGTTGCTGGCATCCTCTTGCAACCACAGTAGGTGAACACCCGTTCAAGTCTCCCCTCTTCCTACAGGCACCGTGTCTCTCAGATTTTCTTCCTGTTGTTTTCTTTGCAGTCTCAGCTCTCTTATAAGTTTGAAAAAATCATGAATTTGATCTTAGTCTGGGTCTTTTTTATTCTAAGGATGGGAATCTGCTCTTTCCAGCTTCTATATACCAAGAAGCCAGAAATCCTAAACTCTACTGTAATATATTCTGCAATTGCCCTTTAATTTTTATTAGCTTGTCAGTTACAAAATATCCCAATGCCCACCCCCCCATCACAATCATACAGTTTAAAAGTGAGTTATGTCACAGAGTGTTCTTATACATGGAATCAAAAAAAAAATCGTTCTGAAGAATCTAGGGGCAGGACAGGAATAAAGACGCAGATGTAGAGAATGGACTTGAGGACACGGGGAGGGGGAAGGGTAAGCTGGGACGAAGTGAGAGAGTGGCATGGACACATATACACTACCAAACGTAAAATAGATAGCTAGTGGGAAGCAGCCACATAGCACAGGGAGATCAGCTCGGTGCTCTGTGACCACCTAGAGGGGTGGGATAGGGAGGGGGGAGGGAGACACAAGAGGGAAGAGATATGGGGATGTATGTATATGTATAGCTGATTCACTTTCTTATAAAGCAGAAACTAACACACCATTGTAAAGCAGTTACACTCCAATAAAGATGTTAAAAATAAATAAATAAATAAAAGTGAGTTAATGTGAGACAAACATGTAACATATGGATTGTGTTAATGGATAATAATTGCATTGTATCGACTAATTATTTTGCAAATAAATCTTGCAAATCTGTTTGGCCATAAAATTTCTTCTAGATTATAAAATTTCCATAGTTTTCTTATAAACCATGATTAATGACTTCTACTTAAATCCATCCCATCCCCCTATCCCTTTTCTAAAAGCTAAGGAGATGATAATCACCCACCTACAGACATTGTTATGCCAATTTGTCCTACAAATAGATTTCTTCAGAATCTGGAAACAGAAAGGAAGAATGAAATACATAATTTCATATTCATATAAGTTTTACAAGAGTACTTTAACTGTACATTAATATTGACATGAAATTTACTTTTAATTTTTGCATTTTGCATTGTAACACATTTTACTCGCATGTCCTGAGCCAGGCAGGCAGCAGTGCCACCACTGCTCATATGATTAATACACAAATATTATGAATATATATTTTCTCCATCAAGGATTCTAGTGTCCCTCAAAATACTTTTGGGCTTTCTAAATACATGCACAAGTACGGAGGAATTTCTATAACATAAAAGTGTGATGGCAGTAGACTACCAGAGGCCAACCTTTTAGCATGAGAGGAGAAAAATATACCAAACGGATGTTTCTAACACAAGCATCAGAAAGCCAGCATGAGACCCACAGCATAAATTGGCAAAGTCCCCCTTATGATCTCCAAACCTCCACTGTTGGTCTCAAACAGCTATTAACAACAGGATTTAATAAAAAATTAAATTAAAAAATAAAAACCAAATAGTTAATACTATTCTTTATTCTTCACATCTAGGTTATATATTGTTCTTGCTTAGAATCTAAAAGTTCACAGGAAAAGCTCCATTTTAAAATTCAGTAATATATTACTAAGTTACTATCATTGCTGATTCCAAGAAAATCCTGTCAATTTCACCTTATAAAATTTAATGTGAATCTGATTTTGATTTCAACATTATCTATCTGCTATAATTAAGAAAGAAATGTTAGAATCAGTAGAAGCCCTAGAGTCTTTTCAAAAATTCTCAAGCAAACTATTTTTATTATTATTATTTGGGGAAATCCAAGGCAAATATAACTAATTCTAGATTTTGAAAACGAATTTTACTGGTTAGTAACAGACTTTAATTAGAATAGGTACAGTATGTCTAGATTTTTTTTTTCAATTATCATTTTATGTGAAATAATAGGAGGCAATGACGAAACACAAACTCTTCTTTGAATTTTAAAGACATTTTACTGTCTGGAATCTATGAAAACAATGTTTGTATATTTCATTCCTTTTAAAGGATTGGTCTTAGTGCTCCCTGACCGTAATGAGAAGATACTTTTAAAGAGCTGGATTAGTTTTCTGCTCCTGTTGTAGCACATTACCACAAACTTAGTGGCTTAAAGCAACCCTGGTTTATTATCAGACCATTCTAACGAGTGGAAGACAAAAGTCAGTCTCGATGGGGCTAAAGGTGCCAGCAGGGCCTGTTCCTTCTGGAAGCTCAGAGGGAGGATCTCTTTTCTGGCCTTCAGATCCTAGAGGCTGCTGCATCCACCCAAGCATGACCCCTTCCTCATGTTTTGCTCCAGCTTTCTGCATCCATCATCACATCTCCTGTTACCAACTCTGATCATTCTGTCTACCTCCTACAAGGTCTTTTCTGATTACGTCAAGCCCACCTGGATAATCTGGGATCATCTCCACATTTCAAGAGCCCTAATCTACAGAGCCTCACATCTGCAAGATCTCCTTTACATGGTAACATATTCGCAGGTTCTGGGGATTCGGACCTGGACGTCTTTGGGGGCAATTATTCAGCCCACCACAATAATTTTCTATGTTTTACGCAATGTTCTGGTTTCTTTATACTTAGTGGGTTTCACTGGCTTTCCTAGGCCAGTTAAAGGATTTTCCAAGTTCACTGAAGACTATGTATTTCTCTCTTCTGATGTATACAAGTGGTTAACAAAACAGTAACGTGACTGTTCAATATTATATTTCTGAGTTCACAGGTGTTCCACATGCATTTTCTTACTTAGCTATCAGAGTAACCCAGTGCGGTAGGTGCTGTATCCTCGTTTTACTTTTATACGGCTGTTCAGCATCAGCTGACTACAACTACTAAATCTGTTTGAATAGCAGCGTACAACTGCAGTCTTTCTGATACTTCCTTGAAAACACTGTCCTCTTCTGAAATAATCCCGCCTGGGAAAATGTGTCTGAAAAATCAGTGAAGAATGAATTTCATTGTTTATTCCCAAATCAAATGCAGGAAATCAAACATATGAAAATCATCATCCTCTCTCATCTTCTGAATGTAGATTAAGAAATGTTTATAGAAATAATTATGTAGAGAATGAACAAAGAGGTTTTAATTAATTAAATATAATCAGGTAAGTTCTCAGCTACTGTAGGTAGACAGGAAGGAAATAATTTCAGTAGATTAATGCATGATATTTGGAAAACTCTAACGTGTTTTTTTTTCAGGATTGATTAGCACTTACCTTTAAAACAGAGAAATATATTCAAATTTGCATTATAAATTCCATCCATGTTTTATATTGCTACATAGGAAAAGTATTTATTCTACAGATAGGAGTCATGAGGCATTAATTAAGATAGGAGCTCAAGAACCATGGACTTTAAAATGTTAGTGTATTGCATAGTTGAGATTATTTCATATGTGTGAAATCTAGTCTGAATCAGTCACCTCTGAGTGACAAACTATTTCATAAATCCTGTATTATGTAAAAAAGCACAGTTTTTCAAAAATATGGAAATAAAAAGCTGTGGCTTAATATATAATCAGCGGCTTGATGCAGAAGCAGGTGATCATTTGAACAACTCTCATCAGCACGTCATTAAATTTTCAGATGAATTGTTTAATTTAGCAAATCTGTCTTATTTTTTGCATATCAAACTGGTATATGTGAAAATTTTGACAGAAATGTGTTTTTGTTCCAGATAGAAGAAATACTTGGAGCATTTAGCTCATAAAGGAGAATAATCCAGTTCTCAAAGTATTAGAAATGTCATTTTATTTTTAAAAGAAACACAGGTCAGATTTTCCTTCTGTTCACTTTGTTGCCTGATAAAGTGGAAAACAGGGAGTTTTTCAAGCATGTTCACCAGTGAAGGATAAAGAGTGGTTATGTAGTGTCCTGAAGTGTAAAACAGATCTGTGAAAGCCACGACACCAGCCCTAAAGAAAAATCACACCATGAAAATTTTGATAATGAATTGTGTAAAGCATGATATATTATGCAAGTAGATGACAGTGATGTTTAACATCCATAATCTAAATAGGAAAATGCTGTTTGAGAGATTAGAATGGCCAAATCTCTCAAAAGACTTCATTTTAAACATATGTTAGGGAATGAAAATTACGAATATTCTAAGTAAACTTGACATTGATAATTTAAGTGAATTTGAAAAAAATATGTACAAGAAAATGTTTAAACAATTGGTAGAATATATAAAACAACTCTACTGATACAAAAAAAATGCATTAAGGCGCTAAAAAGAAAATGATAAATTGACTATAAGGAATTCATAACATTTCTCTCAGTTAATGACCTCAAGGGAAAATGTAATCTATACTGCAAATATCAGAGCAAATATTCAATAAAACTAGAAAAACATTCATATATATTACAGGAAGAGAGGAAAGAAATCGTAAATTTTTAAGTACTGGTTTATACTCCAAAATACATCTATACTTTAAGCCGTTTGCACAGCGTCCTGAGTTCTGATGAAGGTAGAGGTGTGGGAATCCCACCTGAACCTTAAAATGTATGGGTTAGTTTGTCCTTTATTCCATTGTCCCCAAATGACATGGATTGAGTATATGACATGAGCCGGACACTGGCCTGGGTGGGTTCACATGCACTGTCTCATTTTACTCTAAGAATAATTCTAGGAAGGGTATATCACAGTGGCCATTAAATAGACAAGGAACCTGAGTTCTACAGAATCTGTTGCTTTGTTTAAAATCACATATTTGGGGGGTTTCCCTAGCGGTCCAGTGTTAAGACTCCATGTTTCCAATACAGGAGGCAGGGCAGCCAAGAAAAAATATATATTTTTAATAAATTAAATAAGATCACGTATCTGGTAAATAAGGAATCTAGGATGTGATCTATGAATAACTCATTCTAAACACAGAGCTCTTTCCAATATTCCAGTAATGATGAAGAAGAAAAATAAAGCATCCGCTCATGTTTTAGTGCAGAGTTCAGGGTACAGAGTGAAGCAGAAGACAGGCACTCACTCTGAACACTGTGTACTCTTTGGCCTAAGAGTAGGTAGCAAACATATTCCACCACAGTTGTGTGTGAGCTTGTGTGGCCAAGTAGCTCACTGAAATTATGTTCATGGAAAGTGTTTTATTTTCATTTCAGTCTGAATGCCATTAGGATTTTCTTCTCCCTTCTGCCACAACCAAAATAAAATCAGGAGTGTTCTTCAAATGAATTTGCTTTACTAAGTTCCCCACTTGCATGTGGTGGGTATGAGATAAGGCATCAGTCTGTTTAAGAGAAGAAATATTTATTTAGGATCTACTATATGTAAGGTATGCTGGTAAGCACTATTAAAACAAAATATAAGTAAGCCTTGCCCTTTATCCTTCAGATCTTAATAGTCAGAAGGGAGAAACAGACACACAAATAAATAATGGCTGTGCGCGCATGTGTGTGTGTACAAGTGTGTGTATAGTTTTGCTCTGATACTAAATTATATCAATATCATATAAAGAAGCAATTTGTTAGAATGATTGTTTTTACTAAACTAATACAGAGTCATAGGTCTTCTTAGATATTAATATTCTTTACCAAGAATATCATGTTACAAAAGATAAACAGAAATGAGATGCAGAAAGCTTAAATAATTTACTCAAAGATTTAGTTTATTAGGTCAAGTTAGCACTAGAACTCACATCTCTGACTCTTCAGTCTGTAATATTTCAAAACGCACGTATGTAGAGACATTAAAATATACAACTAATTCTAAAAAGCTTTTTGTGGAGAATGATGGTTATATCTTAGAATCTCAGAGAGAGGTAGAAAATACTTTTGAAAGAAGAATTCTAGTTTATTCCTATCCATTTCAGGCATTTGTCTACTGCACACCACATTACTGACGGATAGCCAAAAGCCTCTGCTTGAACTATTGCTGTGCTAAAAAGCTCACAACTTCATATATGAACCCACTCATTATGGCAGCTGTACTATTGCTAGAAGTTTCATCTCTATGCTTAAACCTGAATCAACATAATTTCCATCTAGTGGTTCTGAATCCAACCTTTGGAACGGCAGAGAATAGATCTAATCATGCTTATGCGTTATCAGTTCAATATCTAAAGGTAGCTACTCATTTTTCCCATACATTTTCTCTTTTCTGTACTCAATAGTCCTAGCATTTTCTTTCCAGACCTTTCATCATTACAGCCCCTCTTGTTTGGATATATTCCAATCAGCTAGTGTCAAAATGAGACTTCACAATGAAACATCTAGAAAAGGGTATGAAATTCTGACACGGTCCTGCTAAGTCAGAGAACACTGGTATGTTCTCTTTCCTGGACCCAATCCCTACTGGTATAGGCTAAGACGGCATGCATTTTTCTGGCAGTCACCTCACATTTTTGAATGTCTTGTCATTCAAAGATATGGATTATTTTACAGGCCACATTTCCAAGAACGCCTGTGAAGAAAAAGCCACTGACAAGAAGCCTCTTCCAGATGCATGGAGCTGAGTCTCCGGGGACTGTGTTGGCATTAGAGTTCCAGTCAGAAACTTCAGATCACCTAGCCATCTCATTCCTAATAGTTTTGTCACTGTTCTTTGAGGTTCTTCTGTTCATGCACTTAAATCTAATCCTGATACACCCATATTCTATAAAACCTCTCCCCTGAGCCAATCCCATGATTTGCTTTCTATCTTTTCAATAAAATGTCAAATCATCAGATGCTCCCCATGACACAGTCACTGGTGAGACCACTACAGTTTCACCTCCAAACTCACAGGACATACTGTCATCTAGCAATCCTCTCCTTTGTCTTTTTTCCAGTAAAATTTCCATTTATCCTCAGTGACTACTCTATTTTACTAACAGCTCTTATCTACAGAGAGGACCTCATGTCCAACTTTACAGAGAGAATCAAAGACTCAGGCATGAAGTGTCTCCACTTCCCACCCCCTAACCCCATCAGAAACCAGCATTCCTCCTCTTTTTCTTCATTTTTAGATGATGAAGTGGCTCTCATACCAGTAACATCAATCCTCTCATGTTGACATTTCTTTCTTTTGCTTTTACATCTTTATTGGAGTATAATTGCTTTACAATGGTGTGTTAGTTGCCATTTCTTTCTTTTCTGTGGAGTTTGCTTCCTATTTTTAAAAATTTCTTTTCCTAATGATCATTTCACATTACTCTATTTAAGTCTTCCCCATAATAGAAGGAAAAAACAAGGGGGGAAAAAAATCCTTGACCATGCTTCACCCCATCTCTTTCTTTCCTTTCTCAGCCATGACTCTTCACAGAGTCAATGACACTCACTGTAAGAATTTTCTCAATTCTGAGCCACTGTCTTCATAAGTGAAATTGTCCATGTCCTAAGTATCTATAAATTTTTATCTTACTGAAAACATTTGATGCTTTTTATGATTCTTTTCACAATGAAAGTTTCAAAACCTTTGATTTTCGTTACAGTTCTCTTTTCCGAAATTTTCTACTTCACTGGTTTCCTTAATTCTCCTCACAATGAATGTTGGAATTCTTCAGTTGCATTTGATTCTCCCTCTGCTCTCCTTACCTATACATATTTTGATCTAGGCAGTTGTATCCCTTCTCTTATCTTCATTACATTAGAATTTCCAGCCATGATCTCTGTGCTGTGTCCTCAAAGATTCAGATGCATGTATTAATCTGCTCACCAAGCATTTTCACTTGGATTATCCAGTGGACATCTAAAACTTATTATGTCAAAAACTGATTTCATCATATTTCCTTCAGAATATAAATTCTTCATATTACTCCTCTTCTACACTGTCCCCAAATTCATTTATGATCTGTTCACCAGTTACTGAAGCCAGAAAACTGAGAGTTTTCCTATCACATAATTCATCCATCCATATCCAATTAATCACCAGTTTCCACGTTTTACTCATTTATTCTCAAACCTGTCCCTTTCTCCTGTTATCACTACCGCTGCTTGAAGGTAAGGCTTCATCATTCCCGACCTGCATGATTGCTCTAGACTCCAAATTGGCTTCCCCAAATCCAAGCATCCTCTACTGTTGGGCCCCGTCTCTAACATATAAACCAGGCTTTTGATCCTCACCTCTTAAAAGGAACTGCGTCATTGGGTCACTTCTATCATCTGTAACATAGACCTTGGACAACATGCAAAGGCCTCTGTCATCTTCTCCAGCCTCGTTTCGGGCCACTACTCACAGAGTAATTGATGCTAAAGGGATGACAAGCTGCACGTTTTCCTTACACGCTCCGATGTTTCTTGTCTTGGTGCCATTATCCACACTATTCCCTTAGCCTGAAAAACCATTCCCATTATATTGTTACCTATGTATTTTCCAGAAACTGGTATCTCTTGCAAAGTTGATCATTTCCTAGATATTTCATATTTGAAAATATGAAAATCCATAATTTAGATAAAATGTTTTAAGACTTGTAAATTTATTACATTTACTCTTTGCATGTTCCAAGTTAAGAAATGGCAATAACAAAGTAAAATTATAAACTATATTTAATATGTAACATACATTAGAAATAAACTAGATTATAAATATATAAAATATAGTTACATATATTATATATAAATATGAGGTATTTACATATGATATATCATATAGCCTATATCAAGCATCATATAAATATCAATATTCTTGTGTATATATTTGATACGGCTCTATTGAATCTATAAATAAAAACAAAAATAAATATTTTTGTTAAATATTTTTTAAAGAGAATTTTATCACAAGGTCATTAAAACTGGAATCTTAGACATCATGCGAATGTAAGGGAATGTGCATATTCCAATGATTTTGTGAACTATTTTTAAGATAATATTTAAATGTGCAGAATAAATCCACTCTAACTTTGGGATTATTCATAGCCTTCAGTTTTATTTATAAGTTATATCCCAAATTTCTCCTTAGAGATGATACAAACTGTTTTTACCCTATATATAAAGAATTATTATTTTAAAATTCCATTTATTGAAATAACATATTAGACAACTTATATTTCCAAAAATATATGATCTTTACTGTAAAAATATTTGGGTTTTCTATTTCCTTTCTGAGGGCTGGTGTCAATGCTACGTGGGAAAGTGTGTGCTGAACAGATCTTGATGCTGATGAAGTGTGAGTGATGCCACCAAGTGCAGCTGTGGAAACACACACTCTGTGGGGCCTGAACTTGGGCCCCGACACAGGAAAGTCTTTGAGTTCATCTTTACAATGTTCTTTTCTTTCCATTTTCAAGGTTAAATGTAATATAATGGAATTTGGGGATTCCAAACAGTTTTTCTTCGAGGTTTTGAAATCATTTCAGGTCATATGTATTCTAGTGGATATGTATTCTAATCTTCTCATAAACCTCTCTCAGGACAGTGTGTGACAACAATTAATCTGAAATTCAATGTAGAATATCCTCTAGAAGAGGCTTAAAGTAAAAAATATTCACAATCACTCGCAATTCTTAATTCCTGCTGCTCTATTTTTTGTAAGTGACATGTAACTTAACTCTTTATGATGAAGAAATTAAAAAGTCTTTACATCCATTGCCAAAATACACTGCCATCAATGAATTGAACTAATAAATAAGCGTATTATCCCTTTCCTCACTTGAAAGTCTTGAAACATTTCAAATAGGCAAAATGAACACAGCCTATGTATCACTGGAAACTATTTTGCTTTCATGATATCTGTTCCTCCTCGTATATTATTTGTTTAGCTTATTTATCAATATTGTTTTCACTTTAAAGATAAAACTTTTCTTCCAATGAAATAGTTAGCTATATGCCAAACTGTATACACTTTAAGGGTGACGTGTTCCTATAAAATCATAAAGGAAAGTAATTTATGGAATAACCTCTATCAATTAACATCACATTAGACATACACAAGGAAACCTGGTTGACCAAAAGGAAATTTAGTTAACCTGGACACAACATTTCATCACATAAAAAAAGAAAGCATTTGTGTAACTGGAGTGCCCCAGTGGTGTAGAGATTGTTAGGTATCACATTTATGCTTGAGTTTATGATCAAAAGTAACTTAATTTCGTTTCCTTTTATGGCTGAGTAATATTCCATTGTATATATGTGCCATATCTTCTTTATCCATTCATCTGTTGATGGAAACTTAGGTTGCTTCCATGTCCTGGCTATTGTAAATAGAGCTGCAATGAACATTGTGGTAGATGACTCTTTTTGAATTATGGCTTTCTCAGAGTATATGCCCAGTAGCTGGGTCGTATGGTAGTTCTATTTTTAGTTTTTTAAGGACCCTCCATACTGTTCTCCATAGTGGCTGTATCAATTTACATTCCCACCAGCAGTGCAGGAGTGTTCCCTTTTTTCCACACCCTCTCCAGCAGTTATTGTTTGTAGATTTTTTGATGATGGCCATTCTCACTGGTGTGAGATGATATCTCATTGTAGTTTTGATTTGCATTTCTCTAATGAATAATGATGTTGAGCATACTTTCATGTGTTTGTTGGCAGTCTGTATAAGGCAATAATTAATCATAGAAGTAAAATGATAGAAATAAGATGACATAACCTACTTGTGATTAAAATCATACATAATTGAGAATGTGTATGTGTGTCAAAGGTTGAGTTTAGTGGAAATCACTTTGGTCCTTTTTTCATAAATTCTCCTGATTAATAGATGTGTTAAAATGGGCAATTCATTCTTAACACAACTTAATAACATTTAATGTGTACCTTAGTAAAATTGAGGTGCAAATTCCGGCCTAATTCTAGATTACTTAAAACTAATAACCTTTGCCCACCTCATACTGAGATTACAAGGATATATTGATTCAAGGGTTGTAAAAGATGATACTAGTATTATTTAAGCTTGCCTGTGTGACAACTACAGGCCCCCTTTAAACAGGAATCCTAGTTATCTTCAATGACTGATTTCAACAAGCAAATCAATCAAATATATATTGAAAGCTTATTAAATTTGAAACTCAGCATGAAGTGTTTTGGGTAATATAAAGATGAATAATTGGTACTTCCAGTACTTAAGAGTTGTTTAATTTAGTTAAAGACACTTTGGCTGCAATGAGCAATTCACAAGTCATTTATTTCTGAAGATTTCTTTCCAAAATAATCAATACTCCTTGTTGAGAGATTCAGCAACCAAAAACAGATGACCTGGAGCAGAAGTTGCTAGAGCCATTAACTGTTAGGAACGCTTTACTGTAATTTTGACAAATTGCTGTAGTCTGAGTGGGAACTGTCTCAAAAGTGAGAAAATCTTGGGCTGCAGTCGAAGGGGGATCTTAGACTGTCTTTACCTAAAGGGTTCCACCAGGTTCTCCAAAAGGAGATCCAAGAGAAATCCCCTCCTGACACTGCCAAGGAGAGGGAAGAGTCAACATAGTAAAACCAGAGACTTCGCATCACAAAGGCTTACTCTCCGGGGTAGAGGCCTTCGCCAGAGCATAATTCTAAAAAATTATCTCAGCCAGAGGAAGGGAATTCTCCCTGCCCTGGCCCCGTCCAGGCATCCTCAATCAAGTAAGAGGGAAAATGTGAAGAAAACATAGTCAAAAGGCAATAGGAAAAAAAAGGAAAAAAAAAAAAAAAGGCAATAGGACATCAGAGAAATAAATTGTGATTGCTACAGCAAGGGAAAGGGTAAGAGAGCAGAAGCTATACACAAAAACACTTGTAAAGGTCAGAGCCCTAAGATGCAGGCCCACTGGAAGACTGAGACTTAATCAGAAGATCACAGAATGTTCCCTGTCTCATATGCTACCACCATACAAAACAAGGCTCCAGATTAATAACAGTGGATCACAGCTGAAAGGGCTGCCAGACTCACACTCTGTCCGAGGGGCAGTAGATAGGAAAGCCTCCAAGCCTCGAAGGCAGGCAAAATGAAGGATACCAGAGAAACGCGAAACCTCTGGTGCTGAGTTACAGCAAACATTGAACACAGCCCAACTTCTGGCCACATTGACATAAATCCTCATGCAAAATGCCTATTGACTTCAATATCTATTATCCAAAACAACAAAAGATTGCTGGCTTTCCACAAAAAATTTCAAGACGTGCCATTCATATGTACATTCATATGTACATACATACATACCAATCTGGAAAAGGCAAGCAGTCATCAAAATGAGACTCAGATAAGACTCATGTTGGAAGTGTCAGGCAAGGAATTTAAAAAAATGATGATTAACATTCTAAGCGTTCTAATGAAAAAGGTAGACAACAGGCAAGAACAAAGGGGTTAAGCACATCTGTAGAGAAATGGAAACTCTAAGAAAGAATGCTAAAAGTAAAATGCTAAAAATAAGAAAGCACAGTAACAGAAATGAAAAATATCTTCAATGGGATCATCAGTAGACTCAACACGGCTGAGGAAAGAACCAGGAAACCTGAAAATAAGTCAGTTAAATCCTCCCAAAGTGAAATAAATTGATTACATGTGTGTAACTGGACTATCCAAGGGGAAGAAGAAAGAATGGAGCAGAAGAAACAATTGAAGTTATGATGGCTGAGAACTTTCCAAAAGTAATGACATACACCAAATCTCCAATCCAGGAAATTCAAAGAAAAGCAAGCAGGATAAATACAAAATATTCTATACTCATATCATATTCAAACTGCAGAAAAGTACTGAAGAGTTTCTGTTAAATAGAGAGAGAAAAAATTTCCCTAAAGAGGACCAAGAATAATAATTACAGTGGATTTTCATTAGAAACCAAGTAGTGAGTAGAGTGAAATTTTTAAAGTGTTGAAAGGAAAAAAAAAAGAAAAAGGCAATCTAGAATTCTATATCTAGTAAAAGTATCCTTCAAAAGAGAAGGAGAATTAAGGCTTTTCCAAACGAACAAAATTTGAGGAAATTCATTGCTAGCAGACCTACTGTGCAAAAAATATTTTTAAAAGTTTCTTTATATAGAAGAAAATATTACAGATCAGAAATCTTCATAAAAAAGGGCATAGGAGAAGGAATAAATGAAGGTAAAATAAAATTATTTTTCTTATTTTAATTGATTTAAAAAATAACTCCTTATGTAAAGCAAAAATAGTGGCAATGTATAAGGTGATTACAGTTTATGATTAAGGAAATTAATAATAGCAATATCAGAAGGGAGCAACAGGGATATACTACTATAAGGCACATACACTATAAGTGAAGCAGTATAATGTTATTTCTAAATGAACTTAAATTATTTTAAAATGTATGTTGTAAACTCTAAGGACAACACTAAGTATGCTTTAAAAGAAGTACAAAAGATATCCTAAAAGAGAAGATTGGATGAAATTATATTAAATGGTCAATTAAAGCTAGAAAGGCAGAGAAGGAAGAGGAAAATTAAAAAAAAAAAAGAACAAATGCAAATGAATTCAAAACAGTTACAATGATAGCACAGATTGATGCAACTATATCAATAATTACTATTTATGTAAACAGTCCAAATATATGAATTAAGACAGAGATTGGCAGAGACGATAAAAACCAAGACTGGATTAAAAGGTACAAACTTCCAGTTACAAAATAAATGAGTCATGGGTGTGTAACATACAGTGTGGGGAAAACAACAACAAAACCCAAAGAAAAAAAAAAACAAGACCAGTGTTAAAGACAGTCTCACAGTATTTGCTTTTCCCTCTTGTCCACTTCAGCAACTTGCAGAACATGCGCTCTAATATTCCTGGGTTCTTCTCCAAAATCATTCACACATTTCCAAGTCCTTCCTCTAACCTAATGACCAGCTGTGAACATTGTGTTGTCATTTGGCCTGGGTGACCTATCCACTAGCTCATTGAGCTTATGCCATCTGAAAATATGATAAATATGCTCTATAATATTCAAGGAATATAATAAAATTGATGAATTTTGATAGCCCCAAAGACTGCTTCCTATCAACATTTTTTGTGAATGGCCATTCTATATTACAAATCAACCAAAGTGTACTATAATCTATAGTACGTATATTTTACATACTTTTTCTTCTTGGCCACAGAATATCAGGAAACATTTAATCAAATAACTTATTGAAACCTAAGCAAATTGTGCTACTGTTGCTGCTCACCTCTTGACATACAATTCTAGTAATTACAAAATGCTGTGAAAAGGGAACTAATTGGTTTTAGTTAGAAAGTGCAGCTCAAAAAGACTTTTGTTTCTAAGCCCTCAAATACAATTACTTTAATCCATTCTACAATTTTTATTAAATTATTAACAAACACACTCCACTATGGTGTATGTAATTTTATTTTCTTTTGTGAATATTATAGCACATTGTCCATGACCCCTCAAGAAATAATAACTAAGGCTCAATAATTACATCTATACATTTCTGTGGGACCTGGGATAGTATTTACCAACCAAAAAAATAGACTCATCCAGTTAATGAAACTAACACTTATAATCTAATAATTACATTTGCTTCACAAATTCAATCTTACTTATTCAACCAATATTTGGTGAGGGGCTTCCCTGGTGGCGCAGTGGTTGGGAGTCCACCTGCCGATGCAGGGGACACGGGTTCGTGCCCCGGTCTGGGAAGATCCCACATTGCCGCGGAGCGGCTGGGCCCGTGAGCCATGGCCGCTGAGCCTGCGCGTCCGGAGCCTGTGCTCCGCGACGGGAGAGGCCATGGCAGTGGGAGGCCCGCTTACCACAAAAAAAAAAAAAAAAAAAAATTTGGCGAGTGCACATTAAGTGCCAGATACTGAGCTAAAAGAAGCAAATGATGGTTGAAGGCTTATCGCATTCTCTGCCATATGTTAGCAATCTGCAGTCTTACTCTTCTCTTGTTCACTTTCTACAAATAATTTTTAAATTTCTCCAATTAACTCACAAACTCAATAGGAGAAATAGATATCCATTCTGTATATGTGAAATATGTATTTAACAACCAATAACAAAAGTTTACTGATTTGAGAATAGTTAATTTTGCTATAAAAGATGAGAAAAAAATTGGATAGATAGAATTCATAAGAAACAGTGAGCCTAAAAGCATATAAGTCACATGTTTTTGAGATATGTGTGAGACTCATAGGGATTGTTGAGCATGTGTAATGAGTTAGCATGTTCCTTGGTGTTATTCATAAGGAGTAATAAATATTAATGGTAAGATAATAACCCATTAGGCATGCTAAAGGTAGTTAGAATCAATAGAAAACAAGATCTAATAAACAAGAATGCTACTTAACGATAGAAAAGAAGGATAAAGAAGTCACTGTCCTGCCACCTCTGGGCTAACAACTCTGTCATCTTTAGGTCCAACACTCTTTAGAAACATCACCTATGGTTTATTCTGGCTTTACATGTACTTCTCCAAGACACACAGATAAAACCCACAACTTTTCAGTAGCTTATTAAAAAGGTGCCTCTTTGGCCAGGCAGGTCTCCGTCTCTCTCCTATACAGCAGGGATGCGTCATTAGCCCAAGAGGCATTCCATCTATTTGGAACCCATTGGTCAATATCAACTCTAGTCTTCCTAATGTGACCACCACTGAAAGAGGCTGATGTGTACATGAAACTCAGAATCACACAACTCAGATTCAGTAGTGTGGTCTCTCTGCCTGCTTGTGCCCTTTCCTAAGTCTTAACTTACCCATCTCGTTTACTTCACTTTTTTTTTTTTTTTTTTTTTGCGGTACGCGGGCTTCTCACTGCTGTGGTCTCTCCCGTTGCAGAGCACAGGCTCTGGACGCGCAGGCTCAGTGGCCATGGCTCACGGGCCCAGCCACTCCGCAGCATGTGGGATCCTCCCGGACCGGGGCACGAACCCGTGTCCCCTGCATCGGCAGGCGGACTCCCAACCACTGCGCCACCAGGGAAGCCCTATTTCACTTTTGACTCCATTTAAAGTTGATTTAATATGCTATGTGATTTGAGCGCGTTCATTTGGTGTGTTTCTTTTTTTAATTTTAAAACTATTTTATGCAATTTTTAAAGGCTACTATCCATTTACAGTCATTACAAAATATTGGCTATATTCGCTGTGTTGTACAATACATCCTTGAGCCTGTCTAGCTCAAGTTTATGAGCTAGTGATAGTGATAGTTTATGACTCCCACTTCCCTACTCCTATATTGCTCTTCCCTTTCCCCACTGGTAACCAGTAGTTTTTCTCTATAAACGTGACTCTGCTTCTTTTTTGTTATATTCACTAGTTTGCAGTATTTTTTTAGATTCCACATGTGATATCATACAGTATTTGTCTTTCTCTGTCTGACTTATTTCACTTAGCATTATGCCCTCCAAGTCCATCATGTTGCTGCAAATGGCAAAATTTTGTTCTTTTTTATGGCTGGGTAGTATTCCATTGTGTGTGTGTGTGTGTGTGTGTGTGTGTGTGTGTGTGTGTGTGTGTGTGTGTGTGTGTGTGTGTGTGTGTGTGTGTATCACATCTACTTTATCTATTCACCTGTTGATGGATACTTCGGTTGCTTCCATATCTTGACAACTGTAAATTATGCTTCTATGAAGATTGGAATGCATGTATCTTTTCAAATTAGTGTTTTTGTTTTTTTGGATATATACATTTGGTGTATTTCTGTTCCAATTTCTGGGATAATTTAGTTGTTAGAGTAGCTGGAGAATATCACCACATCAAAGTAATTTCCTACACATAGGAAAACTTTATATCATAACATGTTTGCTGGCATTAGTAATTTATTCAAGTGACTAAGGTCTAGAAAAGAGAGAGACTTGTTCAAAACGTCTAGAAAAGAGGGTGACTACCTTGTCGTTTAAGTCCATCTTTCACTCTATAATACACTATTCTACATATCTAAATAGGAAGTCAAAATTAATGAAAGGTTGTTAGAGAATGATTGCAGTACATTGTATCATGAAAAGTTGTTTTAAAAATATGATCATTATATTATTATACCTAATTGGTACTTACTTTTATTCTTTATAAAATTTAGAGACAAGTAGAATTTTTAAACATGTAGCAAAAATTTAAATCTTCAAAGTATGAACTATTGCTCTAATTCTGCATGTACATCTATGTCTGCCACATTCCTACTTCACATATTTACTTACTTTACCAAAAATTTTGCATAATGAATTTGCTTCATAGTAGATATTGACACAGATAAAGCATGTTTCTTAGTTACTACACTAATTACTCTAACATACATTACAAACATCTGGAATCATTTGAATTTTGACTACCTAATAAAAACATATTTAGTTAGTACTTTTCATCATAACTACTATAATTCGAGACAGCGAACACAAAAGCTCAGGAATCTGACATATATTGCAATAAACATTCAGTTAGATGGAGAAAATATTGAAACAGCCATATTTGATGAGATCAGCCACTTCTGTAGCATTTTCTTACTTAATGAAATCATCCAGAGATGGAAAAATTTTCATAACATATTTGAAACACTCAGAAAAACAATGAAGCAAGTTTCTCCAAAGCATAAATAACAAAGTTATTAATATTAAAAGATTACCTATTTTTTATTAAATCACTTATACAACAGTAGATAATGGAAAAATATTGAGCAATGAAACTCCTAATATTTAATATTATTAAAAAATTTTGTTTATTATTAAAGAAAAAAAGCAGGAAATTTAAGAACTTAAAGTGTTGGCCTCATACTTTAAAAAGGGAAAATAATAGTTACTTAATATATGTTTTCATAATTTAAAATAGAAATTGGGAAATGTTACATTCTCAATTATTTTAATCATAAAAATCAACAACCAAAGTAGTCACTTAGGGCAGAAATAAAATTCTCCTGAGAGTTGGAGCTACATAGAGGTCAAAAGTAGTTTGTAAACAACAAAGTATTTAATTTTTAGCCACAGTAATTTGGTTGGCTTATATGTTCTTGGTTGTTAAATTTTTAAATATCTGAAAAAGTGGGTATTCACTGTGCTAAATAATTCACTTTGTAAATAAAAGTACATGCCATCTAAGTGAGAGAGCGTTTCTCAACATACTTAATAGGAACTTTAAATGTATATTCTACAGAAGGAACAGTAAAATTTTACCCTTTTAAGTGTATGGTGACTTTTTAAAATGCTGCCTCTAAGACAAATTCCTAGGTAAGGGATGAGATTTGGGTTTTTGTCTTCATCTCTAGAAAAATATAAATGCTGATAGGAAGGATTAGCAAAGTTAATAATGGTTTCTTTCCTCCATAATGTTACTCAAGCTCCATTTTTACGCAATGCATTGATTCCATGGTTCCCACAGGAAAGCATTTCTTTATGGATACGTGTCACCAGGAGGAGAATGACTTTGTTTCCCTATGATGATTGTATGACATATTAGTATTAGGTTACTTTTGTACCCAGCCTAGAAACACTGCATTTGATGGCAGTGATGGAATGGAGGATTTTTGAGTGTCCGAGTGATAGGTTAAATGTTTGTTTTTATACGTCTGCTTCTGTACTAGAATAGGACTTCTCCGCAGACAGCAGTAGCTACAGTCAACCGTAGGGACTCTTTATACCCCGTGACTGAAAATAACAGGCACCATTACTCCATCAGCATGAACATAATTATATCTCTGTTCTTCTGTCACAATTCATTCTTTGACATAATATTGAAAAGAATAAATGGGTAGTGGCAATCAAGGTCCTCACAAGCTAAATAAGTTGAAGAACTACAGTATAAAGCAATCTGGATACAATGTCTCATGATAATTTTAAAATTGAAACTTTACAATAAAGCAAAAATATAGTAGTAAAAGGTCTTACTATGTTGCAAAAGCATTTGCACTATCTAGGATAATACTAAATTAAGCTGCATTACTTCTATGTACTATACCTTAGTGATCTTGTAAGAAATTCTCCCAGTCCAACTATCATCTACACACAAATCCTCTCTGAATTCCATTTTTTGAGGACAGTTCTAAGTAAGTTTGGATGCATGAATCTTATGTGGGACCCAGTGTTTCTGTTTAGCAAACTGTTGATTCTGTTTATTTAAAGTTGTGCTGTATAAAAAATGGTGTGTCCATAAACAGAGGAATGGATAAAGAAGATGTGGTACATATATACAATGGAATATTACTCAGCCATAAAAAGGAACGAAATTGGGTCATTTGCAGAGACATGGATGGACCTAAAGAGTGTCATACAGAGTGAAGTAAGCCAGAAAGAGAAAAACAAATATCGTATATTAACGCATGTACGTGGCATCTAGAAAAACAGCATAGATGATCTTATTTGCAAAGCAGAAATAGAGACACAGATGTAGAGAACAAATGTATGGATACCAAGTGGGAAGAGGGGGAGGGAAGAATTGGGAGATTCGGATTGACATATGTACACTACTGATACTATGTATAAAATAGATAACTAATAAGAACCTACTGTATAGCACAGGGAACTCTACTCAGTGCTCTGTGGTGACCTAAATCGGAAGGAAATCCAAAAAAAAGCGGATATAGGTATACATATAGCTGATTCATTTTGCTGTACAGTAGAAACTAACACAACATTATAAAGCAACTATACTCCAATAAAATTAATTAAAAAATTAAAAATGCTGTGCGTATGTAATGAAGATTTAAGTGCCACCTGAAATGTGTATGCCACCCTAAGGATATCACTGAAGCTTCCGACTTGGTGCTTTTAATCTTGACTGCACATACAGTGCTCAATTTCTTCAGGAGAAATATGGACCTGATGGAAATCCTTGGACTGAACTGGAGAGCAATTTTGTCAGCAACATCCATCTTAAGTAATTCCACTTGCCCATTCCAGATCCATCTTTACAGAGCACCTCATAATAATTTTGATAAAGTCTCAGGACTTTGTCTCTGAGCATTTTAGAGAACCAGGAGACGGCTCCATCTACTCTCTGAATCCAAAGGGTCTGTTCTCCCACCTAGTTAGGCAAAGGCAAGCCTGTTTCTGTCATCTGCTCATCCGGGCTTGAAGCTCTGATTTCCTTGCTTCCTTAATATTTATGCTGCAGTTAGTTTCCCATTTGGAAGAATGCAAGGGGAATAACAAACCTCTTGTTGAGTGCCATTTTTTTTCAACTGAGAGAAAAATCACTTTGGCTTTAGGCTTTGTTTAGAGGTACGATCTAGCAAACGCCCCCAATCTCACCCCTCTCAATAGGTACTATGGAAAGATTTTTTACATTTCAAATGCTCTATTCTGCTTGCCCACACTCTTTTAAACGTGGGTTTCTCTTTCTGTGTGTATGTGTGTGTGTGTGTGTGTGTGTGTATAAATATATGTTTGTATGTATTATATAAACCATAAATGCATATATTAAAAGCATTGCCCTTTCCTCCCATACCTGCTTATGAAGGTATATAAGCATGAAAAGTGGTTGTGGAATATGTAAGCAAAAATGGCATTAGATATTTCACATGTGATATCTATATCTATATATATCTATATCTATATACGGATAGATATCTGGGGAAATATATCTGGGAAAAAAGGCATAAAATTAATGTTCTTTCAAAGACCATGTGAGTAAAGTCATAAAAGAAGATTCGCACACTAGGGTTATAAATATGGAAATAAAAACAACACAGTTCTGGGTGTCGGTGTCAATTGTAGGCTGTGTGAACAAATGTCAACGGGAATATGTTTCCAGAGGAGGTTACACATGTCTGGACTGAAATGTTTGATAAAAGAATGAATGAGGCTCTCATTTCTCAGAAATACACAGGATTAAAGCTTGGAGAAGGCAGAAGGTGATGGAGTATTCTATACAAGGAAATCAAAAGTTAGGTCAGAGTTCTAGAGCAGAAAGGGAATTAATGTGGTTGAGAAGGAAAAGAGAACATTCTGAGGGGAATATTTATTGTTTTAGATAAAAATAATTGACTTCACCATGCACCCTTGTTTGCAGTTAACAACTAAGTTAATAAACAATAAAAAACATCCCTCCAATGAAAGTACCAAATGTGTACACTGGCTTTGCCAAATACTGTGTTTCTGTGCAGCCAAGTGTAATATAACTTATAAAAGATTGCAGGAAGTATAACGTAAAGGTTTTTCATTTCAAGTGTTTTTGTATCCTGCTTTCCCACACTCTTTCAAACCTGGGTCTCTAATAAACATTAAAAAATTACCCCTGTGTTCAAAAGAAGTATGATTTTCTGTCCATCACCAGTGTCATTCTAAGCCCTCTTTTACTAAGAAAATTTAAACTGCAAATATACACTTGTAGGTTGAAAAGGATTAAAATGACTTTCAAATTGCATTTTGCCTATTTCTCTTTCTCTAGGCAATACTAGGTGTAAACAATATAAGGGAATCACTATTTTTGTGGGTTTTTTCTTTTTTGCAATCTCAAGTATAGATAGATCTGCCTTTCTGTGGTCATACAATATTCCCTTGTATGTTTATATACAGCATTAATGCTTTTATTAGATTCGGCAATATAAAAGCTGTGTTTTAAAAATTATCTCCTTATTTAAAGAAAAATGTGGGGAGAAATTGCTCAGTTTTAGCTATTTATTGCAATTCCCTTTAAAAGGGGCAAGACTAATTTGGGGATTTGCTGCAGTAAAATCTGAAGTAAAGAAAAAAAATTTCTCTATTTTACCAGAATTTCACTGAGTTCAAACCCCATGGCTTTTTGTTATAAAATAAGATTTTTGCAGAATAATTTTAGCTCTATTCCTTGACACTTAAGGGTACCTCCAACTATTGGATAATACAAATGAATAAAGCAAACAAAATGGAATATTTATGAATAACTTATGAACACATTCTTCAGTTTAACTATTATATAACCTAGAAAAATGAATTATGCTATGATTTAGCCTGTATGTAGAGATTATAAAATAAGAGAATGTTTCTTCCACATACACACATTCTTTGTTTAAAAATCCACACATCTCCTGAATGTGGGATATTAAAGCCCTACACTTTTAAATCTCTGTTTGCTTTTAACGTGTGATTAATCAGTACCCACACATATACTGTCATTCTAAATTATTTTTACTTCATAAGCACTCCTTGTTCAAAGTGATTCCAAAACCCTCAAATGATCATTTCCTATTTTGCCCACCACCCTATGACCATACTGAATCCTCCAAGAATTGTCAATGGAATAAATATCATTTTTGTATATAAATTGTCTGGAAAGTTTTTAAATGTCAAAACAGTTTGCATGTTTCCCTTTAAATGATATTTTAATTTTGTGAATGCTGCATGACAGGCACAGAAACATGCCAACATGCAGACCAGCCAGTGGTAAATTGGAAGATAGAATATGCATAAGCACAAGAAAATATTTGACTTCAAATTTACAATTCAGTTTTAAAATACAAAGCAAACGTTGTGTATGTGGTAGGCAGCATACTTAACAAAAAGCCATCATCCATTTGTCCATGTCTTACATTTAATAAAGTTAACACAAAAGCATTCCTGTATTTAATTGGCTTCCAAAAAGTAGAGTGATTTTTATTAGTTTAAGAGCTCTTAATGTTATTTATTTTCACTTCGATGTGTTAAATTGTATCATTCACATCTGTTTCCAGTTAACTTCCAAGGCCTTCTGAGTACAGCTTGGATTGCTTCTTCTCTATTATCAACTCATCTCGTGTGTTTAGGTTAAAACCTTGCTACAGGCATACAGGTCTCTTTACTGTTTCCTAAATATATCATTTTTGTCTCCACTCTTGTACCAAAGTCTAAGAATATCTCATACTGTGAGTTAAGCATCCACTCGATACATGGCTGTCAGCTCCAAGAATTCTTCCTCCGGCTGTGGGTATGTAATTTAGGCTTCTAGAGGCTTTCCTTTTCCTCCCCTCATCTCCACTGTTGTTTCTCTGCTATCCATGGAGTAGGAGGGTAAAGAGCATTGATGAGATTTGTGAACTGACTTTTTCCTGTTAGTACATTTATCATGTGATTCTGGGCACATACTTTGATATCTCCCAAGGTCAGTTGTCTCATCTACAAGATAAATATGTTGAAGAAGATCACCTCAGAGTCTCTGGCCCAAGCCCAGAATTCCATAATGCCAAGCAGTTCTGGGCTGCTCAAGAGCAGGTCTGTTGTGTTCTGCTTTTTGTTTGTTTTTGTTGTTCCCACTGTGCCTGGTACATACAGTCCACACAGTCTTAACTAAATACATGCTTATGGAATAACCTGGAAATGAATCCTTCTAGCAAAACCAGTGCTGAGGGCTTTTGTGTGCTGAATTACCCAGTGTTGCAGAAATGCTGTGGCCCCTTTGGCCTCTGAAATAGTCAAAGATCAGAAGCCCAAGTCACGTAGGCAGCTTGAAAGTGTGGTATTGGAAAGTGAGTTCGGATCTCTGTTTCTACCACCAAGGGTGTCTGCTGCAAGATGCTGATGCAGAAACGCACTTCATGCTATTTCCAAAAAAAACAAAAGCAAAAGCAAAAACCTTCAGTATCTTCAAGAAGAGATGAAAAACAGCATCAAATATGAACAAAAAGGTTTCCGCCTATCCTTCAGTCCAGTCTACACTCACCAGCAAGGAAAAAAACAAATAAGTACAGAAGAAGGAAAAAAACGATTTTAAAAAAGAATTCCACTTCAAATCTAGGTTTTACTCTTGTAAGTTATTTTTTCTCTTTAAGACATACCAAAGGGTGCAGTGGCAAATGTCAACATGATTCCAGTAAACATTGCTTAATGTCCAAACGGAAACACCAAGGAAAGTTCACAACATCAAATACAGTTTATAATTTTCATGCCTTCCACTCTATCATCCTCCAGTTTATTTAATTTTTTCTCCTATCTTGAATCCAAGAGAACCCTGGGGCTTTGGCCAAATGCTGTATGGAGAAGAAGTTCTTTGTGGCCTGAGTGAGTTGCATCATTTCTGAGCCATCTTCCATTCAGCATGCCTCACACTTGCATGACAGTTGGAGATAGATGGGGATGTCAGGCTGCAGTAAGTTAGACATTAATCCACGCTCCCACTGCAATGGCAGTGAACTTTCCTTGATGGGCGATGGGAAAGAACCGTGATGTAAGTGTGTATGCTGCTGGTTTTTTCCATTTTTTCCATGGCTTGCTAACTCCTCTTGAAATGATGAGAAGACGCTTACTAAAAATCTATCCAGTGTGAAACAGGCTCTATTCCACAGGCAGTTACTGTTATTTCATTCAATGACATTTCCTTAGGCTTCAGATGTATTGTAATTCTACTAAGTATTCAGATAGACTATTTTTCATCTACCTAGATGGAGATTGTTTCCCCCCATGAATCCAATGTGTTTCCATCTATAAGTCACCTGTAAACCTTAAAGGTAAATGGACTTATTTTGTTTTATTGCTTATTATATAATCTATTGCTCTGCCCTATATTTAGTTGTATTTATATGAATACTAATATGAAGTTAAATGCCACGGTCTTATCATATACTACAGATCATTTTACACTAGTGATACTGCCTTAGTTTAATTTTTCCCCTTTGTTCACTCAAACTCTATTTTTCTGATTGTTCTTATATTTAAAAAACTAAATGCATTTATTTTAAAATTAAATACCAAAGATTACTGCCTAAGGCAGAGGACAATTTATACATTTTCAAACATGGTAACACTAATTTCTATATAAAGTCCAGCTGTGAATATTTAATATACTAATCATAATAAGTAAAGATTGAGCATGTCTATGTTATAAAACCTAAAAATAAATAATCAGAAGAAAAAAAATGTTGACAGAGCAAAATTGTTTATTTAAACCAACAATGAGTTTTGAAACTAAGGCCTGTACACTGAGAATACTTGACTGATTTTTTAAAACTTCTTTTTACCCTTTTAGGCATTAGCTTCTTTTGCTATTTATGACATAGAAATGCAGCCCTAAATACAGACTGGTTTAAACCAGGGAACCAGTTATTGTGGCCGGAAGGGTGGAATCATGTAATAGGCCTGTCGTGGGTTATATAAACCCTGCTAATGTTGGAAGGCCGGGTCAGTTGCACTTAAATAAACAGATCAGGCATGGTTACTATAAAATGGGGGAGGAGTTGATACCAGTAGTGGGTTGAATTATGGCCCCTCAGAATCTATGTCCACACCTCAGAATCTGTGAATGTGATCCTTGCAAGATATAATTATGTAAAGGATTGTGAGATGAGCTCACCCTGGATGGATGCTCTTGGTGGACCCTAGGTCCAATGTCAAGTAAGAGAAGAAGACACAGACATAGAGGAAAGGACATGCAAAGACCCAAGACAGAGATTGGAGTTACGAGGCAATAAGCCAAGGAATGGCTGGAGCTGCAAGAATCTGAAAGAGGCACGGAAAGATCTCCCCTAGAGCCTTCAGAGGGAGCATAGCCCTGACGTCACCTGCATTTTGGACCTCTGACCCCCAGAATAATGAGAGAATCCATTTCTGTTGCTATAAACCACCAAGTCTATGTCATTTGTGACAGCAGCACTATATCAAATATGATATCCAAACAAAGAAAGACTGAGCAGATAGGAACTTTAAAATTATATTGTTTAATTCTTCCTGAAACCCTTTTGGGATTCTGAATAAAACTGCATTTAATTTAAAATAAATCTGTGGAGGAGTGACAGTTTCCAAGTGTTAATTCAGAAATGTGGAATTTCTCTTCATTCATGCAGTTGTGATTCTGTGTCCTTAAATACATTTCATAATGTCCACTATGCATATTCTGCCTTTCGATTGTTAAATGTTATCAAATATTTTTTGTCCATTTCCATTCACAACCAACCTAGAGGTTATAATTATATTATTTTGGCATGATTGTTCTGTTTTCAGAATCAGCATTAGTTTTAATATTTATTTAAGTCTCTTATACATCTTACCTTTGCAAACATTAAGATATACAGGAGTGAAAGAAGAAAATAACAAACATTATGTTAGCAGCACCCGAAGCCACAAGCACTACAACTTATTTACTTACTGTCAAAATCTATCATGTATCTGCTTCTCTTTTTTTCCTGAACATGGAGGATCAAGCATCCTATGTTTTCTAGCCTTAGCTTGGTCTTAGTTTTGTTTTCAATTCTGTTTTCTACTTCCCTGCCTGCATCCCTCTATAATTAGCTTAGGATAAAAAATTCAGATTTTAAATTCTGCTGAACATTAAGAATATATGGCTCTCGGGCTTCCCTGGTGGCGCAGTGGTTGAGAGTCCGCCTGCCGATGCAGGGGACACGGGTTCGTGCCCCGGTCCGGGAAGATCCCACATGCCGCGGAGCGGCTGGGCCTGTGAGCCAGGGCCGCTGAGCCTGTGCGTCCAGAGCCTGTGCTCCGCAACGGGAGAGGCCACAGCAGTGAGAGGCCCGCGTACCGCAAACAAACAAACAAACAAACAAAAAAGCATTGCTGTACCTTCTACTCATGGTGAGGAGGAATATCTGTGTTTACCACTATACCCAGACTTGCACAGACAAACGTGTATTAGGAAGTATATTAGTTTCTATACTCTCTACCGGTACAGTCTGAAAACTGATGATTTGCTATTTACTCCTTTGAAAGTAGAGGTGAAGCTCACATACCTCTAAACATCTAATTCAACATAAAAGACTATTATTAGTAAATATGAATAAGATGATGTTAATTAATTTTTATGTCACTGATGATTATGATAATATACTCGAAAGACCCTTGCACTCAGCTTGACTGTGAAACGGTTGCTATAATTGATCATCTATAAGTTTCTTCTCCCCTCCCCCACTCCTGTCTTCGAGCCTCTACTGCTCTCTCTTATTAAAGCAGTCTACTATGCAATTTCCACATTCCCAGCTGCAGCACCCCACAGCAAGTATAAAAGTAGCCTTTGATCCTAGAAGGAAATAGGTGACATAGGGGCACAGCATTCTGCCACTAGAGCCCCAAGAATGTTGTCTCAGGGAGGAAGGAGATAGGATGTTTATAGCAAAGAGAAAGAGAGAGTGAAAAACCTGCCGTTTCGACTCCAGGGCATGGTGAGAACCATAATAACCCAGAATCAGGCCTGAGGCAGAACCTGTACATCCTCAGAGTAGAAGCTCCTCCCTGGGAAGGCAGAAGGGGCACATGGTGGGCTGCGGTGTGGGGAGAGGAAGACGACGCCAATCACCTCGTCACACCGTACTAGGGGAGGCTGAGAGCCTCTAGAGTCCTACACATGCCATTTCCATCGCAAAGAATAGAATTGGGGGAATCTAGACATTTCCACATGCCCTTCTGTGGGACCACAGAGGTGCTAGGAAAACTAAGAGGTTCATCAAAGCCCCCAGATTCAGTAAAGAAGCTCTGTTTCTGACTATGTGATCTTGCGCAAATATTTCAGGCCATGAAATCCAGGCATGGTACCAGCTTATGGCCCCAGATCCTCTTATGTGGAGTCATACTTCAATAATCACGAGTCTATAGGGCAGACCACAAATGCTACTGCCCAGGAGAGAACAGTCAAGATCTAAAGGACACTGAGTGTATATCTGGCTTCCTTATCCCCCGTCATCAGGAGCTCAATAAGTCCATGTACAAGATGCCTTGCAGAGTGAAAATCTGAAGAAAAAATAATACTGTTTGTCAAAGTAAACTGAGACCTCCAAGAAAGAGCATTTAAAATGAAAATTACTATGATACCTGTAAATCATCAAGTTAAAATTTTATCAACCCCCATCCCCATCCCCACCTAACATACACATTCTAAATAGTTACATGCAGCCATGAGAGGGTCACATAAGTGATAGATTTCAAAGAAGCTATGTTTACATTGTACAACTTAATGCAAAATGTGTGATTTTCTGATGAATGCCCATTGCATTAGGGGTGAGAACTGATTCATATTATTTAATTACATGAGTCTGGAAGGCACAGCTCTTAAGAGAAACTGCAGTGAACCCCTGAATAGGAATTTTGAGAACAAGAATTATCCTGGTTTAAGATCCCCATGTTATTCCAGTGCTATGTATTTCTTTTTTTTTTTTTTTTTGCGGTATGCGGGCCTCTCACCGTTGTGGCCTCTCCCGCTGCGGAGCACAGGCTCTGGATGCACAGGCTCAGTGGCCATGGCTCACGGGCCCAGCCGCTCCGCGGCATGTGGGATCTTCCCGGACCGGGGCACGAACCCGTGTCCCCTGCATCGGCAGGCGGACTCTCAACCACTGCGCCACCAGGGGAGCCCCCACAATATTTAAATATATGAAGATTATTCAAGCATTCAATATTTAATTTAAAAAGGTTGATTTAGATTTGCATTTGAGAGTATGTGTTTTGTGTGGAAGTGATTTGTCCATGTGTGTAGGGGTAAAACTGCAAAGTATTTGGGGTATGGGCTGCTAACTAACTGTATCATTAATTTTATTCTCCATTTTCTTGAAAGTGAGTACACCTCTGAAAATATTGTATCCTAGAAATTCAGGAACAAACTGTGATATGCAGAAATAACAGTAACTCACTGTACAGTTACATTTATGCAGGAGGTTACAACGTTAACTACAATACCAAGTTCATCTATCTACAGAAAAAGAGCATTACATTTTTTAAAAATTAAACAGATATATTAGTAAATACAAGTTTATTTTTATTGATGTGTATTTGCCAATTTTATTAATTTATATAGAGGCAGAAGCGTGAAATTAAAGAGAAAAAAAAAAGCCTAATTGTTGCAAGTGGAAAAGAACCATCAGTGTTCTGTGCTGGATATGCCAGGTGACTTCTAAAAATTGCTTCAAATTCTATTATGTCATGTAAAAAAAATTAAGATCTGCTATTAAATAGTTTGACAAGTTGCATTTCCTCTACTACAGCATGAGTGGGGGAAAACTGTCTTCATTAGAACGGGGGGTCTTCTAATCTCGTGATTCTCTCTGTCTCTCTCCTTCTTCCTAATCTAACTCATTGTTTTTTAAAAAAATACCAAACATACATTCGTCTTTATTTGTCTCTGCAAACAACAGGAATGATCGGAAACAGCAGAGGGGCCAGGAAGCGCTCTGTGCATCACTGTCGCCTCCTATTGCTGTGATCGCTAATTGCCTGTCACAGTCACTGAGCCATGGACCTGGCAGGGCTGCCACCTCCGGTTTGCTCAAGTTGTCATCTCCTATTAACCTGAACCCTGTTATTTCTTCCATTGCCTCTACTCTTTCTCACTCTAAACAGAATGAAAATTTATTATCTGACTGTGATATGAGGGTATCAAAATTTTTTTAATTAATTATTTTTTTGGTTGCGTTGGGTTTTCATTGTGCTCGCGGGCTTTTCTCTCTAGTTGTGGCCAGTGGGAACTACTCTTCATTGCAGTGCACAGACTTCTCATTGCGGTGGCTTCTCTTGCTGCAGAGCACGGGCTCTAGGCACGTGGGCTTCAGGAGTTGTGTCTCGCAGGCTCTAGAGCACAGGCTCAGTAGTTGTGGTGCACGGGCTTAGTTGCTCCACGGCACATGGGATCTTCCCAGACTAGGGCTCAAACCCATGTCCCCTGCACTGGCAGGCAGATTCTTAACCACTGCGCCACCAAGGAAGTCCCCCAAATTTTATTTTTGAAGAAAAAGTTGAATAAGAAGGACTTCTCATAAAGAAATGAATCTCTCCCCAAGACTGCATGGCATTTTCTCTACCATGCTGATTTTAAGGGTCCATGCCATTTTCTTTTTCACTATGAGTCAGCTATTTTTATACCACTCGAGGTCATCTGGTGAAATTTTGCAAACTGCAAGCAAGAACAAAACAAAAAACATATACAAATGTAGGGAAAGTTCTGAGGCCAATTTGCTGATGGTCAGAATGTTTGTGTTGCTTACGGGTTTCTGCAAAATATTATGTAAAACATGACCAGAGGGGGCCTGGGATCTCATTTCAAGACTGTGGAAGCAGATCCAACCAAAGGCCACACAAGGAGAAGTACCTGAACACCCCTGGGTCACAGCAAATCCATGAAACCCACCAAGTAGTACACACACACACACACACACACACACAAAAGCGAAAAATTCACTAGCAAACAATCTTAAGAATCTTGCAGGTGAAAAAACTCTTGAGCCAGAGCTTCTATATATAATCAGGCAAGAAGGGGTTACTGATACTTATTTGACTGCTGACTGCCTTCCATCAATCTAGAGGGCCACTGGATTGTTTTGTTTTGTTTGTCTTGTTTTGTTTTGTCTGTCTTGTTTTGCTTTGTTTTCCTGAGGGCGTGGCACCTCAACCTGCCCATTCAGAAAACTCCAGTTCAATAAACATGATGTTCTGAAGTGAAAGTGGCCACGAGAATCAAGCTAACTTGACTGGTTTCCTAAGGCTGCAGCGCCCGCACAGGTAAGACTCCTCCCAGAAGATCAGCATGGACTCAGGTTGTGGGAAAAGTGACCACCTTGCCTTGATGACCCGTTAAAAAGCTGTGTGATAGCCTTCCAAGTATCTGAGTGTGTATACAACTTACTCGGTGGCCAAGCCTGATAAAGTGGTTGGAATTAATATGTGTGATTCTTTCTTTTAAAGGTTAAAGATTTTATGTTGGAAAATAGAACCTTTCCCCCAATGCTCCCATGCTCCCATGTAGGTGCACTTCTGGGATTAGCAGTGGCCTGTTACCATTTGCTCACGCAGCCCTAAAATTGGTCAAAAAGCAGGACATTAATGAACCCCAGGGCCCTACTTTCCCCAAACGCTGACGATTTACTCTTGATTCTAATTTCTGTCCCACATTTTACCCAATCTGTTTATCCCATATATTCCACCAGGTTTGGCAAAATGCTGATATAACGATCAATCCATTTAACATACAGATGTCTCAAACTAAAAATAAAGCTCTACTTTTGGTAAATTCTTAAAGAAATTTTAGGTCCCCAAATTAATTCCTATTGCCCTTTATATAAGTTAAGTTTCACAGAAAGATTAATATCCCAACTTTAAAGTCCAAAAAATAAAAATCAAACATCATCTATCCTAAATTTCTTATTTTGTTCAATCCCCATCAGAAACCTGTAGCTAAGTAGCCTCCATCCCCTCTAGGAAGATAGCATTTCAGTCCTACGCTCTGTCAGCCACTGCTGTTGTCTCTTACCCCGATACCAGTTCCGCCACACCCATCCCACACTCATGTTCTTGTAACTGAAGAATCACCTGTCTTATATTCAAGAACTGAAGCTGCCCTCAAGTTTCCTGGAAGTTGTGACCCTAGGGGCCTAGTGAGGACCAATAATCTAGCCCAAACTCTGCCAAAGATCCGTGTCTGGACCCACCACCTCCTGCAGAACTGGGATCTATTTCACTCAGCTTCCAATTTTTCCCTCCTCCTTTAGGAAAGGATCAGCTCTGTCCATGCTTTTTTATTTCCTTTTTCCCTTCTGAACCTCTTGGAGAGCTGGGTTGAATGTGAGTACCCAGTTTTGTTACTATCTTTTCATTGCTTTCTGGCCCAAAGCCTTCTTTTGCTAACATATTGCTAGGTGTCTCCCACAGTAAAATGTAGGAAATTAGCAAGTTCTGGGGCTGCCAAAGGCATCCGCAGTTCACACCACGTTTTCTACCTTCCTTTTCTGAGTGGGAAAACTGAACTCTGAAGTTATTTCCCATCAGACCACCTCCTACCCTAGTGTGAACCTCAACCTTCTTTCTAGTTTTCTTAAAGCTTTATCTTTTGTGAAATAAAAGGACAAGAAATTAATTTTTCAAATCAATCAGTATATTTCTCATACCATTTAATAGTGGTAAATTTGAAACCTATAAACTATTGCAAGAAAAATACAGTGAACACCCATATATTTTTCTCCTAGATTCAGCAATTCTGAGCATTTTGCTACATTAAGATTTTTCTTTCTATATGTATGTTTGTGTTGTTTTTTGCTGACACATTTGAGAACTATTTGCAGGCATAACGACACCTTACACCTAAACACTTCAGTATTTGTCCTTTAGAAAAAAAAGGAACTTCTAAATACCCATAATAGAATGACCACACTGAGGACATCTTAATATTAATTTTACGCTTTTCTCTAACATACATCACACCCAATGTTCTCCAAATGTCCCAATATTTTCCTCTAGCGCTGTCAGTTTTTGGTTATTTGTTTTGTTAATCCAGGATCTGATCAAGATTCATGCTTTGCATTTAATTGTCATATCTTTTCGGTCTCCTTTAATTAGCAGGTTTTTCAGGTTGTTTTTGTCTTTTACAAAATTGATTTTAGTTGTTTTTGTCTGTTGGTTTACTCATGGTTAGCAACAAATTAAACAGTTTTGGCAGAAATACTATACAGGTGACAGCTTTGTTTTTAATGGGCCTTATCTTCCTGTCTTCCTGGAGTCCTAATTCCGTAAATCTCTCAGGCATATTCTCCAGGGAAACAGGTGACACGTATCCCGACCCATGTGAACTGGGTCCTCCTAAAACTCCTCCAATTATTCTTTGAGTGTGGAGCAATACTTAATCTTCCTGGTATCTCCCTCTGAAATTGGCTCACATTTTTACCAGTTCCTCAGAACAGTGGCCTAAGTGTTCAAGAAGACTCTCTAACTGCTCCATGCAGCTTTAAAAACATGCTTCTCGTAGATTCTAGGCAGATTTGGGGGGACTCATTCCTGAGTCCTTTCTGAGCTCTGCTGACTTATCTGGGGCCCCAACCATCCTTGCTGATGTAACAGTAAGTTGAAACAGCTCCTCATGTTTTCAATACCCTGTCTGAGGGCTTTTAGACTGCAGGGTATGCTCTGAGGGCTACTCCTTTTCTTCCACGTAGATTTAGATTTACTTCCGAAATCCCAAGTCTCTTGACACACATCCATCTGTTCCTTCATGTCTCGTTATAGATTTCCTAGCTGGCCATGTACTTTTTTTTTTTTTAATTGAAACTGTTTCCAAAGAAGAAATATCAGATGTTGGGAATAAATGTGCCCTTAATACTCCATACAGCAAATATTGATGACTTCTCTCTCCTTCAACACATAGACTGGGAGCTAAATGTGCTTTGGTTCCCCTAGAAGCAGAGTCTGAGATAGATTTGGGAGCACAAGATTTACTGAGGATGTGAGAATGGGCCTGATGCACTAGGGAGCTCGAAGGATGAATCACACTGCAGCACTGTCTTTGTCTGGAAGAAGAAGGGTTGGTCTTTTGAACCCTGTAACAGCCCATCCATCTTGTCTGCAAGTCACCCCACAGGCTGGGGCAAACGGGGGTGCAGCAGGGCTGGTGATAATTTTGCAGGAATTTGGCCCCAACCATCTGAGGGGGATTCTCTGGAGAAGCAGGGGAAGCTAGGAGCCGATAGCAGCTCTCACAACTGAGGGCTGGGTGTGCTGTCTTGGTCAGTGGATCTGGACAAAGCACCAACAGCATTCACTGCTCGGTGGTCAGGCTTAACCTCCAAATAAGCCCTAAAGAAGGGACCTTCTTAGAAAGTCTATTAGACATTAGACATTCTTCTAATAGGTTCTATTAGAAGAAACTATTCCTGATGACACCTCAGCCGATAAGCCTATTTTCCAATTCTGGGGCAACTAAAGAATACCATCCTATCTAAGTACACATGTAAAATCTCATTGAATCCTCTTAAACAACCCTTTGGACCTCTGATGTAGTTAATATTATGCAATGGCTTATTTTTCCAGCTTCTGTTCTCTCGCCTAACCCCAGCCTTGGGAGAAGGTTAAAGTCAGGAGTCTGCTTATACCCCGCAGAAGGAGGATGTCTCTTAGAGACTCCTCCTCTCAGATTCTTCTTGTCACTGTCCCAATACACCCAAGACATGGTCTTTGATCTAACGCAGACTCAGACTCTCTCTTCAGGGGAGTTCATTAATTCCAGAGACAGAGCCCAAGTGTCCCTCCAAGAATCTTCCAAGAAAGCTCAGGTGTCCTCCAGAACCTTTTGGAGCTGCTTGGGTCATGCTGGCTACAAGTCCTGCTCATCAGCCTTCTGTTCATTCCAGAGCAATTCCTGGCAGCCAGGTAACAAATCCTTGTTTTTCTTAAGTTAACTGGATCCAATTTCTATTGCATAAAACAACAGAAATTTCCATTACATGTAACAGTTTAAAAGTTTACATAATCTAATGTTCCCCAAGTGGCAAAGCTAGTAAGTTTCATAGCAGGAATTAGAATTCAGGTATGTAGGACATCCAAGGCTGACCCCTTAGTCACTATGTTCTTTCTATTTTTATTAATGTATTTATTTTTTTGTAGACAATGCACAAACTATACAGTTTCCACCTATGAAGAATTCTATACAAATTCTTCAATGATAAATATTTCAGTATGGAGAAGAAAAAGGTATATATATATGGCTGCATATGGGTAAGAACTTCAATGAACATCAATATAATTCAATGTAAAAATATTTGCCTTTAAGGCCATCACAACATTTTGTGTCCACCAGAAGACAAAAATGCACCTTTCTCATCTTTTAGAAAATACTCAGTACTGCTAGGTATCACCCCAGGGTGTCTGCTCCCTCAAACACTGATGCCTTTTGATGAATTTACAGTTTAGAAGACACCTGAATAGGGAAAAGTATGAGAGATTTCTGGGGACCTCTCCGAGGTTAATCAAGTTTCCTGATTGTCATAGACCAACATACGCTTCTCTAAAACCTTTCTCCGATCTGGGTCTACACAGGCGCTATGCTCTACAGAACTCTTTAACTGAGTTCTCCCTAGAAAAGTGGACTGTTTGTATGTGGGAGCCACACCACCGAGAGAATGGTCTAGAAAGGGATCTGGCTCTCTGGGGATGATTCCCTCCTGCAGCTTCCGTATGCTCAGGAGAGTCAAGGGCTCTCGAAGCATCTGAGCCACCTCCTTCTGTGTCCTCCACCCGGACCTGGAGAGGGAGGTGCTCGCGATCCAGACCTTGATTTGGTCTGGCTGCATAGGATTCTGGCGGCCCCGGGTAGCGGGTGCGTGTACCTTCTCCGAGCCTCAGTTGCTCAGAAGTGGTGGGAGGTTCGTAGTGTCTTCCCCAAAGGGCTGCGTAAGTACATGAGACCTTACGTGTGCTCAGCCCCCGCCCTGCAGGAAGCACGCAGTGCACAGGGGCAGGTAGCAGCAGCAGCATCTATGGAAGCAGTGTCCGTTCTGAGATCCAGAAGGGAACGCTGATTGTTTGAGGAGTTCGGCCGTGGAAAATGTTCAGTGAAATCCCCATGAAATGAACAGTGCCCTGTCCTCTCTCTCAACCCCCTGGCAAATACACTGTGATTCAGTCCGATTTGTCAAGGTCGACACAGGACAAAGTCATCAGCTTCTCCCTATAGCTCTCTGGAGGCCTCCTATCATCAGCAAAGCCCGTTAGCAATTCCCGGGGAAAACAAAAAGAATTCGGTTCATAAAACAAAGTCTAACCGTTTTTTCCCTTTGTGCTTAGTCTAGTTTCATTGCTCACAAGGGTGCCATGTTCAGAGGGCTCGCACCGGGACCTTCAGGCCAGAGTTCCTGGTGCAAAATGGCTGTGCCGACACCTCAGCTCGGCGGGCCCTGGGCAGAGACCCTGCTCCAGGCACTGGATCTGGAACCCAGCAACTCGCCTGCGCCTGCCTGCGAGAACCCTGCCCCCTTCCCCTGATGTGATCCCGATAAAGCAGCCCCCCCAAAACAAAACAAACAAACAAACAAAAAGCAGCCCCACCCTTGTCCTACTCAACAACCAGAGTTCACACCTCTCCATTCTCTGATCAGAGAATAAAACTATCCCTTGCTTCGGAATTAAAAAAAAAAAAATTCCCTTTAACACCACCTCAGCGTGACTGATGGCAACCATGAGGCTTCATTTCAATAAGATTATCCTGAGTGGGTCTTGCTCTGGCTGAGCTGCCCTGCATCTTATATCCCTTGAGGGAGAGCACTCTGGAAAATAAACGGGATGAGGGCATTTCACAGTGTGGTGAGCTAGGCAGTTCCCCTTCCCCAGGGATGCTCAGGAAAGGGGAGTAAGACAGAGATAGAATTCTCTGTGCCTCCTCCCCCCACCATCTAGGAAGACCACCATGGTTTCTCTTTAATCTGACCAAGGGACAGTCCTGGCTTTCAGGGCTCCCCGCCTTCTTACAGCCACAGAAGTGATGCAGGGACTTTTGTATTTGTATTCTTTTCTGAAACTAAGTTGTATCTTCACAGGCAAGTAGGAGTCATAGTGAAATTAATCATGAAATTTTGCCCATCCAAGTAACTTGACTGAAAAGCCTGTCTAGATTCAGGAATCTGAATTTAGGTAGAACCAATTAAATGTATCTGTTCCTAAGCTGCTTTCTTTATACACTACATAATATATTATGCCTGTATTAACTTGTGGATCAATTTGAAGGTTATTATTTGCATAACAATCTGTCAGTGCTCATCTCTCTTCCTGCTGCTTCAACATAACTCTCTTGTCTCCCCAGAGATTACTAATTAACTCAGTATAGTTTTATATATATTGGGTTTATTCATTGCAGTATTTTTTTTTTTTAATTTCACCAAAATTCACATTCATTCTATCTGGCTGAGGTACAGGGAATTTAGAGGCTGGGAAACATTCTGTTCTAGATCTGACATGGGCCATATTTTAGCTAAGAATTTATTTTAAACTGGCAGAAAAAAAAAAAACTTAAGAGTATTAAGTGGAATCTGATCAAAACATTCAAAGACTTCCTTCATTAAAAAGGAGACACATTTGAAAGGCATTTTTCCCAGAGTCTGGAACCATTTTTCCCTTTCCAAGAATCTTTCTGGCAAAAAAAACCCCCAGAAAACAAAAACAGACACAAAATCAACAAGAATAACAAAAAGCAAAACAAATACTACTTTTCACTTAGAGGGTATTAAATAGAAAGACTCCTTTCCTGCCCTACACCAAACTCCTCCCTTTAAAAGAAAGTATTCTTCAATTTCGTTTCTTTTTAGGCTGAGTAACATTCCATTGCATATATGTGCCACATCTTCTTTATCCATTCATCTGTCAACGGACCTAGAGTCTGTTATACAGAGTGAAGTAAGTCAGAAAGAGAAAAACAAATACCGGATGCTAACACATATATATGGAATCTAAAAAAAAAAAAAAAAAAAAAGGTTGTGAAGGGGCAGGACAGGAATAAAGACGCAGACGTAGAAAATGGACTTGAGGACACAGGGAGGGGGAAGGGGAAGCTGGGATGAAGTAAGAGAGCGGCATGGACATATATACACTACCAAACGTAAAATAGATAGCTAGTGGGCAGCAGCCTCATAGCACAGGGAGATCAGCTTGGTGCTTTGTGACCACCTAGAGGGGTGGGGTAGGGAGGGTGGGAGGGAGGCACAGAGGGAGGAGATATGGGGATATATGTATATGAATAGATGATTCACTTTGTTATAAAGCAGAAACTAACACACAATTGTAAAGCAATTACACTCCAATAAAGATGTTAAAAAAAGTATTCTTTCTGATTCTTGACATGGGAAGTGATGGAAAAAACATAAAACAGATGTTTAAGAAATGAAAAGACTTACAGGTTTTCAATAGCAAAGGATATTCATAGAACTTTGAGATATTATAAGGCTAGAGCTTGTTGGGGAAGTTTAGAAAGGCAGATATGGAACAGATTATAAAATATTCCAAATGTCATGCAGTGGAATCTAGATTTATTGTGCAGTAAGCCACTGAAATATCTTTAGCATTGAAATAACAACATAGCTTTATTTAACTTTTAGACAGATAGCTTTCATACCAGAGTGAGGATGAATTAGAGATACGGAGATAAGACAGAAGTCATCTGAAGCAACACATAAGAAAGATGCTGAGTCTTCACTAAGAAAGCGGCTATAGAAATAGAGATGAAGGGCCGTAATTAAGGACATTTTAAAGACAGAAACAAACTGGTGGCCAGTTAGATATACAGAAGAAAGGAGAATAATTTACTGAGACTGTTTCATTCTTCTTAAAAAGATATTAGCCTAGGGTTTCCCTGGTGGCGCAGTGGTTGAGAGTCTGCCTGCCGATGCAGGGGACGCGAGTTCGTGCCCCGGTCCAGGAAGATCCCACATGTCGTGGAGCGGCTGGGCCCGTGAGCCATGGCCGCTGAGCCTCCGCGTCCGGAGCCTGCGCTTCGCAACGGGAGAGGCCACAACAGTGAG
>NW_020837959.1:7701997-7820366 GCF_003676395.1 Aethalodelphis obliquidens
AGCAAAGGATATTCATAGAACTTTGAGATATTATAAGGCTAGAGCTTGTTGGGGAAGTTTAGAAAGGCAGATATGGAACAGATTATAAAATATTCCAAATGTCATGCAGTGGAATCTAGATTTATTGTGCAGTAAGCCACTGAAATATCTTTAGCATTGAAATAACAACATAGCTTTATTTAACTTTTAGACAGATAGCTTTCATACCAGAGTGAGGATGAATTAGAGATACGGAGATAAGACAGAAGTCATCTGAAGCAACACATAAGAAAGATGCTGAGTCTTCACTAAGAAAGCGGCTATAGAAATAGAGATGAAGGGCCATAATTAAGGACATTTTAAAGACAGAAACAAACTGGTGGCCAGTTAGATATACAGAAGAAAGGAGAATAATTTACTGAGACTGTTTCATTCTTCTTAAAAAGATATTAGCCTAGGGTTTCCCTGGTGGCGCAGTGGTTGAGAGTCTGCCTGCCGATGCAGGGGACGCGAGTTCGTGCCCCGGTCCAGGAAGATCCCACATGTCGTGGAGCGGCTGGGCCCGTGAGCCATGGCCGCTGAGCCTCCGCGTCCGGAGCCTGCGCTTCGCAACGGGAGAGGCCACAACAGTGAGAGGCCCGCGTACCGCAAAAAAAAAAAAAATTAAAATGTGTTTTATCTTTTTATTCCCTTTGGGAATGAGAATTGTTCCCTTATATTAGATTTTCAAATTCCTGTGTTCCTAGCATTTGCTTCCAGTCCATGCTAAAATCAACAGTTTTACTTTATTGTAGATTCTTCGTTATAGATCTAAGGTGTATGGATCTAGTTTGAGCTGTTACCGGATCACCTGATTCCACACCACTGCCTTTCTTAGGATAGCCTCCTACAGTTCACCAGGGGGCCCCACCAGACTTCTTGCTAGTTGTCTAACCACCAATAGCTGCATTTCCACTTATAAACTCTAAAACTCTTAAGCCTGTATAGCCTCCTTATCTTGGCTTTCCCTGGTCTGGTCCCATCACACCAGCAGATGTGGAAGATCTAGCATTGTGAGAGTACAAGTTTCTGCCTTTCCAGTCTTTTTGGGTCAGCTTTCCAACTCCTTTCAGTATTCTTGTATGCTTACATGGTTTTGCTACCAAATTATACAGACACACCCCAGTAGGAAAAGAAAATTGTTTAGGATCAAAGCTGCAATATCTCTGTCATAGAGAAATGAATATATTTTCCACAGGTCGCAATTTCTCTTTTCTTCTCTGTCTGATTTTACTAGAAAGGAGGCCAGAGAAGAATCTATTGTGCACTTTGTTGTATTCTGTTATCTCATAACATTAAAAAAACATAATATTAAAAAAATTCTGCTAAAAATAGAATAAAAGGGTTATTTTTTTTTAAAGGCATACACCTACAGGACCAAAGAGAATAGAAAAGAAAACAACTGCAAAATTTTGGAAGCTGAAAACTGACTTAGTGAGATAGAGAAAGCTAAACCGAAACCTGAGCCTTGCATAGACTATGGCCAGAAATTTCTGAAGGAAGTCCAAAAGTAAGCCTGTTCACACCATGGAATCCCAGAATGGCTCAAGAATTGGAGACACTGGGTTGTTACAAAATGAAGTTTCTCACAGCGCTGAAAAGAGAAGACTCGACTGAGAATGTGGAAAGTAAAAAGTTCCTTTCCCAAGCTACTGAGCCAGGCAACCACCCTATCCTGTTCTACAGCAGAAAGCTGGAGCTTTAAAATCAAACAAGCCAATTAAGAAGCAAACCAGCAAGCAAACAGAAGGATTCTTGACTTGGACACCAGGCACAGCTGATGGCAGATACATGGCACTGATGTAAGTGAAATTAACTGAACATCTACATGCTGAATTTCACGATCTCCAGCTCCAAGCATTTGGCTCCTGTGGTGACACTGCAAATCTGTATCAGTATCCATTCTCATTTTTTTCCCTTTTAGTAATGGAAGCCTTCACTGCTCCAAGTTTTAGCTGAGCACCCAGGTAAACACTATTCTTCGGAGTTTCCATTGCAGCTAGGTAGAGCCATGTGATTACACTTTCACTCATGAAATGCAAATGGGAATGATACACACTTGCTTGCATATCACATTTTTAAGAGACAGCTGCTGACTCTGAATTCCCTTTCCTCTGGTCAGGAAACAAGATGATAAATGGAACAGGGCTTCTCACTGCCCTGTACCACCTGCTTACATTGAGTCTATTTCATGAGAGAACCAATTTCCATCTTGTTGGAGATACTGCTTTCACGGGTGTCTTAAGTAGAACCCAATAGTCTTAACCAATAGTCTAAGAAATGCTTAATTCCTGGCAACAGACTGAAACGACACTTTGGAGCAACTACTATGCCTAAGAAACATAATACGTGGATACCAACAGTTGGAGGCCTCCAAAAATTGGCTTAATCCGATCACTGAAATGAAGAGGACATGAAGCATTCTGTCCAGGGTCACAATTAGATATTTAGTGCTTAACAGTAAATACGAAAACAAAGATAATTACTACTAGGAGTTTGAGGAAATTCTTTAACTAGAAAGACAAAGAAATATATATATTTGTTTATATATATATAAACAAAAACAAATAAACAAAAGAATTGAGAGGAAAGAGATAAAATGAAGGGAGCCAAAGAAAACTTTAAAATTCTGTAATTATTATCTTCAAAAGGTAAGAAAGTAGATAGATAAAATTAGAATAGGGTACTATAAGGTCATGTTTAGAGAAAAAAATGGTATTTTGAATCTAACATCTAACAACTAAGTTTAAAAAATCAATACCATATTGAAATGATAAAAGGAGATAATCTCCACAGTAGTAAGACAAAATAGGAGAAAAAAATTAAGAAAATATCAAGACTATTCCAGATAGCCCAACAATCAAGTAATAAGAGATCTAGACAACAAGAAGTGAGAAAATAAAGAGGGATAAAGAGGAAGGCTTTAACCAAAAAATTATTTAAATTTTCCCACTGAAGTCATGGCTTTCAGATGAAAATGCCATGGTGCTCAAAAAAAATAAACTAAAAGGAACTGCAACAAGTCTTTATCCTCACAAAATTTCAGAATCTTAGGGACAAGGGGAATATTTTAAAATTACCCCAAAAAGAAATAAGTTACATACAAAGGATCAAAATTCAGAATATCTTTGGGCTTTTTAATAGCTATGAAAATCTAGAGAAATACCTTTAAACTGTGAACAAAGATTTTCTATGAAAGAAGAAAAATTACAACTGATACTGTATAAATAAAAAGGATCACTAGAGATCATTATATACCAACAAACTGGATAACATAGAAGAAATAGATAAATTCCTAGAAACGTACAACCTAACCAGATTAAATCATGAAGAAATAGAAATTCTGAACACATCTGTAACTAGTATAGAGAGTGAATCAGTAATCAAAAACTTCCCAACAAAGAAAAGTCCAAGACCAAATGGTTTCACTGCTAAATTCTACCAAGCATTTGAAGAAAAATTAACACCAATCCTTAAACTCTTCCCAAAAAAACTGAAGAGAAAAAAACACTTACAAACTCATTTTGTGAGATCAGCAGTACCCTGATACCAAAGCCATGCAAAGTCACTACAAGAAAATAAAACTGCAGGCCAATATCCTTGATGAATATAGACACAAAAACCTTCAATAAAATACTTACAAAACGAATTAAATAGCACGTTAAAAGTATCACACACTGTGACCAAGTGTAATTTATCTTGAGATGCAAGTGTGGTTCAATATACAAAAATCAATTAATGCAATATATTGTATTAACAGAACAAAGCATGAAAATCACATGATCATCTAAACAGATGTAGAAAAAGCATTTGACAAAATTCAACATCATGTCATGCTAAAAACTCTCAACAAACCAGATATAGAAGGAAATTAACTTAAAATAATTGAGGCCATATAGGAGAAGCCCACAGCTAACATCATATTCAAGGGTAAAAAAAGTAAAGCTTTTCCTCTAAGATTAAGAACAAGGGAAGAATGTCCACTCTTGACATTCTATTGAACATAGTACTGGAAGTCCTTGCCAGAGCAACTAGGCAAGAAAAAGAAATGAAAGCAGGCAAATCAGAAAGGAAGAAATAAAATTGTCCTTGTGTGCAGACAACATGATCTTATATACAGAAAACCCTAAAGACTTCACTTAAAAACTGTTAGAACTAATAAACTAATTTAGTAAGGCTGGAGCATGTAAAATCAACATACAAAAATCAGTTGTGTTTCTATACACTAACAACAAACTACCTAAAAAGGACATTAGGAATACAATTCCTTTTACGATAGCATCAAAATTCCTTTTACGATAGCATCAAAAAGAATAAAATACTTAGGAATAAACTGAACTCAAGATGTGAAAAATTTGTATACTAAAAACTATATAGCATTGATGAAAGAAATTTAAAAAGATGCAAACAAATGGAAAGACATCTTGTATCCATGAATTGGGAAACAATCTTTATAAAAAATCTCCATATTACCTAAAGTGATCTACAAATTTAATGCAATCTACAAATTTAATGCAAAGTGATCTATCAAAATCCCAATGGCATTTAACATAAATAGAAAAGAAATCCTAAAATTCCTATGGAACCACAAAAGACTATAAATAACCAAATCAATTTTGAGAAAGAACAAAGCTGGAGGTATCACACACCCTGATTTCAAAATACATAACAAAGCTACAGTAATCAAAACAGTATGGTACTTGCATAAAGACCACGTAGACCAACAGAACAGAATAGAGCTCAGAAATAAGTCCACACATATATGGTCAACTAACATTGACAAGAATATATTGACAAGAATATACAATGGGAAAGGACTGTCTCTTCAACAAAGGTACTGAGAAAACTGGACCATTGCATACAGAAAAAGAAAATTGGTCCCTTATCTAGGTAGAATATTACTAGATAATACTACTTCTAGGAGTATTATGATTTTACATGTTACATTTAAATCTTTAATATCAATACATTTTGAATCTAAATATTTTTAAAAGGATGAATCTCATATTAAATGTTATAAAATAAAATAAAGTATTTTCAGTGAAAGTTTTGATACCCAATCCAATTATCAACTAATGAGTGCACTGAATAATAAAGACATTTTCAAAGACATTAAATGTTTCAGAAATTTACCCTCCATGCTCCTTTTCCTCAAGAAACTGCTATGAGATTTCATCTCCCAAAAGGAAGGATCAAACTAGAGAGGGAAGAACATAGAATTCAGAAACATAAGACCCAAACTAGTAAAGAATTAAAGGGAATTATCACACTTGATAAGGAATAATTTAAAATATCAGCCAGGTGGCAGGCCAAGAGAGTGAGTAGATGGGGTTAAATCCAGAGGAATAACCCCAAGGGGGAAAAAAAGAAGTATGGAGAACTGATACATATTTTGATGACAGATTTGGGGAGTTGATTTATGTACTAGATAATATACTAGATAATTAAGCAAATGGATAAAAAGGTCTATTATTAACTCTAGAGAAAGTAAAACATTTAAAGCAGAAATAATCATAGAGTACTAGCATAATTTAATAAAAATATTATTCACATAGCCATGATAATACAAACACTTAGTGTTGATTTTAGTAAAAATTATAACTATTTTAAGACATAGGGAGAGGGGAAATGTGTATGTGTGTGTGTGTGGGGGGGTGTGTATATGTGTTTGATCCCAGCATGGAGAGATAAGAGGGTTAAATTCATATCTTTTGGATTTGTAATTTATTAGTTAAAACACAAAACAGAAAAAGATTAAAGTGTTTTACATGCCAACATGAAGCTATAAGTCTATAACTATAAGAAGCTATAAGAAGTCTATAACTATAAGAAGCTATAACTATAAGAGAAATAGTAAATGGCATAAACAGTTGCCTTTAAGAACTGTTGCCAGGACTGTTTTTTAATGTTATTGTTGTCATAAAACATGTAACTGTTTCACTATTTTAACCCTTTTATTGTATAAATTTGATTTAAAAATTAAAATTAAAAATGTCTTTAAACATAAACAATTACTCCTGCTGTATTTATCTGCTAGGGCTGCCATAACAGAATGCCACAGAATGGGTGGTTTAAATAACAGCATTTTATTTTTGCACAGTTCTAAAGGCTGGAAGTCCAAGATTAAGGTTGGTTTCTGGTACAGTCTCTCTCCTTGGCTTTTATAGACAGCCACTTTGTTGCTGTGTCTTCACAGGGTGTTCTGTCTGTATGTGCATCCTTGGTGTCTCTTCCTCTTCTTATAAGGACCCCAATACTATTGGATTAGGGTCACACTTCTTGACCTCATTTAACCTTATCTCCTTAAACACACTATCTCCAAGTACAGTCACATTGGGGGTTAGGGCCTCAATGTATAAATTTGAAGGGACAAAATCCCATCCATAACAGTCACATATTTCTGTTTAAAAATCTGTCCAATTCATACATTTAAACATGTTGATTACAGCCAACATCCATTCTGATTGGCTAGAACCCAAACTGCACTAGTTGTTAAATACTTCTATTACTCCTATAAACACAGATTAATTTCCTTGAGATATTTCCAGGCTTAAGAGTGAATTGAATCTATTTCCAGTGACCTTATCAAATGTTTAAACAGAGAAATATTTCCATTTATGAACATTAGAAGGTTTCTCAGTTGTTAAAGCTTAATAATGTAAACTACAGAATCATGCTTTTAAGTCAAGGAGACATGGGAATAAACAATAGATCACCATATATATGCTCTTAATTTTCAAAATTGAAACTGCTAATGCTAATTTTTACGTGTGCATCTGCTGCTAAAAACCAAATAAGCTACTCACTTCCTTCTGAAGTTTGCAAATACATGCCCTTTGATTAGTGGCTGTAACTGCTCTCCAATGAACATGGAATTGACTGCAAATCTGTCTCTTAGATTAGAGGTCAGCTGCAAATATCAATATTTGCTCCAAAAAGGGAAGTCTGTTTGCTACATTCATTTACAATATTTGATATATGGTGTGTGTGTGTGTGTGTGTGTGTGTGTGTATTGTGTGTGTGTATAGATAGATAGATAGATAGATAGATAGATAGATAGATAGATATAATACGTATGGTTGGAGTTGAGATTCATTTCCTAGGTGTGAAACTTCTGAGTCTTTTTCCTTCCTGTAACTTGGGAGTATCACTAGAGACTACCGACCAGAGAGTTTTCTAAAGATTAAATGAGATAATTTATATAAAGGTCTGAGTGTTACTACCTAACAAGTGCTCAGTAACCATTAGTTATTATTTTATGGACCCCTACTTGCCATGGTTGCCTCACACATGCCTTAGTTCTTGGGATTCTACTGAAGTGAATCTTTTTGAATGGTTCTCTGAACCTCCCTGCAAATTGTTCCCGATTTAGTTAGTGGGGGTCAAGACTGCCACTGCTTCCTTAGGCTGTTATTGTGAACCAAAGATTGATGTGACATTTCTCAAAGAAATCAGGCCATTTGACTCAACAACTTCTGTTTTTTTAAAAAATTACATGTTTTTCCTCCAAAAGGTACTTTTAATACTTATAAGGAATTTCAAAAAATTTTTTAACTTGCTTCTCTATTTAAAAAAATCATTCTGTTGTAGTTTTTGGTTAAATTAATGCTAAATACATACATACTTACACACAAATTACTAAACTGTTTCAATTCATAAACAATGCTTGACACATTTTAGGTGATCAATAAATATTTATTATTTGAAGGCATGGTTCTGTATATAAGCAGAAATTCTATTCTATGAACTCTGAGATGTGGGCTATTTAAAATAGTGTGTGATTTCTTAGGAACCAATAACACCATCGTATATATTTTTATGTAATTTTTAAAAATGTATCTATGAAACTATGTACTTCTGTTGATAAGACTATACAGAATATACACAATACTAAATTTACTTCAGAGAAGTAAATTACTTGTATGACTTAAGGCGTTCACTTAAAGTTCCATGCTTGTGAACTTTCGGAATGTCACATTTTACAAGTTGGGTGCCATACTGTGTGACTGACTGTCTTTTAATCAACTTTATTCTAAAAAGAAGACATACGAAACATGGGCTTCCCTGGTGGCACAGTGGTTAAGAATCCACCTGCCAATGCAGGGGACACGGGTTCCAGTCCTGGTCTGGGAAGATCCCACATGCCGCGGAGCAACTAAGCCCGTGCGCCAAAACTATTAAGCCTGTGCTCTAGAGCCTGAGAGCCACAACTACTGAGCCCGCGTGCCACAACTACTGAAGCCTACACGCCTAGAGCCTGTGCTCCCCAACAAAGGAAACCTCAGCAATGGGATGCCTGCACACCACAACGAAGAGTAGCCCCCGCTCACCACAACTGAAGCCCACGCACAGTAACAAAGTCCCAATGCAGCCAAAAATAAATTTAAAAAATAAATAAATTTATTAATAGAAAATAAAAAGAAGACACCTAAAACAGATATTGGTTATATAAAAAAGAAGCAGGAGGAGATAAAAAAAGGTCTTTGTCACTGCTTTTGTCTTATGTAAGAAGAACCCCTCTGGTGCAGCTGTAGGTAATTAGAGCTTTGAGGGAAAGAGATGAGTAGAGATGCCTCAGTTATTTTCCTTAAGTATTAAATGTTCCTTTAAAACTCCCAGATTTGCTTGTTTAATATCATTTTCTGTTTGTTTGCCTGATTTGCTTTCCTCCTGTCTGGAGGTTGCTCCTAGGTATGCTCAGTCTTGTGTTAAGTAAGTTTCTGAGCAATATAAACAGATTGCTTCACTTGGAGATGTTTCCACATTTGTCTTCTTCAGTGATAACTGCCTAATGAAAACATTTAGAAAATACTACTCCTGTTGAATGACTTTCACCTGTGGCACCACCCGAGACAAATGAAAATCTTTCTTCTTTAAGTAGGGATCTCTGCAAAGTCAGGGTACTAATCCAGAGTGACACTTCCTCGGCATTCTTTAATCGTTGATGACAGCAAGTGAAATGGGACTGGACGCAGAGCAAACTGCTTCATTAGTAACATAGCCTAGAATACCTGTGAAATCACAACCTGCATTTCCTAATGCATGGGCCGAGAAACGTGATCATTTACCTCTCACAATTTAGGCACGTATTGTCTGCTCGAACTGGCTTTTTTTTAAGTTTTAATAAATTACTTGTTAAAGTGAAAAATTATTATATTTTCCTGATTTTTCTATGTTCAAGTACAGTACATGGCACTGGTATAAACAACAAAATTGTTAACAAAATAATGCAAAACTGAAAATAGTTGACTGTAGTGTTTAATTTTATAGTGCATACACAAAGGGGCATGCATTAAGCAACAAATTTGTACTTTCATTTTTGTGAGTGATATATGAAATGTACTCATCCAACCAGTACTGAATGGATGTAATCATTTTAAACCATCATTTGGTTGGTTTTAGCAATATTTCACAACTGCAGAAATGAGTGAAAAATTAATACCATAACTATAAAATGTTTTTTCAATATATATACTCTTAATCCCTAACAACTAAAAGCTCAGATGCAAACTCTGGAAACAAAGTTAAAGAAATGATAGCACGTGACTGAAAGTAAAATTGCACAGTACAGCCTCTCAAAAAAGAGGAAGTGTGACATTTTTTAAAAGGAGTGTTTTCTTCCCAAGAATTCTGTTAAAAAAAGTAACAATGCCCTTTTCAGAAGTTAAAAAGTTATAAATTATAGTATACAAATGGATGACAATATAAGCAAATTCATTTCAAATATTCTTCTAGGTGTAGGAGAGACAGAGGGAGGAAAAAAGTAAAAAAAAGATCTTTTGTTAAATGCTACAATAATATACCTTCTCATTGATTTTAATCATAGAGCAGGAGTGGGCAAACTCTTTCTGTAAAGGGCCAGGTAGTCAATATATTGATATTAGACCTGGTGAGTCACAGGCTCAACTCAGCTGTTTTAGCACAAAAGCATCCATAGAAGTACATAAGCAAGGGGGTGTGATTGTGTTTCAATGGAATTTTATGTTCAAAATCAGGCAGACAATCATATTTGGTCTGTAGGCCATAATTTACAAAAACATTTATCTCAGAATAACTTTTAGAGATTGTTATTTTTAAAAGAGACTACGCTCTTGAACCAAATAAAATTAAGTTAGCATTGATGGAAAGATAAAGGATATTCTAGGATATTCTATTCTATCAAATCTGTAAGTGTTACTTTGAGGTCACTTAGAGTTGCATTCCTATGTTCAAAGCAATTGATTTAGTTTAAAAGCAATGACACTGATACAACTGAAAAGCATTTTACTGTTATAATATTTCATGTTTGAAAATTATCAGTCCATCCTGAGCAAATGTAAGAGAAGGGGTGATGAACAACACTTCAAGTTACCCACGTTCAAGTTCATTAAAAAGTATAGATTTTTCTCCCTTTAAAGTAATTGGACAAATCCATGCAGAATGAGCTGGTTTTACAAACCACTGTTTTCCTAAATAGAAATAGATATATTCCCTTTATAAATCATGACAAATCCTGAAATTCTATCATTACTTAAGTTTTAATCAGTTTGGTTGTCAAGTCTTTTATTAACTAACAAAAATAACACAAAATAAAACAACAGCAACACTAGCTACAATTTATCCTGCATAGTCTCATTTATCCTTATCACAACAGCAGGAGTAATATTTTAGAAATAAAGAACATTTGAGTTTAGGAATTTAGACAATTGTCATATGTGACATATCCAATCAGAAATGGCATCAAGATTTAAAAGTAGGTCCCCTTTGTGATTTTAAACTTTTCTCACTACAAGATATTAAAAGGGTTTTACTATGAATCTGGTGCTTTACATGCAGAATTTTGATTTCTGACAATCTTGCAAAGTAAGTGTTAGTATTTCTCTTGTATAACTGGGAAACTATATGCAAATGACTCATCACGATCAGAGAGCTACCACAGCCTGAACTGGAACTTGTTCTACTGTCTGTCTCCAGACCCATACTCTCCCTGCTAAGCCGAGCTGTTCGTATGTGAACTGAGATGTGAGGCTATATTTCAACCAGACTAATTTAATGGTTAGATTTGCAAAAGCAAAGGCTAGTTGAGATTAATAAAGAATAATACAAAATGAGACTTGAGTATGTGAGAACAGAAGTGAGGAGAAAGGAGATGTTTTAAATAGAGAACAAAATATGGAAAACCAAGAGGTTTACCAATGTTGGCCATCTTACCAACTTGAGTGAAGGGGTTAAAAGTGAGGAGCTTCTGTCAATTCCTCTTCAACAGAAAAGTAATGAGACAGATTCAAAACGTTTTGATCTGAACATTAGATGATAACCCCCATATGTAAATTGCATTAATAGCATTCAATTGATAAGATGTATGCATCTTAACATATACAGATAAATGAGGACATATTCTGCATATTTACTTCCATCTCTTTTAACAGTTTTTGTTAAGTTGTGTCTTATTTCTAATGTCCAAATATATGGAGCTTTAAACTTGACCTTCTGGAACTGATCTGTAATTATTTGGGCTAATTAGCTGTATGAAAATGATTCTTTGTTACTAAAATTTGGTCAGTTTTCAAGATGCTCAATGTGCACTTAGGGAAAAATAATTGGCTGACTTTAAAAGAGAGCAGTTCATTGTGTTATTCAAATCTGTTGTAGCCTGATTATTCATCAGATTTAAAAAATTACTGAGAAAAGGGTTAAAAATCTCCTACAACAATACCAGATTTTGCTCATTCTCCTTGTAGTTCTGAAAGTTTTTCTTTACATATTTAAGCTGTAATTAATATAAATCAAGTTTAGAACCGTTATTTCCTCCTGGTGAATTAGAACTATAATCATCGGGCAGTTTCCATCTTTGTATCTTATAATGCTTTTTGCTGTAAAGTTCAGTTTATATGATATTAGCACAGCCACAAAACAGTTTGTAAAATTAAGTAAGAATTCTTTCACATTTCTATTGTTAAATTTTTTGTGACCTTCTTATTAACACTACAATCTTCAGTGATTCTTAACCCAGTCTGACAAACTTTACCTTTAACAGAAGAATTTAGTCCATTTACATGTATTGTGATTATGGTTTTATTTATATTTTTTACCATCTTACTTTATAGTAATTGTCCTGCATGAATTTTTCTGATAATTTTTCCCATTTCTTATTTACATTGATGAAGGTTTCCCTTCAAAATTTAACTTTTCTATCATTTTGGAAGATATATACAATTCCTTTTAGGTGTTTTCCTTAATATATTACTGAGGACGTTTAAATTCACAAAATAACAAGTTAATTTCATAACATCAGCTCCTCCTAACCACAAGAAGGTGTTACAATATTTTAACTCTGATTCTTCTTCTGTCTTGCTTTTATGGCATAAATTAGACTTCTCATTCTTGTGTATAGAGTCAGTATTTTGTCAGATTTACCCAAATATTTGCAATTTACTTTACTCACTATTCCCTATGCATCTTAAATTTTTCATATGGGATCATTTTTCTTCCTCCTATATTGTAATACTCAGAAATTTAGTTGGTAAGATATATTAATGGTAAATAGTCTCTTTTATGTTGTCTCAAAATGCTTTGATTTATTTTTTCTTTTTCAAAGATAGTTTGCTGAGCATGTAATTCTAGATCAATAGTTATTTTTTGTGATCACTTTGAAGAAATGCTTCTATTATATTTTGGCTTCCATGATTAATGTTGAGAAATCAGTCATTTTTTGCCTAATTGCCATTCTTTTGTAAGTAATCTTTTTCCCTTGAGCTGCTATTAAGATCTCTCTCTTTTTATTTTTATTTTGCTTTAACATTTCAAGATGTCTATTTTTTTTGAGGTACGCGGGCCTCTCACTGTTGTGGCCTCTCCCGTTGCGGAGCACGGGCTCTGGACGCGCAGGCTCAGCGGCCATGGCTCAAGGGCCCAGCCGCTCCGCGGCATGTGGGATCTTCCTGGACTGGGGCACAAACCCGTGTCCCCTGCATCGGCAGGCGGACTCTCAACCACTGCGCCACCAGGGAAGCCCAAGATGTCTATTTTTTGCCTTGGTTTCGCTATACTGTGTCTTCATGTAGATTTCCTTTTCTTTATCTTGCTTAACATGTGGTGGAATTTGTGAATCTAAAGATTTGTCCCTTTCATCCTTTTTGAAAAATTTCAATCAGTATTCTCTTCAAAAGTTGCCTTTCTATAATCTTCTTAACTCCAATTAAACATATATTATTTTCACTACCTACAAAACTTCTTCATATTTTCCTTCTCTGGATTTCTATGCTGTATCCTAAATAATTTATTTACAGCTTCCTCTCAATTTTTCCATTGTGTCATAACTTTCTGACCAATCATTGGGTTTTCTAATTTAATTAATATATATGTTATTTCTATAATTGTATGTTGTTCTTAGTATCAAACATAGCTGTCTGTGTTTGTGTTTCATTTTATTCTTTAAGAGATTTTGGAATATTTTTTATTTATATAAGTATAATTAATTCATATATCACAATTTGTAGCCAATAATTCCAATATCCATTCTTTGAATATCTGATTCTTCTGAAATTTGTTTTAGCTTCTGGTTGTTTCTTCTCAGTGTTCTAATGGTGATATTTTTTCTCACGTGTTTTACAAATTCTGATTAGTGAGGATTCTTTAAAGTGTAGGTTGAAGGTACATGGCTACCAGGGGAATATGTGTTACCTTCTCCCAAGCAGCCAAGGGCACTTCCTAATAAGGACCACTTTAAAATAAATGATTACTTGATAGTTTTTGTATCTCATATGTGGTTACACATATGAGAAGTTTTCTCTGGTCCATGGCAAGGAATTTATAAGAAATGCCATTTTTTTGGTACTCTGGTCCAAAACCAAGACAAGCAAGTACCATTATTTTGTGTTATAAACTTTCACCAAGTGTGTAATCATTGAAGCATTTTACAGGGACCTTTATTAGACTTTCCAGACTAGGTTTCTCTGTGCCCTGAAGGAGGCTCATTAACGTGGAAATTCTGGTCACCAAGATTTGTATTTGCTCCGTACTATCCATCACATATAACTCTAGTTTCTAGATCTGTGGATTAGTACTTTCTCATAATTTTTGGCTTTTGAAGATTTCCTGAATTTTGCTTACATTTTTATATTTTATCTAGTATATTTTGGATTTTTGAGCTTGATGGAATTTCTGGATATTGAATTCATCATATCATGAGAAACTGAATGCCCTAAATCTATTTTGTATTCTGATGATTCATGACATTTCAAAAACAAACAAACAAATATAATGAGAGTACACTAGACTGCACTATTTCAGTAAGCAATGCCAATTTAATCCCCCATCTCACTACTGAGTTGGTTCTGTTTCCGCATCTACTCTTTAGTGTCACTTAGCTGATCTCCATCTCTAAAATGAAACTGTACTTGTGTCCACTTACCAATGCCAAGGAAGTCTGAAAGCGTCAATTCAACCTAGTTAACTTGTCCTTTTAGAAAATTCTGTTTAGATATACATGGAAGGGATTCTCAGTGGCCTCCAGATATCCTAAACTGATATTTTCCATTTTAACAAGAAGCATTAAGTTCCAATTTGGTCTAATCATTACCTTGGCTGGCTCAGAGCTTTCCCATAGGAAGCCAAATGTAATCAGTGTTTTGTATAAATGACCTTTTTTTTTCCCCTCACAACTAAGCCTCAGAGTGATGGTGAAATCTAAATTTCCTTTTTATTCGTTTTGTAACCTCCAAATGAGCTTAAACAACAAAAATAATGGTTATGTCAACTCACAAAGTTAAAGCCAATCACAACTTTGTTTTTGTAAACATCACCAGTTTGGGAATGAATATTAAAGAGTTGAACATAAAGTCATAACAGAGGCAAAGTGTAAAATTTTGCCAAGGAGGATGTTTTCTACTTCCACCATCCTTTAGAACCCACCTAAGTAAAGTTTTCTACCACAGAATTGCACTTTCAGCTGCTATATGCTTATGGTGTGGAGCCCTAAAGCAGACTAAAATATTTTTCTCTTTAATCAACTGGTTGTAAAAAGTTCTCTGGGAGGCCATCTGAGACAATGATTTAAGTTGAGAGAGTGGTGGAATAAGAAGAAGCTCCTTGTAAACAAGCGTCACGGAAGGAACCAAGATGGCGAAGTAGAAGGACGGGCTCTCACTCCCTCTGTGAGAACGCCAGAGTCATGGCTAGCTGCTGGACAATCATTGACAGGCGGACACTGGAGCTCAACAGAAATGGTACCCCACATCCAAAGACAAAGGAGAAGCCACAATGAGACGGTAGGAGGGGTGCAATCACAGTAAAATCAAATCCCGTAACTGCTGGGTGGGTGACTCACAGACTGGAGAACACTTATGCCACAGAAGTCCACCCACTGGAGTGAAGGTTCTGAGCCCCACGTCAGGCTTCCCAACCTGGGGGTCCAGAAACGGGAGGAGGAATTCCTAGAGAATCAGACTTTGAAGCCTAGTGGGATTTGATTGCAGGACTTCGACAGGACTGGGGGAAACAGAGACTCCACTCTTGGCAGGCACACACAAAGTAGTGTGCACACTGGGACCCAGGGGAGGAGCAGTGACCCCAGAGGAGACTGAGCCAGGCCTACCTGCTAGTGTTGGAGGGTCTCCTGTGGAGGCGGGGGGTGGCTGTGGCTCACTGTGGGGAAGAGGACACTGGCGGCGGAGGTTCTGGGGGGTGCTGCTTGGCGTGAGCCCTCCCGGAGCCTGTCATTGGCCCCACCAAAGAGCCCAGGTAGTCTCCAGTGTTGGGTTGCCTCAGGCCAAACAACCAACAGGGAGGGAACCCAGCCCCACCCATCAGCAGTCAGGCTGAATAAAGTTTTACTGAGCTCTGCCCACCAGAGCAACAGTCAGCTCTACCCACCACCAGTCGCTCCCATCAGAAAACTTACAAAAGCCTCTACATAGCCTCATCCACCAGAAGGAAGACAGCAGAAGCAAGAAGAACTACAATCCTGCAGCCTGTGGAACAAAAACCACATTCACAGAAAGATAGACAAGATGAAAAGGCAGAGGGCTATGTACCAGATGAAGGAACAAGATAAAACCCCAGAAAAACAACTAAATGAAGTGGAGATAGGCAACTATCCAGAAAAAGAATTCAGAATAATGATAGTGAAGATGATCCAGGACCTTGGAAAAAGAATGGAGGCAAAGATAGAGAAGATGCAAGAAATGTTTAACAAAGACCTAGAAGAATTAAAGAACAAACAAACAGAGATGAACAATACAATAACTGAAATGAAAACTACACTAGAAGGAATCAATAGCAGAATAACTGAGGCAGAAAGAACGGATAAGTGATGTGGAAGACAGAATGGTGGAATTCACTACTGTGGAACAGAATAAACAAAAAAGAATGAAAGGAAATGAAGACAGCCTAAGAGACCTCTGGGACAACATTAAACACAACAACATTCACATTATAGGGGTCCCAGAAGGAGAAGAGAGAGAGAAAGGACCCGAGAAAATATTTGAAGAGATTATAGTCGAAAATTCCCTAACGTGGGAAAGGAAATAGCCACCCAAGTCCAGGAAGCGCAGAGAGTCCCACACAGGATAAACCCAAGGAGAAACATGCCGAGACACACAGTAATCAAACTGGCAAAAATTAAAGACAAAGAAAAATTATTGAAAGCAGCAAGGGAAAAATGACAAATAACATACAAGGGAACTCCCATAAGGTTAACAGCTGATTTCTCAGCACAAACTCTACAAGCCAGAAGGGAGTGGCATGATATACTTAAAGTGATTAAAGGGAAGAACCTACAGCCAAGATTACTCTACCCAGCAAGGATCTCATTCAGATTCAATGGAGAAATCAAAAGCTTTACAGACAAGCAAAAGCTAAGAGAATTCAGCACCACCAAACCAGCTCTACAACAAATACTAAAGGAACTTCTCTAAGTGGGAAACACAAGACAAGAAAAGGACCTACAAAAACAAACCCAGAACAATTAAGAAAATGGTCATAGGAACATACATATCGATAATTACCTTGAACATGAATGGATTAAATGCTCCAAACAAAAGACACAGGCTTGCTAAATGGATACAAAAACAAGAACCATATATATGCTGTCTACAAGAGACCCACTTCAGACCTAGGGACACATACAGACTGAAAGTGAGGAGATGGAGAAAGATATTCCATGCAAATGGAAATCAAAAGAAAGCTGGAGTAGCAATACTCATATCAGATAAAATAGAATTTAAAATAAAGAATGTTACAGGAGACAAGGAAGGGCACTACATAATGATCAAGGGATCAATCCAAGGAGAAGATATTACAATTATAAATATATACGCACCCAACATAGGAGCACCTCAATACATAAGGCAACTGCTAACAGCTAGAAAAGAGGAAATGTAAAGTAACACAATAATAGTGGGGGACTTTAACAGCTCACTTACACCAATGGACAGATCATCCAAACAGAAAATCAATAAGTAAACACAAGCTTTAAATGACACAAGAGACCAGATAGATTTAATTGATATTTATACGACATTCCATCCAAAAACAGCAGATTACACTTTCTTCTCAAGTGCGCACAGAACATTCTCCAGGATAGATCACATCTTGCGTCACAAGTCAAGCCTCAGTAAATTTAAGAAAATTGAAATCATAACAAGCATCTTTTCTGACCACAACACTATGAGATTAGAAATGAATTACAGGGAAAAAAAAAACATAAAAAACACAAACACATGGAGGCTAAACAATACATTACTAAATAACCAAGAGATCACTGAAGAAATCAAAGAGGAAATCAGAAAATACCTAGAGATAAATGACAATGAAAACACGATGATCCAAAAGGAGCAAAAGCAGTCCTAAGAAGGAATTTTATAGCTATACAAGCCTATCTCAAGAAACAAGAAAAATCTCAAATAAACAATCTAACCTTACACCTAAAGTAACTAGAGAAAGAAGAACAAACAAAACCCAAAGTCAGCAGAAGGAAAGAAATCATAAAGATCAGAGCAGAAATAAATGAAATAGACACAAAGAAAATAATAGCAAAGATCAATAAAACTAAAAGCTGGTTCTTTGAGAAGATAAACAAAATTGATAAACCATTAGCCAGACTCATCAAGAAAAAGAGGGAGAGGACTCAAATCAATAAAATTAGAAATGAAAAAGAAGTTACAACAGACACCACAGAAATACAAAGCATCCTAAGAGACTACTACAAGCAACCCTATGCCAATAAAATGGACAAACTGGAAGAAATGGACAAATTCCCAGAAAGGTATAACCTTCCAAGACTGAACCAGGGAGAAATAGAAAATATGAACAGACCAATCGCAAGTAATGAAACTGAAACTGTGATTAAAAATCTTCCAACAAACTAAAGTCCAGGAACAGATGGCTTCACAGGTGAATTCTATCAAATGTTTAGAGAAGAGCTAACACCCATTCTTTGCAAACTCTTCCAAAAAACTGCAGAGGAAGGAACACTCCCAAACTCATTCTATGAGGCCACCATCACCCTGATACCAAAACCAGACCAAGATACTACAAAAAAAGAAAATTACAGACCAATATCACTGATGAATATAGGTGCAAAAATCCTCAACAAAATACTAGCAGACAGAATCCAACAACACAGTAAAAGGATCATACACCAGGATCAAGTGGGATTTATCCCAGGGATGCAAGGATTCTTCAATATATGCAAATCAATCAATGTGATACACCATATTAACAAATTGAAGAAGAAAAACCATATGATCATCTCAATAGATGCAGAGAAAGCTATTGACAAAATTCAACACCCATTTATGATAAAAACTCTCCAGAAAGTGGGCATAGAGGGAACCTACCTGAACATAATAAAGGCCATATATGACAAACCCACAGTAAACATCATTCTCAATGGTGAAAAAACTGAAAGCATTTCCTCTAAGATCAGGAACAAGACAAGGATGTCCACTCTAACCACTATTATTCAACATAGTTTTGAAAGTCCTAGCCATGGCAACCAGAGAGGAAAAAGAAATAAAAGGAATCCAAATCAGAAAAGAAGAAGTAAAACTGTAACTGTTTTCAGATGACATGATACTATATATACATAGAGAATCCTAAAAATGCCACCACAGAACTACTAGAGCTAATCAATGAATTTGGTAAAGTAGCAGGATACAAAATTAACGCACAGAAATCTCTTGCATTCCTATACACTAATGATGAAAAATATGAAAGAGAAATTAAGGAAACACTCCCATTTACCACTGCAACAAAAAGAATAAAATACCTAGGAATAAACCTACCTAGGGAGACAAAAGACCTGTATGCAGAAAACTATAAGACACTGATGAAAGAAATTAAAGATGATACCAACAGACGGGGAGATATACCATGTTCTTGGTTTGGAAGAGTCAAGACTGTGAAAATGACTATACTACCCAAAGCAATCTACAGATTCAATGTAATCTCTATCAAATTACCAATGGCATTTTTTATGAAACTAGAACAAAAAAATCTTAAAATTTGTATGGAGACCCAAAAGACCCTGAATAGGCAAAGGAGTCTTGAGGGGAAAAAAACCAAGCTGGAGGAATCAGAGTCCCTGACTTCAGACTATACTACAAAGCTACAGTAATCAAGACAATATGGTACTGGCACAAAAACGGAAACACAGATCAATGGAACAGGATAGAAAACCCAGAGATAAACCCACTCACCTATGGTCAACTGACCTATGACAAAGGAGGCAAGGATATACAATGGAGAAAAGACAGTCTCTTCAATAAGTGGTGCTGGGAAAACTAGACAGCTACATGTAAAAGAATGAAATTAGAACACTCCCTAACACCAAACACAAAAATAAACTCAAAATGGATTAGAGACCTAAAGGTAAGACCAGATACTATAAAACTCTTAGAGGGAAACATAGGAAGAACACACTTTGACATACATCACAGCAAGATCTTTTTTGATCCACCTCCTAGAGTAATGGAAATAAAAACAAAAATAAACAAATGGGACCTAATGAAACTTCAAAGCTTTGGCACAGAAAAGGAAACCATAAACAAGACCAAAAGACAACCCTCAGAATGGGAGAAAATATTTGCAAATGAATCAACAGACCAAGGATTAATCTCCAAAATATATAAACAGCTCATGCAGCTCAATATTAAAGAAACAAACAACCTAATCCAAAAATGGGCAGAAGACCTAAATAGACATTTCTCCAAAGAAGACATACAGATGGCCAAGAAGCACATGAAAAGCTGCTCAACATCACTAATTATTAGAGAAATGCAAATCAAAACTACAATGAGGTATCACCTCACACCAGTTAGAATGGCCATCATCAGAAAACCTACAAATAACAAATGCTGGAGAGGGTGTGGAGGAAAGGGAACCCTCTTGCACTGTTGGTGGGAATGTAAATTGATACAGCCACTTTGGAAAACAGTATGTAGGTTCCTTAACAAACTAAAAATAGAATTACCATATGACCCAGCAATCCCACTACTGGGCATATACCCAGAGAAAACCATAATTCAAAAAGACACATGCACCCCAATGTTCATGCAGCACTATTTACAATAGCCAGGTCATGGAAGCAATGTAAATGCCCATCGGCAGACGAATGGATAAAGAAGATGTGGTACATATATACAATGGAATATTACTCAGCCATAAAAAGAAACAAAATTGGGTCATTTGTTGAGACGTGGATGGACCTAGAGACTGTCATACAGAGTGAAATAAGTCAGAAAGAGAAAAACAAGTATTGTATATTAACGCATGTATGTGGAACCCAGAAATATGGTACAGATGAACCAGTTTGCAGGGCTGAAGTTGAGACACAGATGTAGAGAACAAACGTATGGACACCAAGGGGGGAAGGTGGAGCAGGGGGTTGGTGGTGATGTGATGAATTGGGCGACTGGGACTGACATGTATGCACTGATGTGTATAAAATTGATGACTAATAAGAATCTTCTGTATAAAAAAGTAAATAAAATAAAATTGAAAAAAAAAAAACTAAAAAAAAAAATGTCATAACACATCTTGTGTCTGTTACTTTCACATGTCCATGCTGAAATGGGTGAAGCTATAAAAGAACTCCCTCTGAATATGAAGGGTAGTATTTGTTCTGAAGCTGTCACAGCTGCTTGTGGAATGTATAGTTTTGTTTTGTTTTGTTTTTTCCCAGCGCATTACTTCACAGAACACATGGCAGTTAAACGACAGAAAGAGTTAATGCTCCTCCACTGTGTAGCAGGAAGGAATGATGCCACTTCTACCAAGTATCTTTAAAGAGAGAGCTGTTTCCTGGCTTTGGTCTCTCTAATCCTGCTGGCTGCATTGTGATTGGATGGCTGTTAGCAGCCATGTTAGGCCACAAAATGCCCATGGGAAGGGGAGAATCACAGAGAAACAGGGTGATTTCCAGGTTGAAACATACCAGCCCTGACCCAGATTACCTCTGAAAATCTTGAACAAAAGAGCCCAAAACGCTGGGTCTTGTTTAAGTCACTCAATTTATTGTGTGCTGTAGCTGTTACTAGTACTCACAGGGAAACCTAATCCTGACAAATATAGATTTTGGTACCCGGAAATAAGGGGCTACAAGTACCAGGAACTAAGCTCCTAGTGTGTACTTAGTGGAATTGGTAGGTGGGATATCACATGAATTGAGCTACTGTCGCTTGAAAGCTTATTATACCTGCTGTTTCTTAGAAGGCAGATCACATGAGAGTGTACTCACATTAGGGAAAATGCTAAGAAATGTTAAGAAAACTCAGATTATTAGTTTTTGCTGGCTGCTTCCTGTCACTTTTGGCAAAGCCCTAAGGAGGGATAAACATCGCCTCTGCTAGCCTGTCTGCACGCCACTCCAGCCGAGCGTAAGTGAGGCGTCTCTGTCTGTCTAGGCAACACTGTAAACACAATGAGAGTCTGGTAAACCAAAGCCTTGCAGACCTGAACAAGTAAAATGCTTCCCTTTCTGCAACTAGAGCAGTTACCTTCCGTGGCTCTTAAACAGCAGCCTTGGTAGGAGATTGAGGCCCAGAACTCTGCTGACTACCTTCCATTAAAGTTCTATGCCAGACAATGGGGTCAGCCCAACAGCAAACTCAGATTAAAAGTGTTGCCTTCCCATGCAAGGCCCTTGTTTAAGAAATCCTCAAAAGCGTCTCAACCAGAGAAGCAGCATATTTGTGTGTGTGTGTGTGTACGTGTGTATACACACACACATGTATGTATATGTATGCATATTTGTAGATATACAGAAATGTATCACCATAGATACACAGATATGTAGATACAGATTATTTCGTTACATAGTATAAGAAAGTATACAATTGCAGGTCTGGCTGAGAAAGCGCAAAGTCCACGGGACAAGCGCTCAGGAAGGAAAGGTCACTGTAAGGCTGGAAGCTGCAAGCTTGAGGTAAAACTCAAAGTCCAGTACAGGCAAGAGAGCAATTATAGGTCTAGCTGCTGCTTCACACCGAGGAGGTGAATCAGCAGATCAGCAACAGTGAGGTGGGCAGAAATTCATAACGACAGGACCCAGAATGCAGAGAACCCTACAGTTTTCCTTCCATTTTGTCAGGGGGGTGGGAAGGGGGGAAAGAAACCAGTCAATAAAATATGTGCTTTGAAAGCTATGAGCTGTGGGTACCTGCTCAGAGAACGGACCAAGAGCAAACAGCTGAGAAGTCCGCGAAATGTGGGAAGAAATTATATTTTCAAAGAAACTGCAAGCCTGACATGCAAATACCTAAGTCTGTTCACATCTAAAACACCCGTGTCTCCAAACCCTCCCCCTGAGAAAAGCTGGTGAGCTCCCCAAAGAGCAGGTTCTCATGTCCACATTAGACGTGGCTGACCATGGAGTATAATGGAGGGGAGGAATATTCCAGAAGACAGAACTGGCTACAGAGGACAAATGTGTAGGGACATCCTCCCAGAACACAGACACAGAAGCAGCCAGAGATCAACGATAACTTACTCCACTGCCGAAAATGAAGTATTCACTAACTCATCCCTAATGGATCTGATCATTGCTAAGGAGTAGTGATTACTTTTCCAAGTGAGAGTTTTTAATTGTCGTTATCCTCTTTCTATGGATAATTGTGGCTATCCATAAATGCATATTAGAAGTGATGACAGCAGATGACTTGTCTTTGCATTTAACAAGATGAGGTCTTCAAACAAGATGAGTTTCCATATACCATCCTAACCAAGAACTGTGCGTTAGCTAGGTATTATGGAATTTGAGTTGGATGCAATAACTGGACAGTTTAGGTGAGTGGCCAGATGGACTGTCAGGTAGCTGAGACAGCTTCCCATCTTCCAAGTGGTAAAATTTTACCTGGATCATGACTTCCCAAAACAAAGGTTATATTTCTTTGTCTAGCTTGCAACTGAGTGTGGCCATATAACTAAGCCCTGCCCAATATGATGGAATCGACAGCACTGTGTGTCGGCGCCTTGAAAAGTTCCTTTAAAGATAACTGGCAAAGGGCTTCCCTGGTGGCACAGTGGTTGAGAGTCCGCCTGCCGATGCAGGGGACACGGGTTCGTGCCCCGGTCCGGGAAGATGCCACATGCCGCGGAGCGGCTGGGCACGTGAACCACGGCCGCTGAGCCTGCGCGTCCGGAGCCTGTGCTCCGCAGCGGGAGAGGCCACAACAGTGAGAGGCCCGCGTACCTCAAAAAAGAAAAAAAAAAAAAAAAGATAACTGGCATGCACCCTTTATTTGTATCTTCATTATTTATTCCTCCATTTCACTACTAGAAATGAACTCTGACAGTGGCTACCCCTGACCATGAGTTGGAGGAACACAGCAGAGCAATGGTGGCTTGGAGACCTGACAGTAGCCGGGATCCCTGAAAGTTCATTGAACAACATTTCCTTAACAGCGCTAGCCTTCCTGACTCAGACATTTATACTCACCAAAATAACATAATTCCAGTCCTTACTGGTACACAGCTTCATCACAATGTCTCTGAAGATGCAATACTTGCCTTTTTCTGTGCATCACTTCTCATCATCCCCCAACCTGCTTCATTTCTTAAAGAGCTGCCTACAATTCTACTGAATGATGCCTTTAGCCATCCTTCTTTTGTCCATCCTGTGGGTAGTCACTTACAGCCCCTTCATGGGGATGTCTATAAAGAACATTTCTATCCATTAATTACAGAACCTTGTTGAGGCAAACACTGATTCAGTTCTCTCATCTGGGCTACATTCTCACATCTACTTTTTGTAGACGCTGTCTTGCCAGTAAGTTTAGGCATGGCTCATGAGTTATACTAATTAAATTGTTCATGAAGCAAAACGTGGCCCAGGCGGCTTGTAAAAGCTCCTGGTTGTAAGAGCGTTAAAACCAAACAGGGCTCTGCAGACTTCCTTATATCTCAGGCCAGATGACACGCTATCATTATGTTCTGTCTTGCCGGCTTCCACAACCATCTAGCTGTCTTAATTCAGTTTTCCATTTTGGCTATTCCTGAAGAGTGCTTTTTTGGGATCACAGACTACAAGATAGCAACTTCACCCATAAAGATGATCTTTAAGAAAACAGAACTGCAAGAAACAATATTGGAAATGGTATGTCAGATATATCAAAATTTTAAATGGTTTTATACCAACGTTTCCAAAGTCCTGTCCTAGTGGTCAGGGTTCAGCCGCATATAAACAAATTACATGTGAAAAAGCAGAATTTCGCAATTTAAAGAAACTTAAACAAGAGAGTGTTAAATAAAACATAACCAGTTTTAAAGCACTAGTTATGGTCAAGGACATCTCTGAGCAGTGAAGGCACATGCTGCTGGGGTGTACGTTACATGGCATTTCTCAAACTTGATGGACTAAGAATCCTGTTTCCCTCAACAGCCCATGTTCTGTGACACATTATTTTACAGATGCTGTGTTGCATTGTCAACAGACTTGACCTTGGGCAACCATGAAGCAAAGGTAGCTCTTTGGGGTCTTGTAACCCATAGTGGAGTTTTGGGCATAGCACAGTTAGCAGCAACTTATTAGTTTTTTCGGTTCTCCCAGGTCATGGAATCAGGTTGAATAAATAGGTCTTAAAGAGTTGAATTTATTGAAAAATGCTTAAATCATAAAAAAGTCTGTAAGCTAGGATTAAACTTCAAATCTGACCATCCAGAAAATGCCAAGGCTTCGAAGAGCTTCCAGAACCTTCTGGGAACAATGACTGTGCTCAGCAAGATCAGCCCTGGGATGTGTCATAAATCACTCACCGTTTGGCAAAGATGCCCAATGAGGCATACGATCCCAATAAAACTGAAGAAGTCTGAGTTCAAAAACCTCACGCACCAGGGAAGGGTGACAGAGAAAGATATTCACTAGGAGAACGTATCTCATGTGCAGTATTCTGTGTAAAAGACTGATACAATAATAGATGGCGTCTAGAAGGATTTTTTTGTAGTTGTTTATTCTCATGTAAGACAGGTTTTCCAATTTGACATTTTAATGAAAATCAAAGTTGTTCTGAAGTTCGTATAATAGAATAAAACCCCTTGTATGAAAAATGATCTAACCTCACAGTAACTTGGACCCTGAAACACCTAATCACCTTATTATCACCATCCAGTTAAAAGCCGTTGCTGATGTCAGGAGCACTTTCTCATTCATGGAGACCCAGAGAAATCAAAACCCACACTTGTGTGAATATGTGTGTGCATAGGGGTTCAACTATTTTGGTTCAAAATCAAATTTGCACTTTTTCTATATTTATGTATTCATAATATGCAACCTCCAGAATTTTGGTGGTTTCAAGATCAGCAAACCACAATTTTTCTGTCCACAATTTTCAACTGTTCGTTTCTCCTCAGTGTAAGAAACTGCCTGATTTCTCTACCACTTTTCGGCAATAAGAAATTACGTTTAAAAATATAGATTGTGGTTCAGACTTTGCCTGATTGCCATTAGCAAAAAAAGGACAGGAGCTCTACAGTGGCAAATTTTGTTACTTCCTGGGTTGCTCACATAAGAATAGATTATAAAACTTCTTGGCTGTAAAGAACATAAAGCATATATATTAAAGCAGGGGGCTTTTTCTCCAGGTTGAATAAATAGGTCTAATACAGGTAATTTTATTGAGAAATGCTTAAAAAGTCTCTGAAAAGGACCCAAGGTATATTTTCTTTCTTCACTATCCTGATCTCCCTGGCTACAAACTTGTATCACAATTCTAATCTTTTTCTCTCTCTCTCCCATAGTCACAAATCCAGACTCTCAAGAAAGAAGAAAAAGAAAAAAAAAGACAAGAGATAGACCCTAGAACAGATTCTCTCCACATAAAATATAGAACAACTCCCCTTAACTCCCTGTGGCTCCCAGGGCTAAAACTTAAGTCAGTTAAAATTACTAATATAATGAAAACAAGAGTCTTCACAAAACTTTTGATAAAAAGAAGCTTCATATTCATCAGTTATCTGTGACTGACATCAGTCATCATATACCTCATTTCTAGATCATCATTTCTCAAAGTTTTGTCATTAAACTAAGAGCTACCTGCCTTGGGGGACAGTGATGGGCAAGGGGTTACAAAACCTTGCCAATCCCTGAGCCAAGCTCCAGACCTGCTGAGTCAGAAGCTCTAGGCACGCACCTATTGGAACGGTCCATGTACTTGTAACTTTTTTCTTTAACAAAGTGGTACACAAATTTTGGTACATGTTCAAACCACTGGTGTCTCTCCCCACCATGGAAATGGGTCATTAATTGACTGCGTTCTGGGCATTAATAATTTGAATAAACTTTCCAGACGACCCTGACACTCCCCCCTGAGTTTCAGGATCGTGGCTTTACCTCTATGTCATATAAGCTGAATGAGCACCACTTGGCAGGAAAACTTTATTCAATCAGGAAAGCAGGTAACCAGGTTTCTCTCCAAGTGAGTAAGAAGGATTTGAGATACGTCTCATTTCAGTCTGTTTCAATACAAAGTAAACTTTTAAAAAAATATGTATTTTAATAAATACCTTCCATGAGATATGTGTAGCAACAAACATAAATATTACTTACAACAAAATTAAAAGAAAGGCTTAACACTAAGGTGGTTTGTTGATTATTAAACGATTTACTTATCTCTCCTTTCCAGCGTTTAGAGACTGACCTAGAATACACAGCACGGCTTGTATGCAGTGTATAGGGTCTCTCAGCCTTCCTCTAAATACAGAAAGCCTTTAACTCTTGCTGTTAACGGGTATCTAACAGCTTAACAGCTGGAATGCTTGAGTGCTTGTTGTCTGTCTGTCTGTCTCTCTCTCTTTCTCTCCTTCTGCCCTCCCCCACCCCACCCAGCAAGCAGCTCACTGCCAATCTCTAATAAACAGGATTTTCCTCCCCGGATTACACTCTGCAATAGAGAGATGTAAAAACGCCAAACTTTTCCCTCTTCTTTTCAGACAACATACCAGGAACTTACTAAATGCTCCGCGTACAACTCGCAAGTGCTTAAATCTCTTTTTTTCTTTTTGCTTTAAGTTGCCCCCTCCTCTTTCTGCTTAAAGTCATAACATTGTTTCCTCCTCTTGGCCCTGTGCTTTGATCCCTACCCCTCCCTACCCCTGCCGACCAAGCCCAGGTGACTGAGTGGCTCCTCCAGCCCCGTAAGTACAGGTGGTGTCCTTTATTTGTCCCCTTTCCTCACCAGGTATTCCACCACAAGGGACCGTCTTCCTTCTGGGTGGTGTCTTAATAATTTCGCTCTTAGCTTGTGTTTCATTTAATTAACCAAAGAGGTCATCCGACTAATTAGGCTCTAGTGCCCTGGTGTCCTACATAAACAAACCAAACTCTAAGCTCCTAAATGCCTCAAGGTTACAAAATCAAAACACTAAAGACAACCAATCACAAGCAGCCAGCTAGGCTTTCGGCTACAGTCAATTAATAATTTCCTTACTTCCCTCCTGCGTGTTCTCTATACTCTATCAGCCCTTCCTCCGGGTCCGGTGGCAAAGTGCTTCTGACCACTTCTGGTGTGACACTGCCTGGTTGCAATCGCTTTTTGCTCAACGCATTCTTAAAATTTTTGATATGCCTCAGTTTATCTTTTAACAATAGTTAGAGAGAGCTTAATAGATCTTAAGTACTTACAACGTCCTTATAAACAGGAAAAATACATGAGAGCATATTTGTGATATTAAAAGTAGGCTGAGTCTTGTGCCTCAAGTTCTCCACACTATCCAGGTAGAAAAATCCAATGGTTGTGCAGATTAATGTAAGTATTGCAATACTTTGTCAACTTGTATCCTTTGCTGAAGGATGGCAAACATAGCATTCCCTCCTTTCCAGTATTCATTTACCTGGCATGTTCCAATTCCTCTACCTTTCCACTCTCTTGCCAACCCAAATTAAGTGGCCTGCTAAGGAGTCTATGGTGCTTTCCTTCCAGAAGCCTGCATAATTCACTCATGGAGGTGGCAGAATGGGTATCGTAATTCACTGTCAACTGTTATCCTATGGACACCTGAATTCAATATGCTGATAGAGGGCAAAGTAATTGAAAAAGGTAAAAGCCCAAAGAACTTAAACCTTCCACAACCTGAAAAGGGTGCTAATAGCCGAGACCTCATTAAAAGATAAGGTCTGCTTGTAAAGGCAGACAAAGGCAAGGGAGGCGGGCAGACTGTGATTGACGGCGCACCTGCAGCCTTCGCCCACCAGAGACCCTCACAATTTAGAACAACAAAGGGCTTTACTCCTCTTTCCCTCCCTGAGCTCCTGGTGGCCGAGTTCTTCTACACAGGTCACTTCATCTCATTATTTAAAGAACTTTAAAAATCCAGTTATGTCTTCAAAAAGACTTCAGTCCTTGACACTCAGTGTGAACGCTTTTATCACAATTAAGGCCCCTTGTAGACAAGTACTGTTAAACCCAAGATTTGGGAACAACAAGTGCGATAAGCAAGAAACACACAGACACAATATCCCAATATGATCAGGTTGTATTTCTATGTTCCATGGCTTACCTCTAATTTTTTCTGCCTCTTCAATAAAGGAGAAAGAATATTAGTAAAATACGTATGATTTGCTAACTTAATTTTCCAAAATGTGTCTTCACTTTGTAGCTGCCAATTGTCAAACTCACAGTCCAAATCTCCTGCTTTGGTGTTCCATGTCTGCACCTGCAGGCTCTCATAAGAGTATGGCTCTAGTCCCAGGTCTTCTCATGACCAGCTCTATGGCACTGGGGAAGTGACTTCACTGCCTTAGGGTTTAGCGGGATGAAGTTGTACTAAACGCTTTTACATTATGTTTGGAGCATGTATTTCAGCATCTTCTATGTGAGAAGCTCTGCAAAATGTGTGGAGAAGATGACAAGTGTGATCAGCCTTTGCCTACAAGAAGCTTAATTTAATATGAGAGTAAGAGAGAACCTACCAGCACAGTCTATTATGATGGGTCCTGGGGCCTCATCTAGCTTGACCCTCTATTACATTAGATTCATCACACATATTCATGTAGCCACACCAGATACCTTGTCATCTCCACGACTTCACCATATCTGCAACAAAATTCTAATACATCTGTAACAACATTCTAACTTTACAATTTTATTACTTAATTATTTCTAACATCGTAGTTATTTGCCTGTCAAGATCATATTGATTCACCAGCCCCTTTAAACTTTCCCTATATACTTGAAGTATAGTATTACTGGATGTATAAAATACTCAATAAAAGTAAGAACGGGGCTTCCCAGGTGGCGCAGTAGTTGAGAGTCCGCCTGCCAATGCAGGGGACACGGGTCCGTGCCCCAGTCCGGGAAGATCCCACATGCCGCGGAGCGGCTGGGCCCGTGAACCATGGCCGCTGAGCCTGCGTGTCCGGAGCCTGTGCTCTGCAACGGGAGAGGCCACAACAGTGAGAGGCCCGCGTACCGCAAAAAAAAAAAAAAAAAAAAAAAAGTAAGAACAGAACTCAATGAAATAGGAAACAAGGATTTAATAGAAAAACATGAAAAATACAAACTATGGTTCTCTAAAATAATAATAAAATTTGTAAAACCACAGCAAGATTATATAAGGAAAAATAAATTCAAGGAATACAAATAAAAAAAATCAGTATAGATATGTAAAATATTCAATATATGAAAAAGAATATAATAAACAACTTTATGTCAATACATTTGCTAATTTAGACAAAATGAAATTTCACAAACAAAATTTACAAAAAGTAAAACAATTAGAAATAGAATTCTAATCCTGCATCCACTTAAAATTAGCATCTTTTATTAAAACCTTCATATAAAAATATTTCAGACCCAGACAGTTTTCCTGAGAACTTCATCATAGCATTCAAGGAAGTAATAACTCAACCTTACACAAACTCTTCTAGAGAGTAATATAAAAAAACTGAAAGACTTATCAACTCATTTCATGAGGCCAGCATAAACTTGATAGCCAAAATTTGCCAAGATCATTACAAAAAGAGAAAATTGCAGGATAATCTTTCTCAGTAGTCAAAGACATAAATCCTAAATATAAAATTTACAAAGAAAATTTAATGATATATTAAAAGGAAACTCCATGACCATCAAATAATTTTGCTGACATTAACAGAATAAAGAAAAAAATCATGATCATCCCAAATTCAGTAAAAACAATTGATGAAAATAAATGCCAAATTATACTTGAAAACTTCTTGGCAAACTCAGAACAACAGGAAAGTAAATTCCCTCCTATTATGCTATCTATCCCTTACCTCCCATATGAAAATGTCTTTGACCATTTAAGCCACAGTTATCTCTGCTTTTTTTCAACTCCTGTTTTTTACAATTAACGCTATTTTTCTTACTATTTTTCCCTTGCACTTGCTTATATAATACATGTAATGAAATTTAAGTTTCTTGTTGTATTGGCATGATCTCTCAACTAAATTATCATCTCCTTGAGGTGAGGGACTATGAATAAGATATACACTTAAAAGATTAAAAATAAATCTTTTTTCCCCTTCAATAAACATAAAATTGGACAATGTATCAGGCACTAACAGGTTAGTTTCTAAATATACAGTCAGAAGACACGGAGCTTGCCCACAAGAAATTCAGTCTAGCAGAGGAAACAAACATATGAATGAAAATAAACAATAAACCTAACAGACAAAGTCAAAGAACAGTGCAATAACCAAAAAAAAAAACCTATTTCAGTGAGTAGTAATATAAGCCCATAGAATGTTATAGTTTGATAGCACTTCCTAAGATTTTCTGTTGCAATCTATTTACATTTATTAGCTGAATGCATTTAATTGTTATCACTGGGTGCTTACTATGTTCCTGAATATACAAAGATGAATGAGATGTGATCCCTGCCCTTATGAAAACTACAGTCAGGGAGAAGGCTGAATGGTAATGAGATACGGCAGCTAGATTATAGAGAGAAGAAAAAAGTGACTGGGGAGCACAAACGACAAAGACAAAACCTCTGTCTGAGGCATCAGGAAAGGTTCACTGAAGTGACCATCAATTACTTATTCAATCAATATATTCTGAGTCCCTTCAATGAGCCTGGTACTGTGCTAAAAGCCAAAAGTTAGAAGAGAAAACAAAATAGACCTAAAATGTAATGACATTTAATCTGGATTAAAAAAAAAAATAGTCCTTTAAAAGAGAATATGGTCTAGAAGAAAATTATATACATGAGAAAAAGTTTGAGAGGCAGTATAGTTGTTAAGAGATCAGTTCTGAAGCCTGAATGCCCATATTTTATTCCAATCTTAGGCACTCCCTAGTTAGGTAACTTTGGGCAGATTAATCCTCCAAAGTCTCATTTTCTTCATCTTTAAAATGTGAATGATGATATTAATAGCATATACTTCTCATGTTGGTTGTAACTTTTAAATGATTTAATACCTGCAAAGTATGTAATATGGCAACGGGAACAGGTAATTCCTCAATACATACTGATAGAAGAAATGTAGATTTTTTTTGAAATGTAGATTTTTTAAACCAGAAATTTACATAATTGTTTTTTGTTTGGGGAAGATTGTGATGGTTTCCGCTGGGTGGATAATGGATCGGAGTAGTAAGACCTTTAAGTAAAGAAATGATGACCTAAGTCTGTGGCAACAGAGATGCAGAGGAGAACTCGTACAAGAGGTGTTTCGGAGGTTAGATGAAAAGGATTTAGTGATGGTTTTCACGTGAAAGGAGAGAGATGAAGAGTTGGCAGTGCGAAACAGAATGGATACTCTATCAGTTTCCTAGGGCTGTCATAACAAAGTACCACAAACTGGGGGGCTTAAAACAACTTAATTGTTTTATGTCCCAGTTCTGGACACCAGACGTCTGAAATCAAATACAGAAGCCGGAAGGTTAGTTCCTTCTGAAGATTCTGAGGGAGAATCTGCCCCATGCCTCTCTCCTAACTTCTGGCGGTTGCCGGCAACCCTTGGCATTCCTTGTCTTGTGGATGCAGCAGCCCAGTCTCTGCCTCCATCCTCACCTGATGTTCTGTCTGTGTTCCTTCACCTGGCCTTCGCAGGAGGACACCAGTCACTGGATTTGGGCACAGTCCTAATCCAGTACAACTCATCTGAACTAATGACATGTTTCCAGACCCTGTTTTCAAGTAACTTCACATCGGAAGTTCTGGGTGGACTTGAATTTGGAGCTGGGGGCCGCTATTCAACTCACTACAGAAGGTGACACTCTTAACGAAATGCAGATGGATGAGAAGGTTTAAGCTGGAGACTGGGAGAATGACTTGTATTTCACCATATTAAGGCTTAGGTACCTACAGAAAATCCCAGTGAATATGCCCAGCCAGCAGATAGAATTAGGGGTTAGAATTCAGATGAGAAGAGCAGTTTGGAAATCAGTAATATTCAGAAGACAGTTATTTTAGTAAATGAGACCTTCCTGAGGGTATACCCAGAATGTGATAAGAAGGAGAACAAGAAAATCTTCTTAGGGTAAAAAAAAACCTTGCAAACTTTTAAGTTTCTTAAAATATTAAGGTTTTCTTACACTTTTCTTTGTAATGTGTGAGTCGCTGATGATAATTGTATCCAATTTTTAAATCCCCGTGTAAACTCCTGATGTGATGACCTTGCCAATTTTATTAGCCAAAAAGCAACAGAGTATTTACAAAATACGCTTGATAGAAATGGACACAAAGTTCTTTTATATTTAACAATTTGTTTCTATTCTGATCAAATTAATTGTTATTTCTTGAAATATCTGCACCTATTATTATGCAAATAATACTACTGACTTGTCACATTTATTACTTCCCTTAAGAGGTTGAACTAATGCAGTTCTTCTATCAATAAATACTTTATGTCCTATACAAGACCACATGTGTATTGGGAGGAATTCTAAACTTAAAATTTTTTAAAAAATAAGAAAAACACTTGAATTTCACTGCAACTGCAAGATTAACTCGGCGTAACATTGATCAAATCACTTGACCTTTCTGTATCTCAGTTTCTTCAACCACAAAATGAGGAAAATAATAACTACCCCTGAGCTTACAGGTTGCTAGAAAGCTTGAATAAAATAAAACATGGAAAAACCTTTTGTCAACTACACAGGGGTATATAAATGAAAGATATTGTCAGACCAATGTTATGATAAAGACCAAGTTTAATACGATGACCACAAACCAAGAAAGTCCTATAGCTAAGACAGTGTTTGGAGATCCAGTAGCTTTGGAACAAGTAGTTGGAGTGGTGGAATCAAAGGAACACATGACAGGGAAAATGGTCCAGGTTCTCTGAAAAACAGCTCCAAGAAATAAGGGTTAGCTCTTGACTACTAAGAAATAGCACTGTTCGATACAGCAGTTTGGCAAAAGGTCAAAAGGTGGGTGGGTGGGGGGAGAAGGTCCACTCAGAACGTGGGTCAAACCTTTAGGGTGAGTTGTAGTCCTAGAGGTTGTACCAGGCTGTGCAGATAAAGATCCACAATCGATCAGCCTATCTGTCTTCATAAGCAGATAACAGAGCAAGGAATTATTTTCACCCTCTGAGACCCTCAATATCTCCAAATACTCTCCCTTCCTCACCCAACATACAGAGAAAAAAGAAAAGTTGCACAGTGGCGAAAAGTGGGTAGAAGCCAGGACCAAGGGCATTCTCCCTCTGGTTCACGACACACAGGATAGATATGATCTTTGTGTAGAGGGCCTCGGGAGCAATGCCAGGATCTCAGAAACAGCTGGCATGAAATAGCAAGTGAGGCCAAGCTGATGTATATGCAAACCGAGCAGAGGTGGATTAAAGAAGAATAAGAAATGATAAAGAAAATGCTGTAACACTGTATTATTTCTGTTGAGTTAGTGCATGGACCAAATTCACCCTACTCCTGTTTTTGTAAATAGTTTTACTCATTCATTTATTCATTGCTATAGCCACTTATGCACCACATGGCAGAGCTGTTTTGCAGACAAAGACCATATGGCCTGCATAGCAAATATATGTACTATCTTCCCTTTACAGAAAAAACTTCCCTAACCTCTGTGTTAGAGGAATGGAAGAAGCAAGATATTACAGTGAATAGACAATCTCAACCAAAGCACAGAGCAAGAAGTGGGATTTGATGTCGGGAAGAGGTGGATTGCAGGAAATGGAGAACACTTGGACCAAATAAACAAAACGATTACAACATATATTCATCATATTATTTGAAATGAATTGAGAACAGATGAATAAAATACAGCTCTTTGATGTCCTGGTTCCTGGATGTTCTCACAGATGTCATCATCTCTAAAATAAATATTTGAACTAGATGAATCTCTAGAGACCATTCGGGCCTGAACATCCACAATTGTAAGCATTTCCCAGTTTCTCCTAGAGGAAGTATCTTGCTGCTTGGCAGGAAAGATTCCTTATATCATTTATTTTCTTTTAAACCAAAAGGGAAGGAGCACTGATGTGGACTATTACATTTTTCCTACTTAACACTTTTTGATTAAAAAGCTTCATTCTTGTGGAGAAGGCCTTTTAAAAATCTCAAATCAGGGCTTCCCTGGTGGCGCAGTGGTTGAGAGTCCGCCTGCCAATGCAGGGGACACGGGTTCGTGCCCCGGTCCGGGAAGATCCCACATGCCGCAGAGCGGCTGGGCCCGTGAGCCATGGCCGCTCAGCCTGCGCATCCGGAGCCTGTGCTCTGCAATGGGAGGGGCCACAGCAGTGAGAGGCCCGCGAACAGTTAAAAAAAAAAAAAAAAAAAAATTTCTTGACAATTAAAAAACAAGATGTTAAAATTATCTTCAATTACATTTCAAGCATAAAACAGGATAGAAGTGTTAGACTGAACATAAATAAGATAAATTTAATTTTTACCTCACATGATCTACTTGAAATGTGATTCATATAGAATCACAGTCAGAAATACATGAAATAACAAGGCATAGATTCATTCAGGGACCAAGGATCAGACCCGTGTTACAGTCACCATTCATTACCTTTACTTTTAGTCTCTTTGATCGGATCATATGAGAAATTTTAAGATTTAGTGAGATGGTTAACTTATGCAAAATATACATACTTTGGGGAGTGGAATTGTAAGCAGAAAATAGTATATGTGTTATAATTTTGAGAACCAACACATTTTGAAAAAAAAAATGCAGATAAGTTTTTAAATGTTTAGATTTAGGAAATGAGAGATATTTATTTACAAATTCTTAGTTTTCAAAAACTTTTAATTTTAGTTGTTAACGTCAAGAGCAAACATAGGCCCTATTGTTAGCTATTATCTTTTTAAGAAAATAAACTGTGATAATGCAAATGCCTCAAAAATAGTTTCAAAGGCAAACACTTCTCCGTAATCCTAATGTGGAGATCTAAATATTTACATGAACATTTATAACTGTCCTACAAACATACTATTATAAATCATAACAGTGTTAAAACAGTGATCCTGAAATATCCTGTAAATAAGAAAATACCCACATTAGAAGAAAGACCATAAATATCTGACATAATGAAATAGTATGGCTTTTTTTTCCTTACAAGATTAAAACATTCCCATGTATCTTTATTTTGCATGTGAGCTGTGAGGCTATAAACTGTAAAGCACAAACCAGTAGGAAGCCTAACTACATTGTGAAGAAACTAATAAACTAGTTTGCATTTAAGATGGAATTTGAATTCTATATATTTTATAGGCCTATACATTCTGTGGAAGTTTGTGGCATGCATGCATATCCACATACACATTTACTTAATGTTGTCTTAAATCCCAGTAGAAATACTGAAGGAAATAGAGGTGGTCAGAGCTAAAAGTGACCCAGAGGAGCCAGAATAGGAATCTGTAAAGATATCACTGTTCCCAAGACCCCCAACTTTGAAGAGAGGAATTAATAGCTCTAAAGGATGTGTGACAGCAGAATTTCTCAAACATGTGGCACGTTATTTGTTCCAAACTACAAAATGATGTGTAAGCACTTCAGGAAAATCTCAGGAGTAGAAGAAAATGGTTCCTATTTGCTAAAAAAAAGGCTCTCACAATTTGTCACCTTGGAAAGATTCCATTTCATATTTTGTGAAATTTGTTTTTAAGTGTGAAGTGCAGAAATTTTTTTCACACTCTATAGTGCATACACTTCACCTCATATTCCCAGAATAATTCACAGGAGGATATATGCCATATATTAAACAGACAATGTGTACGGTGAAAGAGTTTTAAACATTTTCTTGTTATAGTTTTATTTATTTTATTTTTGTTTAAAATTAGAGTTCCTTTTAAAGTATAATAGAAGGATGAGAGCTCAGCTGATAGTGATGACATGCTTTTTCTTGTCACTAGGCAAAAGCTGCCTCTTATACAGTTGGCCCTGCTGTTTAACCACTATCACACTCCAAATTTAATAATTATGTAGAACATACAGCACAGCACACATTTTCTTGTATGTTAGGTTTTGGGGGGCCATATCCAACTATTCTATGCTGTTTACTTTAATATGAACAAAAATCCATTATTTATCTTTTACTTTATCGTGTTGAATGTATTCCTGTAAGATAAATCATATTTTAAATTACATGGATTACCGAAAAATAAATGAAGATGTTATAATAGATAGATTCATAACCTCATAAAATCGATAGAGACTGTGTCAAAATGATGCTCGTTTCCTGAAATTTGAAAATACCTTAGATATCGATTACCTCTTTCTCAACTCTTAGTGCACTAATCAGTTATTCCACGGTTTAGCACTTTATTGTACATACTCTCATCCTCTTGTTCCTTGTGTGTTTTAGTATAAATAAATTATCTGATTTAAAGCTTCTTACGGAAGGGAAATCAATCTCCCACTTGATTTTATACTGTCCATATAAACACTATAAAATCTGGAGACACAAAGCAATTGCTCAATCATACCTGTGATTGCCTGATTTGATGAAGGTAGACATAGTCAAAGGAGCGCCTCATGAATGGCATTCCTTATGAAGTTAGCTTACATAGTACTCATCTGCCATTTTTTCATTTCTCCACTTTCTTCCCATTTAGCAGTTTTCACAACAATGGTAAATTTACTTGTAAATTCTACTCTTCTTCATTGACTTATTCCTGAACATTTACTATATATATATAAAAACTACTATATATATTTCATATATATATATATATATATATATATATAAACTCTTATAGAAGCATTCAAAATGGTCAAGTGGTCATTTTTGCTTTATCATTTTGTTCAGGTGTTACATGCCTAACCCTATGAATAACACTTTTTTAAAAGGAGAGTAAGAAAGAAGGCTATTTTGAATTAAGGGATAATTTTAACAAAATTGTGTATATAAAAATAATATCTTAAACACCATTTAACTTCTGAGGGAGTTACTTACTTGGAGAAAACTCTATTTTGGGTTCTAAAAGATCATTGGTTGGGAGGCAAAGCAATATCAAAGAATGCCTATTTTTCTTTGTTTTCTCTTGTTGAATTCAAACTCGTTGTGGGTCTTCACTGAATCTCAGTTATTGCCCTCACATCTCTTCCAGAACCATCCATTGGAGGAGCTTCAAGATGGCAGAAGAGTAAGACGCGGAGATCACCTTCCTCCCCACGGATACACCAGAAATACATCTACATGTGGAACAACTCCTACAGAACACCTACTGAACGCTGGCAGAAGACCTCAGACCTCCCAAAAGGCAAGAAAGTCCCCACGTACCTGGGTAGGGCAAAAGAAAAAGAATAAACAGAGACAAAAGGATAGGGACGGGACCTGCACCAGTGGGAGGGAGCCGTGAAGGAGGAAAGATTTCCACACACTAGGAAGCCCCTTCACGGGCAGAGACTGCGGGTGGCAGAGGGGGGAAGCTTCGGAGCCACGGAGGAGAGCACAGCAACAGGGGTGCGGAGGGCAAAGCGGAGAGATTCCCGCAAAGAGGATCGGTGCCGACCAGCACTCACCAGCCCGAGAAGCTTGTCTGCTCCCCTGCCGGGGCGGACGGGGCTGGGAGCTGAGGCTCGGGCTTTGGTCGGAGCGCAGGGACAGGACCGGGGTTGGCGGCGTGAACACAGCCTGCAGGGGGTTAGTGCGCCACGGCTAACCGGGAGGGGGTCTGGGGGAAAGTCTGGACCTGCCGAAGAGGCAAGAGACTTTTTCTTCCGTCTGTTTCCTGGTGTGCGAGTAGAGGGGCGCAAGTCGCGTCTATCAGCGCGGACCACATGAGACGCTAAGGCCGCTGCTGCCGCCACCAAGAAGCCTGTCTGCGAGCACAGGTCACTCTCCACACCTGCCTTCCGGGGAGCCTGTGCAGCCCGCCACTGCCAGTTTCCCGTGATCTAGGGACAACTTCCCTGGGAGAACGCACGGTGCGCCTCAGGCTGCTGCAACGTCATGCTGGTCTCTGCTGCCGCAGGCTCGTCCCCCCATGCTCACCCCTACCTCCCCCAGGCCTGAGTGAGCCAGAGCCCCCGAATCAGCGACTCCTTTAACCCCGTCCTGTCTGGGCGAAGAACGGACGTCCTCAGGCGACCTACAGGCAGAGGCGGGGCCAAATCCAAAGCTGAAACCCAGGAGCTGTGCGAACAAAGAAGAGAAAGGGAAATCTCTCCCAGCAGCCTCAGGAGCAGCAGATTAAATCTCCACAATCAACTTGATGTACCTGCATCTGTGGAATACCTGAATAGACAACGAATCATCCCAAATTGAGGAGGTGGACTTTGGGAGCAAGATATATTATTTTTTCCCCTTTTCCTCTTTTTGTGAGTGTGTATGTGTGTGCTTCTGTGTGTGATTCTGTCTGTATAGCTTTTCTTTTACCATTTGTCCTAGGGTTCTGTCTCTCAGTTTTGTTTTGTTTTGTTTTTTTACTTCTTAAAATTTTTTTCTTAATTATTTGTTATTTTAATAACTTTATTTTATTTTATCTTCGTTCTTTCGTTATTCATTTATTTTCTCACTTTTATTCTGAGCCGTGCAGATAAAAGGCTCTTGGTGCTCCAGCCAGGGGTCAGGGCTGTGCCTCTCAGGTGCGAGATCCAAGTACAGAACACTGGTCCACAAGAGACCTCCTAGCTCCACATAATATCAAACGGCAAAAATCTCCGAGAGATCTCCATCTCAACACCAGCACCCAGCTTCACTCAACGATCAGCAAGCTACAGTGCTGGACATCTTATGCCAAACAACTAGCAAGACAGGAACACAACCCCACCCATTAGCAGAGAGGCTGCCTAAAATCATAATAAGGCCACAGACACCCCAAAACACACCACCAGACGTGAACCTGCCCACTAGAGAGACAAGATCCAGCCTCATCCACCAGAACACAGGCACTAGTCCCCTCCACCAGGAAGCCTACACAACCCACTGAACCAACCTTAGCCACTGGGGACAGACACCAAAAACAACGGGAACTATGAACCAGCAGCCTGCAAAAAGGAGACCCCAAGCACAGTAAGATAAGCAAAATGAGAAGACAGAAAAACACACAGCAGATGAAGAAGCACGGCAAAAACCAACCAGACCTAACAAATGAAGAGGAAGTAGGCAGTCTACCTGAAAAAGACTTCAGAATAATGATAGTAAAGATGATCCAAAATCTTGGAAATAAAACAGAGAAAATACAAGAAACGTTTAGCAAGGACCTAGAAGAACTAAAGAGCAAACAAACAGTGATGAAAAACACAATAAATGAAATTAAAAATTCTCTAAGAAGATATCAATAGAATAACTGAGGCAGAAGAATGGATAAGTGACTTGAAAGATAAAACAGTGAAAATAACTACTGCAGAGTAGAATAAAGAAAAAAGAATGAAAAGAATTGAGGACAGTCACAGAGACCTCTGGAACAACATTATATGCACAAACATTCGAATTATAGGGGTCCCAGAAGAAGAAGAGAAAAAGAAACGGACTGAGAAAATATTTGAAGAGATGATAGTTGGAAACTTCCCTAATATGGGAAAGGAAATAGTTATTCAAGTCCACGAAGCACAGAGAGTCCCATAAAGGATAAATCCAAGGAGAAACATGCCAAGACACATATTAATCAAACTATCAAAAAATAAATACAAAGAAAAAATATTAAAAGCAGCAAGGGAAAAACAACAAATAACACACAAGGGAATCCCCATAAGGTTAACAGCTGATCTTTCAGCAGAAACTCTGCAAGCCAGAAGGGAGTGGCAGGACATATTTAAAGTGATGAAAGGGAAAAACCTACAACCAAGATTACTCTACCCAGCAAGGATCTTATTCAGATTTGACAGAGAAATTAAAACCTTTAGAGACAAGCAAAAGCTAAGAGAATTCAGCACCACCAAACCAGCTTTACAGCAAATGCTAAAGGAACTTCTCTAGGCAGGAAACACAAGAGAAGCAAAGGACCTACAATAACAAACCCAAAACAATTAAGAAAATGGTATTAAGAACATACATATTGATAATCACCTTAAATGTACATGGATTAAATGCTCCAACCAAAAGACACAGACCGGCTGAATGGATACAAAAACAAGACCCATATATATGCTGCCTACAGGAGACCCACTTCAGACCTAGGGACACATACAGACTGAAGGTGAGGGGACAGAAAAAGATATTCCATGGAAATGGAAATCAAAAGAAAGCTAGAGTAGCAGTTCTCATATCAGACAAAATAGACTTTAAAGACTATTACAAGAGACAAAGAAGGACACTACATAATGATCAAGGGATCGCTCCAAGAAGAAGATAGAACAATTGTAAATATTTATGCACCCAACATAGGAGCACCTCAATACATAAGGCAAATACTAACAGCCATAAAAGGGGAAATCAACAGTAACACAATCATGGTAGGGGACTTTAATACTCCACTTTCACCAATGGACAGATCATCCAAAATGAAAATAAAAAAGGAAACACAAGCTTTAAATGATACATTAAACAAGATGGACTTAATTTGTATTTATAGGACATTCCATCCAAAAACAACAGAATACACATTCTTCTCAAGTGCTCATGGAACATTCTCCAGGATAGATCATACCTTGGGTCAAAATCAAGCCTTGGTAAGCTGAAGAAAACCGAAATTGTATCAAGTATCTTTTCCAACCATAGCGATATGGGACTAGATATCAATTACAGGAAAAAATCTGTAAAACATACAAACACATGGAGGCTAAATAATACACTACTTAATAACCAAGAGATCACTGAAGAAATCAAAGAGGAAATCAAAAAATACCTAGAAAGTAATGACAATGAAAACATGACCACCCAAAACCTATGGGATGCAGCAAAAGCAGTTGTAAGAGGGAAGTTTATTGCAATACAATCCTACCTCAAGAAACAAGAAACATCTCAAATATACAACCTAACCTAACACCTAAAGCAATTAGAGACAGAAGAACAAAGAAACCCCAAAGTTAGCAGAAGGAAAGAAATCATAAAGATCAGATCAGAAATAAATGAAAAAGAAATGAAGTAAATGATAGCAAAGATCAATAAAACTAAAAGCTGGTTCTTTGAAAAGATAAACAAAATTGATAAACCATTAGCCAGACTCATTAAGAAAAAAAGGGAGAAGACTCAAATCAACAAAATTAGAAATGAAAAAGGAGAAGTAAAAACTGACACTGCAGAAATACAAAGGATCATGAGAGATTACTACAAGCAACTCTATGCCAATAAAATGGACAACCTGGAAGAAATGGACAAATACTTAGAAATGCACAACCTTCTGAGACTGAACCAGGAAGAAATAGAAAATATGAACAGACCAATCACAAGCACTGAAATTGAAATTGTGATTAAACATCTTCCAACAAACAAAAGCCCAGGACCAGATGGCTTCACAGGCAAATTCTATCAAACATTTAGACAAGAGCTAACACTGATCCTTCTCAAACTCTTCCGAAATACAGCAGAAGGAGGATCACTCCCAAACTCATTCTACGAGGCCACCAACACCCTGATACCAAAACCAGACAAGGATGTGACAAAGAAAGAAAACTACAGGCCAATATCACTGATGAACGTAGATGCAAAAATCCTCAACAAAATACTAGCAAACAGAATCCAACAACACAGTAAAAGGATCATACACCATAATCAAATGGGGTTTATTCCAGGAATGCAAGGATTCTTCAATATATGCAAATCGATCAATGTGATACACCATATTAACAAACTGAAGGAAAAAAACCATGATCATCTCAATAGATGCAGAGAAAGCTATTGAAAAAATTCAACACCCATTTATGATTAAAACGCTCCAGAAAGTAGGCATAGAGGGAACTTTCCTAAACATAATAAAGGCCATATATGAAACCCACAGCCAACATCACCGTCAATGGTGAAAAACTGAAACCATTTCCAATAAGATCAGGAACAAGACAAGGATGTCCACACTTACCACTATTATTCAAAATAGTTTTGGAAGTTTTAGCCACAGCAATCAGAGAAGAAATAGAAAAAAAAAATGAATTCAAATCGGAAAAGAGGAAGTAAAGCTGTCACTGTTTGCAGATGACATGATACTATACATAGAGCATCCTAAAGATGCTACCAGAAAACTACTAGAGCTAATCAAAGAATCTGGTAAAGTAGCAGGATACAAAATTAAGGCACAGAAATCTCTGGCATTCCTATATACTAATGATGAAAAATTCTAAAGTGAAATTAAGAAACCACTCCCATTTACCACTGCAACAAAAAGAATAAACTATCTAGGAATAAACCTACCTAAGTAGACAAAAGACCTGTATGCAGAAAATTATAAGACACTGACGAAAGAAACTGAAGATGATACAAATAGATGGAGAGATATACCACGTTCTTGGATTGGAAGAATCAACATTGTGAAAATGACTCTACTACCCAAAGCAATCTGTAGATTCAATGCAATCCCTACCAAACTACCACTGGCATTTTTCACAGAACTAGAACAAAAAATTTCACAATTTGTATGGAAACACAAAAGACCCCGAATAGCCATAGCAATCTTGACAGAGAAAAACGGAGCTGGAGGAAACAGGCTCCCTGACTTCAGACTATACTACAAAGCTACGGTACTCAAGACAGTATGGTACTGGCACAAAAACAGAAATATAGCTCAATGGGACAGGATAGAAAGCTCAGAGATAAACCCACGTCTATACGGTCATCTTATCTTTGATAAAGGAGGCAAGAATGTACAGTGGAGAAAAGACAGCCTCTTCAATAAGTGGTGCTGGGAAAACTGTACAGCTACATGTAAAAGTATGAAATTAGAACACTATATGACATACATCGCAGCAAGATCCTTTTTGACTCACCTCTTAGAGAAATGGAAATAAAAACAAAAGTAAACAAATGGGACCTAATGAAATTTAAAAGCTTTTGCACAGCAAAGGAAACCATAAACAAGACGAAAAGACAACCCTCAGAATGGGAGAAAATATTTGCAAATGAAGCAAATATTTGCAAATGAAGCAACTGACAAAGGATTAATCTCCAAAATTTACAAGCAGCTCATGCAGCTTAATATCAAAAAACAAACAAACCAATCCAAATATGGGCAGAAGACCTAAACAGACATTTCTCCAAAGAAGATATACAGATTGTGAACAAACACATGAAAGAATGCTCAACATCACTAATCATTAGAGAAATGCAAATCAAAACTACAATGAGATATCATCTCACACCAGTCAGAATGGCCATCATCAAAAAATCTAGAAACGATAAATGCTGGAGAGGGTGTGGAGAAAAGGGAACTCTCTTGCACTGGTGGTGGGAATGTAAGTTGATACAGCCACTGTGGAGAACAGTATGGAGGTTCCTTAAAAAACTACAAATAGAACTACCATATGACCCAGCAATCCCACTACTGGGCATATACCCTGAGAAAACCATAATTCAAAGAGTCGTGTACCAAAATGTTCACTGCAGCTCTATTTACAATAGCCAGGACATGGAAGCAACCTAAGTGTCCATCAACAGATGAATGGATAAAAAAGATGTGGCACATATATACAATGGAATATTACTCAGCCATAAAAAGAAACAAAATTGAGTTATTTGTAGTGAGGTGGAAGGACCTAGAGTCTGTCACACAGAGTGAAGTAAGTCAGCAAGAGAAAAACAAATACCGTATGCTAACACATATATATGGAATCTAAAAAAAAAAAAAAAGGTCATGAAGAACCCAGGGGAAGATGGGAATAAATACACAGACCTACTAGAGAATGGACTTGAGGATATGGGGAGGGGGAAGGGTAAGCTGTGACAAAGTGAGAGAGTCACATGGACATATACACACTACCAAACGTAAAATACATAGCTAGTGGGAAGCAGCCGCATAGCACAGGGAGATCAGCTTGGTGCTTTGGGACCACCTAGAAGGGTGGGATAGGCAGGGTGGGAGGGAGGGAGACGCAAGAGGGAAGAGATATGGGAACATATGTATAACTGATTCACTTTTTTATAAAGCAGAAACTAACACACCATTGTAAAGCAATTATACTCTAATAAAGACGTTAAAAATAAAGGGAAAGAGTGAAAAACTATAAAATAAATAAATAAAAACAATCCATTGCTAGAGAATCATACATGTGCAAGTTGTATATAAACGCAGTTATGTTCAGGCTTATAAAAAAATTTCATGGGAAAGCATCTTTCTAGACATTTTTTCAAAGAATCTGTTGCACTAGACTTTGTCAAATATATGATTGAAACAAGTAATATTTCTATTCAACGTATAAAATGCATGCAGTGTTATTTCCCTTCAGTGGTGGTCATCATACCTGACATCTGTGAATGTATTTTGACCTCTAAATGTCCAACTGATTGTCCATGAAGGATTTCAGCCAAACAGAAACTAGCAAAGTCCTCATCTCTCTCTGGCTACACATGGAGTTGTTTGTATCAGATATTTAAACTTGGTATCTAACCTTCATATTATGGAATTCAAGATCAAATAAGTGATTAATTATTCTTGGTGAATGTACAAAAATAAAATAGCCAGATGCTGTCCCTGACAAAATGTTCAGAAGTGGAAAAAAGTAAAAGGTGTAAAATTTGAATCAGATTATTCAAAACACACACCTAAACACATGTTCATGCACATGCTCACAGTTGATCTTGGAAGTTGCAATTTTCTTCATTTGTGACTATTCCTCCCACCCTAACTAGCTCTAGATCTGATTCTGGTTAAAAAAAAAAAAAGTACACTTATTTTTAGGATTATTTGTAGGAACAAAATATACATGCATACTTGACTTCGACTTTTCAAGGACAGTGGAATATAAGAAGAAAGAAGGGAATGCATATTCGTTCATTGCCTGGTAGTGTAACAGAAGAAAGCCTCTGAGATTTCAAACAAAAAAAGAAAAAACAAATCTGTCTCTGCTAAGCAATCTCAAAATACATACAGTCATCCCTCGGTATCGGTGCGGTATTGATTCCAAGACCCCTGCAGACACCAAAATTCAGGGATGCTCAGTCCCCTTATGTGAAATGGCAGAGTACAGTCAGCCCTCGGCACCCCAGGGTCCCGGGTCACGGCTTCAACCTTCCGTGGAACACACTGAATCCCAGTGGAATCCCAAGCATACTGAGGGCCAACTGTATTCTGAAAAAAATCACCACCACCAGTCAAACCAAGACTGGGAAACCACCAGGTACCCCAAATCTAGGATGTGTTCCCAGGGAGCAGTATAAAGCTGCAGTATACTCGGTCACACAGATCAAACATGTCAAGGAAACAAACAACACTGCATGCTTTAGAGCACCCACTTTTCCAACAGATGCTTTCACTTCCATTCTGTTCTTGAGTATGTGTAAGACATAAGAAAAAAGAAATCTGTCTTTGTTCTCCTCTCACATAGGTAAGTGTACCTAAAGTATCTGTAACTCCAGAAAAGTTTGCTTCTCCTGTGAATAAATTTGAATTCTGGCTTAATTTATCCCAAATCCATTCCATCCAATGATATTCATAGCCTGGCATTTGTACAACCAGATATAGTACAGCGGATGTTAAGAATAGTTTCTAAATTAGATTATTTTTAATTCTGTATTTTGCCTGAGGATCCCTATAAAAGTTTATAATTGCTATTAGCACACCAACATTCAAAAATAAATATTTAATAAAATCATCAACATGAAAACATGAAAACAACTGAACAAAAATAACGATACAAAAATCGGCACCATGAAATCCTTTGTTTTAGAAGAGGTAAAAATAAGAATCAAAATATTTCTCAATTTTTTTTTTCAGGGTATTTTAAAATTTAAATGCAGTACAAGAGCTAGTTATCAAACTAGTTACCAAAAACAGTTAGGAAAAGAATAACAGCAAACTGTTAAAGTAATTAGTGGAATAATAGAGTATATGTTACAACTTAAATATATTTATACATTTTTATAATATAAATAATTTACAAAGATATATAATTATATATAATATGTATTCTAACTATATATAATTGAATGTTTGGACGTTTAAGAAAAAGGAAACAGAGTGATCAAAGCTAGTCCAAGTGCCAAATCTCAGCATGAACATTCTCTACCCCATTCAGTCTGGCAAGGTTCACTGGATGCGAAAGGAAATATTTAGTTGAAGATAGAGCTATAAATCTGGGTAGGTAAAGACGATGGTTACTTTCGAATGCTAGTCTGAAAATTTCTGATTTTGTTAGTTAATATGTGGGTACCTATTTTATACACTATTAAAAGAAGTCAATCCTTACAAAATTTAGTTCTGTTTACTAGGGGTTTCACAAGTTAGATAAATATACGTTATCTGGGCTTCCCTGGTGGCGCAGTGGTTGAGCGTCCGCCTGCCGATGCAGGGGACACGGGTTCGTGCACCGGTCCGGGAAGATCCCACATGCCGCGGAGCGGCTGGGCCCGTGAGCCATGGCCGCTGAGCCTGCGCACCCGGAGCCTGTGCTTCGCAACGGGAGGGGCCAAAAAAAGAAGAGGCCCGCGTACCCAAAAAAAAAAAAAAAAAAAAAATGTGATCTAATTTTAGCAGTCAAAGGACACAAAAATTCATGTATATTAGTTATTTTGTTGTATCAAATCACAACATTTTCTCTCTGTACCATATTACACAACTTAATTATTCATGCTTCCTCTATCCTCAGTTAGCACCAGTTGACATGAATTAAAAGAAGGAAGAATAGAAAATGAAAATATGTGATTTTGGAAATAATTTTCTACACATATTGTGAGAGAACGAGACAATTCTTCATAAGGTTGTTAAATTATCCCTGAAGACAATTTCAAAAGAAAAGTAGTGGTAGACACAAAACTGGCAACCAAACACCATTCCCATATTCTTCTTATATTGCACCTTCTCACTAAATTAGGGGCTTAAAGAAGAATGCTTAACTTTCTTAGCCTCGTTTTCTGCTTAAGTATACATGAGACTGATTCCAACCCATAAAATGTAAAAGGACGTTTTCTAGGGGTGCTTCTGGGAAAACAAATAAAAAAAGGATAGACAGATAAATGTAAGTATAAGAACCATACACACACTGCTCAGGATGTGATACCTAGAGATGCAGCAGCCATCTTGTGGCTACGAGATAAATGCCAACCAAAGTACAGGGTCATTGGTCCTAAGAGTGTTTAGCCACTGCACCAATACCACTAAAAGTCTGAAGAACTGCTTATGTGGCAAAAATGAATCTCAGTTATTTCAGCCACAGTAAGTTAAGTGTCACACGCTTTTTGTTTTGTTTTTGCTACTCCAGTTGTTGTTGTTATTGTTACTTGGCCTTGAATTCAGTCCTGATCACTATAAAGTGTTTTTTGTTTCTTTTTTCTGCAAAGGTGCCTCACTGAATAAAAGCAGAGTCTAGCATGAAGGATAACTGTAAAGAATAATACTCTTTCAGATCTATGAGCTCTGTACGCTTCTTATACTTGTTTTCAACTTGTTTATTAACAATCCTTAGAATCAAATAAATAAAATATATAGTTATCCAGTGAAGGTTTCAATCCACTACAATAACACAAAATTCAAAGGTTACTTATGACATGAGCAGCCACTGATTTTTAAGGTTTATGATCCAATTTATTGAGATGCGTTTGAGATTGTCACACATTTGAGACAAGACAAAGCCTGGCTCTTTTTGTTGCAAAACAAAAATAAAGACACAAATGTCTTAAAAATAATATTTTTTCAGACAAATAGGAGCTATTTCATATAGTTTAAAGGTTAAAACCACTAGTATTGATGGTAACTCCCAGCTACATAAAGATATTTGCTTTGAAGGCACCATAATGTCTAATGACATATATCTTTTGTAACTACAGACAGACTTTTCAATGAGAATAAGAAGATGGCAAAATATCTCTAGATCTTTTCAAAAGAACCTTTGATAATTACTATTAAAAAATTTTAAAGGGTCAAAAATTTTTTTAAAGTAAGACATTTTAGCATACGCTCTTCTATTTGCTCATGTTATGTACAATTTTAGCAATTAACAGCTATACTCTAGCTGGTGTATGCCATCCTCTTTCATTTTAAATGAGTTTAAAATAATATTTATAAGCTACATCTTCCCCATCTTTGTAATCTTATCCACTAGAGCCTGGCTGTTGGTGATGAAATTAAAAATACTGAATGTCTCTAAGTGCATCTTTAGACATTAAAGAGAATGGAAAAAGCTCTTTAGTATGTAGTAATTCTTTAATATAATCAGGCTAAACTTCCTGAAAATTGTGGAGAAATGTAGCTCGATGTGAATGCAACTTTTCAGGTATAATAAAGGAAAAACTCATTTGTGACTTGCCCCAAAAAGTATGATAGTTAGTGAAGAATAAAAAGTTCAAAATCTAAAGAGTAGTTTGTTCTGGAAGATTACACTTCTCGTTGGTGTTCTAAGGGAAAGAGGCCATCATTCAGTAGTGCCACACTGATTAAACAAACTTCAAGAAGCAAGATGCATTAAAAGGAATCTGTCGTTGCCATGCACTTTTTATAAGCAATTCAACTACTTAAAACTGTTTTCCGAAGTGAAGAATGCAGTGAGTAGAATTTCGTATGTCTGTGCTTTGAGTCTATTCTCTGTTAACCTTTCTCTGAAAAGACATGCCAGACATTATTTCCAGACAATTGTTCTGTTCAGAGGAACACTAAGAACAAATAAGCATTTGCTCTTGAAGTGTGAAGAACATTTTAATGGCGTTAGAAATAATTTTTGCTTTGCTAGCTGCAGGGCTAACACAAATAACGAAAGAAAAACAGTCCAAAAATGTGGTGAAAAGATATTTAGATTTATCACTGAACTCTGTCTGCTGTTTCTCAGACCTTTTCTTTCACCAGCTGATAATAAATGTCATGTATCCTTCATAGTCAGGCCACAAAAGAGAAAAAAAGCATCTCGTCACTGAGGTGTAAGGCTCTTCATCTTTTCAAAAATGACAGACATTCCAAATAAAAGATTAAAGGTCTAAGTTGTTAATCCTTCTAAGTTGAAAAAAAGTTTCTAAAATTTAGATGTTTTCTCACAATGGCAAATGATTGTAATATCACCAAGATGGATGTATTTTAGCTTCTTAAGTAATAAGTGAAATTATAAATAATCTATATTAGGTAATATTAATTCATCCTAGTAACCATATGTTGAAAATCTATTAAATAGCTCAGTATTTTTTTAATTTAAGGATACCTGCTATTAAATTTAAATTCTGTAATTGATAAGACAAGTATACAAGCATAAGACAAGTATACAAGCATAAGACAGTAATGCCCAAAGCAGAATATAATTAAATGCCTCACTCCACAAAGGGGGGCTCATATAATGCAATGATACAGAATAAGAGTTCTATGCTGATATATTCTAGGTTCCAATATTTCCATATTTCCTCTCTTGTCTGATTCTGACCTTTGGAAACTGACCTTATCTCTACGAACCTCAGTTGCATAAAATCTATTTTCTTGTCATTTGTTTATATGTATTTCCTGAGAGATGCACCATAATAGTTTATGTCCCTGCCAGAAATCTTCCTTCCCCTCCCTTCCCTTCCTCCTTCTTTCCCTCCCATCATTTATTTTTCTTCCTTCCCTTCCTCTACCTCTTTTAGGGAAGACAGAAGTCTGGAGTAGTATATCTGCACTCTTTTCCACTTAGGCTGAATAGCTTAAAAAAGAACTCCTTTAATTCTTGTGTCCATTTTTAAATGAACACCTGTGCTTTGTTCCTCTGTCCTCTTGTTTCCTATCTGTATTCTCACACCCCATCCCAACTCCAGCCATTAAGGGCTCCAAAATTAAAGAGATTTCCCAAACAGGAGTGCTACAGAGTTTTCATTCATTGGGTGGATCTTCATTCCTAACTAAAAGCTTTCGAGAAATCCTGAAGTACACCTGAGTAAAAGGTCTCTCAGGAGTGCACACTTCCACTCCAAAAGAACACCCTAAAAAGCAAAGGTTTGAGGGGAGATGGTGATGGACGTATATACACTTTGTGGTGACTCATTGAAATGTGTGCGTAAAACAAAATACATTAAATTTAAAACATGTAAAATCAACTCAATCTCTTGCCCTACCAACCCTCTTCCCAGATGTTCAAGACAGAAATCTGAAAACCACTTTGCCTCCTGCATGGACCTTACTTCAAATCCTATGCTCCCCTGTGCCTACGAAATGTCTTTTGTCTCCTATACACGGGCCAACTCTACCCCCCCTTCTCATGGTCGGGCCTGCATAATCCCATGAGCATCTGATTTTAATGTCCTACCAACTAACCACATCCTCTGTGGTTCACTTTTCTAATTCATCCTGCAAATTACCATTTGAATCATCTTCCCTCACCCCACCCCCAACTATGACCTTTCTGTGCTTTCCCATTGCCAAAAATCCAGAGTAAGTAAGAAGGTGCTTTAGAGTCAGACTTCCGTTCACTCTGCAGTCTCTTCCTATGCTACCTCCCTTCCAATTTCCCCAAACACCCCCAATGCTTACCTCACGCAGCCCAAACTCCAGTCAAGTGAAACTACTTCTTAGTTCTGTCCATTCACATCTAGGCATCATTGCTCATGGTTGAAACGCACCCTGGGTGGGATAGGTTCCTAAGGTGCTTGACCATCCCAGTAAAGTTATTTGTTACTTCATTGTGCGGTTCCACACGACATCAATACTCCTTAAGTGCATACGTATGTTTAACCATTTTACATGTCAGTCTCCCCATTAAGCTATAAGATCCTTGAGAGCAAGGCTGTATCTTATCTGCCTTAATATCTAGCACGAGACATAGCTTTGAGTTTCATTTGAGACATCTGCCCTATTGCCCCAAGAAAAGGATACCCATCTATCTTAAAGCAACAGTTTCCATGTCTGTCTCTCTTTCTCTCCCAGATACGCTTTATCTCCTTGGCCTTAAGTTTTCTTTTCTAGTATTTCTAGCAGGCTGTCTCCTTTCCCTTTTTCTCCTCATCCATCCTGATAATAAAGGCCACTGGGAAAGTTCATTTATATTATTTCCTGTTCAAAGTGATGATGATGATGACAGTGGTGACATTAGTATTAATGTTAATTCTTGGTTGTTCACTATTGGCTGAATTTAAGTACTATATAAATAAACAAATCCCAGGGGCAAAAAATAAGTTTTCTTTTCTATATTAAAATCTGCTGGAGCTCTCCACCCTCCCCCGGGGCCCTTTCCAGTCACCCTGAGCCAGGAATCTAAATGTCCTGCCTGACAGAAAGAGGCTCAGAAAGCTTGTCCAGCCCGACGTCCTCCTCCTGCTTTGCCCCTCTTTGTCTGCCCTTTTGTTTGTTAGGGTAATTTTCTTTCTAGCATATGCTCATTTTTACTTCATTACAGAAGAGTTAAGGCACACTAAAGATACCGAGAGTGACCCAATAAATAGGCTGGTACTCAGCACTCTGTGTGGGAAATATAGCCTTCCCAGGCTGCATGAAATCCCTTCCCTGATCTGATCCCATCCCGCCCCCCGCACTGAGTCTCTGTCCTAACTCTGGTGATTATTACTCCCAGGCATTTCTTTAAGCTTTTACAGCTTGTGTTTGTATACATATTCCTCTAAGTATTCCGTTATGTTTTTAAATTATATATAAATGTTATCATGTAGCAGGTCTTCTGCCAACTCTCTCTTGCTGGATGTTGTTACTAAGATTCATTCTGTTCATGTGTGTAGCTCAAGTTAGTTTACTATCATTGTCTTATGCAACTTCAATGTATTAACACATCATACTTTATTCTCATTTTGATGAACCTATTTGCAGTTTCTTTTATTTATTGTTAATATTTTTACAACGATTCTGCTAAGAATACTCTTGTATGTATCTCTTTGAGTACATCTGTAAAAGTTTCTCTAGGCTACAAGAGAAACTTGTATATACTTGTACGTATAATCGGTATTTTGGGAGGTAGATATTCTTACAGTTTCTCTCCACCACACAAAACTTTTCTACCAGGATTTTTATTTTAATTGTGTTATTTACATAGTACATTCAAGAAAATGGACATCTCTACTATATTAATATTAGGTGTTTTGTAATATGTTCCAATAAAATGCTGTATTTTTCTTCACACTGACTGTGTATAGCTTGGTTAAATCAAGTGAGTCCCAAGTACCAGATTTTTGTTGATTTTTAAAATCAACATCTTTATATAAAATTACATTTTATATTTTATATATATTTTAATTTCTGAGATATAGTGATAAATTTATGTTTCATATCAATCGTGTATCTAACAGACTTCATCAACTTATTGATTATATTAACATTATTGGTCACTTTGATTAGTTGATTAGATTTTCTAAGTCAAATTATATCATCTGTGAGGATAGACTCTGTTTTCTCTTTCTTGCCAAGTCTTCTACATTTTACTTTATTTCTTCTTTTGCTCCAGTTAAGATCTGCAGGATCATATTGAAGAGAAATGGTAATGTCAGTCATCCATGTCTCGATCCCAGGTTTCACCAAAATACTTTCTACTTTTAACTCTATGTTTTAACTTTAAATATCATCTAGCTCTAGTTTCTGAGTAGGCACTGGTTAGCAGCTTAAGAAATATTTCTTTAATTTCTAGTTAATTCAGATTTGTTTTGATTTTTTTGAAACCATAAATATATGACAGATTTTTATGGAATCTATTGACTTGATCAAATGTTTTTATCCTTTAATTTATAAATGTTGTAGAATACATTAATGACCTAATGTTAATCCACCCTTGAATCTCTGGAGCAAACAAGTTATTCATGAAATATTATGTGTTTCATATACTGCCAGATTTTGATTGTTAAAATTTATTTCCACTTTTTAATTTTTTTATCAGTGAATAAGAGTGCCTTATAATTACTTTTAAAAAGTCATCTTCTGATTTGGTGCATGAAATAAATTTGGAATAGTTTCCCTCTTTTTACTAATCTGTAAAAGCTTATTTGATAGGAACAACATGTATCTTAAATGTATCTAATAAGTTACTGTGAAAACAATCCATTTTTCATTTTGAAGTTTACAATTTTAAAAATTGCAGTAAAATAAATATAACATAAAATTCAACATTTTCATCATTTTAAGTGTACAGTTTCAGAGTGTTAAGTACACGCTGTGCAACCATCCCATCATCCATTTCCAAAACTTTTTTATCTTCTCCATCTGAAACTCTACCAATGAACACTAATCGAAGGTAATGTTTTAAAAATACTGATTGTCTATTTGTTTTAGAGTATTGGTTTTAAACAAGGGAAACCTGCTGGACATGAAGAAATCATGAGGGAAAAGAATGGAGAGTATTTTATTTGTAATCATTTTATGTGTAAAGGAGGACATTTTACTTGCACAGTGTCAGGAAGGTCACCGGAATCCAGAAGGTTTCCTCCATAAGTAACTATTTTGCTTACCTAAGATACAGAAATCACTGTCAAACCCTGAGGAAGAGAGGGTTTCCCCAAAAGGGGCAGCTCCCCAGCCTTCTATAAGATATTCTACCAGAGTCATCAGTGGAATAGTGTCTATGACTTGGGAAAAAAAATAAAGTGATGTTTCATGTCGACCTAATTTAGAATGCTAAGATTTATACCCACTTCATATAAATTCTAAATATGGATTTCTTCTGATAAGATTTATCCCAACATCTGAGACAGAACTCTCTCCCTATATGGAAATTGCTGCTAGAAATCATAACAGGAATCTTGGGCCAGGAAAGAAGCTATTAATCTTGCATCAGCTTACAGTGGGAATATTTTTCTAAAGCCAATTCACAACCTAGCTACTTTGGCACCCAAAAGGCAGCCCCTCAGTGTTGGGAACTTTAATATTATAAGTACTCATGTCAATCACACCAAGTCTCCAAAAGTATTATCCTTATCTACCTATTAATGTCTTCTCAGACTAGCTTAATTTTTTCTGGAGTACAATCTTGCCTCTACGTATGTACTCTACTTGAAATTCCAGACAGTTCTTACGGTGGCAGTCAGGGACTGGAACCAGAAACTTGCTCTGTTCAAGCTGATACTGAAGCTGAAATGGAATCCAGCCTATTTCCAGGTTCAAGGGAAGAGATTTAGCTCAGAGATGTGTGGTGGAAATAGGGATTTACTGCAGAATTTTAGGCCTTTTCATCTTTCCTAGTACATCTTCACCATGGGGCTTTAATATCTTTTTTGAAGTGAATTTGCAGAGAATTGGACATATCTGTACCCGTATATTAGTCCAGGGTACATTCTAAAGACAAAATCATGTTTAGTATGACACACTGGTACTGTCATTAATACAGATGCTTTGAAGAACACACACTACAGTGCTAGGTTAGGAAACTATTTTTGTAAAGATCCAGATAGTAAATATTTGGGGTTTGCGGGCCATGTGGTTCTGTTGCAATTACTCAGTTCTGCTGTTATAGCCCAAAAAGAGCCATAGAAAATATGTAAGTGAATGATCAGGGCTGGGTTCCAATAAAACTTTATTTGCAAAGTGGACAGAGGACCGGATTCGGCTCAACAGCCATACTTTGCCAACCTTTGTTTCCGTATGAACTTCATCCTCACATCCTTACCTACTTGTATAAGGAAGCAAATTGGGAACCCACATATGTCTGTTAACTTCCAAATATTCCAGCACCCTTCCCAGGTTTACAATTTGAGTTTGACTTTGTTATCGCTGAATAAAATAATGTTTGAGATCTATCTCCTCCAAGTGACTTATTTAAAAGGGAGATTTTTTTATATCTAAGTGTAGGCTTTGAGGGATTGTTTCTGTTTTGATCTTTATTCTTAGACTATTTATTTGTTTGTTTGAGTTTTACCTCAAATACATCCACAGGGAGAAACATATTGTTGTAGAAGGCTCTAGTCATCCTGGCATGTTTTTTCCCTTGAAGATATCATAGCACTGCACGTGTGAAGCCTGGGCATCATTGCATACTTTCTAGGTGTCTGCGTTGGGTGATATCTAGATCTTATTATACAACTTTTCCACAAGTGGTAAAATGGCACTGGTAGTGTTTTTTAAAAATACACTCACAACCTGGATATCAAATCCAGATGACTTGGCCTGCAACCTTGTAAGGTCACGGTTCTCAAGCAGTGTTCCCATGGGCCCTGGCATGCTGCAGTAAACTCACAGGGGTGCCAAGGAATATGTAAATTTTCAGAGAAAGAACAGTGATACTCAATATCTCTTTATTTTTCTATCTGTAACTCTACATTCCTGACATGTTCTTTTGAACGCTTTCACACCAGTCTTTCTTAAATTCAGTAAACTTTATTTATCAAATTCTAGGTTTTCTGTTATATGTCCTTTTTTTGTAATTCTAGAATTTCTATTATTCAGGTATTAACTTTTCTAAGGCTATCCATACTATCTCTTAATTTTTTTCTATCTTCATTTCCATCCTTCATCTTTTTGCTCTGTCTGAAATGTCATTGGGTTACTCCTCTAAATAATTTAAATTAGTTTTAATATAGCCTAGTTGTTATTAGATTTATTTCAACAAGCATCTTTGACTTTGGGAACTTAAGAACAGCCTTTCCCAGAACCAGACCTTCAGTTTTCTTCTAGGGCCAGAACTTCTGTATGAAGGCAGAATTCCTTGCCAAGGTGGGGAATAATCCTTCGGAAGTAATGGTTGGAAATTATATGATTTCATACTACACCATCTATCCTACACTCAACTGCTAGAACAGTCTTCATAAACCACCATTAATTCCACCATTACCCTGTTCAATAGGTAGTTTGCAACTCATTGTAAATACGTTCAGATTAACTCTTATCCACGTTTCTGACTGTGATTCTTTTAACACCACCTGATTAAACTTCATTTTTTTCTTTCAAATCCATTTCCAAAATGAACCAGTTTGCAAGGCAGAAATAGAGACACAGATGTAGAGAACAAACGTATGGATGCCAAGGGGGGAAAGCAGGGGTGGGGGGGCATGGGGGGTGGGATGAATTGGGAGATTGGGATTGACATAGATGCATTAATATGTATAAAATAGATAACCAATAAGAACCTGCTGTATAAAACAAATAAAATTCACAAAAAAGAAAATTAAACTATATCATACCAACAAAAAAGGCTCTACACACAAAACATATGAATAAAAACCAAATAAAAATGTGTCTTTCCTCATACAGAATCTATTTTGTAGAAAACAACGTAACTTGCAGCCTTGGTTTTCAACCTATGAATTATTATATCTATCGAGATATAAAGCTGTCAGCAACAGAAAAGAGAAGGAGGGCACATTCCAAATTTTTTCTTAATTATAGAAATATGGTAACAGTTGTGGAGGCAAGAATTCATGTTAACACTCTAGGATCTGCCTAATTGATAAATCTTTCTACTCTTGTAGCTAGAAACTTTAGGGATTTTCCCTAATGAAATGGTTCGTCTTCGAGAAAGTATCCCTTCCAAACAGTATTGAGAAAAATGTGATGTTATAAATTCCCAGAAGAATAAACTAGCTCAGGTCCTGGCCAGTTTTGTTTCAAGACTAAAGTATGTAGAGGGGAAAGAATTTTGTTAAACTTTTCAGTTTCATATCGAACTACTGTCTTGAATGACTTTACTGTGTAACATGGTATATAGATCTACTTCAGTATTCAAGAAGCATAAATCCTCCATCTGGATTATATTGTAGGTGTGAAAGTTGAAAGACATGTACTTGGCAAAAACTTAAAATTACAGGAAGCTTTTTGAGTAAGTGAAAGGTGAGAAATTACTACAGTCAGAAGATCTGAATATCTGATTTCTTCATTTTGAATTTTACAGTTTTCTTTGCAGTGCTTGGAAGCTTAAATGAGTCTAAAATCACTATAATTTTATATTTATTTTTCAAAAAAAATCTTCAAAAACATTTTTCTCGCTGATGTAGAAGACTCTTTCTTTATAAACATGTTATAAAATATACAGAAAAACTTGTATTTTATCACCTGCAGCATACTGAAGGTCAAAACTTAAAAGGAGAAGGAAAAAATGGAAAACATAAGAAAAAGCAGCCTTTAACAGGAATGTATGTCCCCAAAGCTACCTTCTTTAAATTTCAAAACTTTAAAGCAGAATGGCTAAGGCAACACCATCCTTAAAGCCAGAACTGAAGTGTCAACCCAAAGACAAGCTTCTTTGAGGTCCTTCTACTCCTCCGTCACCACATATAATTGCTTATTTTCCTTGTGATGAGAACTTTTCAGAACTACTCTCTTAGCATCTTTCAAATATATGATACAGTATTAGGAACCATAGTCACCAAGCTGTACATTACATCCCTAGGACTTATTTATCTTATAACTGGAGGTTTGGTTTCCTTTTTTATACCCATAGTTGCCTCAGTGTTATACAACTTTAAACAAAAAAATCCAATTATGTCAAGTATTTTTAAAATCCCTGCAGTGGGTCCCCAATGACCACAAGATTGAAGAGAAATTTATGACAAATAACTAGGAGAGCTTATGTGCATGACGTTTATATTATTGTAAATAATATAAACAAAACCTGATTGTGTATGACAATAATAACCTTATCTAATTCGTGTATGGAACACAAAACATAGTATAAACCAAAAATACTTGAAAATAGTTTATGATCAGAGAAAAACTGAGGAGGCACGTGCTGAGGAAGCTCTCTCATGAGAAGGGGCCATAGGTGCATGGCTACCATACACTGCAAGCGCCTGCTGGGAGGAGCTCTCCAGAACCACAAAGAAGAGCTCTTCTCCTTCAGGGTCCTTCCATGCCTCCACTACTGTCACTTAACACCATGCAATTTGCTAAGAGAAAAATGTCGTAGGACTGCAAACGGGGCTCCAGGTGTGGGTTTGGAGTGAAGAGGCAATAGTTTACAACTGGCGCAACAATCAAAAAAGCCTGACCTAGTGACTACGTGAATAAAAATACACCCAAGGAGGACACGCTTACTTTTGACTCTCAATGGAACATTTCTGAAAATTTAGTTACACACGTTTTATAGACTTGGACACTCAAGGAAAATATTTCTAAGATACTCATGAGTCAAAGAGGAAGTTATGGTGGACATTTAAAAATATTTAACATGGACAGATAATGGAAATATCACACATTGAAAATTTAGAATGCAGTTAAAACAGTTCTTAAAAAGAGATGCATGGCTTAGTTTTGAAAAGAAGAAAGCCTCAAAAGTAATGAGTTATGCATTTAAGTTATACAGTTAGACAAAAAAGTAGAAAAGATAGAAAATAATAAAGATAAAGGCAGAAATGGATAGTTAAATGGAGAATGAAATAGAAAACAACACACGGTTCAAGAAGGCCAAATGTTGGTTCTTCAACATACAAGCCTTTGGCAAGTTATTAAAATATATATTTTAAAGAGTGACAGAGATTAAGTAAGTTAGGGGTGACACTGGAGGAGGAAGAAGAGAGGGGAGAGGAAGATATGAAAGAGAAAGGGAAGGAAAAGAAGGGGGAGAGGAGGAGAAGAAGAAAAGGAGGTGGAGAGAAGGGAAAAAATAAAGAGGAAAACAGCACTTTGGTGGGATTTACCTTTTTTGGCATCAATATTTACTAGAAATTGAAGCACTTTGGATAATTTGGAAATGGCACTGGGGACGGACAAATAACTTAATGGAATGGACTAAAAGAGTACAGAGGTTGATAAAATATATGTAGAAACTTGATTTATGAGTATCATTTGCAAATTAATGGGGAAAATGATAGGTTAATTAATAAGTATTGACGGACAGTTTTCTATGGACAAAGATAGGTTCATTAGTTTGTGTTATTATAAGGAATACTAAGAAACTTATATGAACTTTGTTTTCTTTGTATTTGTGGGTTTATTTCTTCTTTTTTAAAAAAATAATTGTATTGAGGTATAATTTACATACAACAAAAGATATCCATTTTTAAAGAACAGTTTGAGAAATTTTGAGAAATGAATATACTCTGGTAACCACCACTGAAATCAAGGTATAGAATATTTCCAACAGCCCAGGTGGATTTCTCAGGCCATCTGGCAATCAGTCTTGCCCTCACCACTGGCAACCTGTATTCTTCTTCTTGTCACTAAAGAGTAGTTGGCTTTTTAAAAAATTCATATGAGTGTAACCATATACGCATACTTGTTTCTCTCAGTATAATACTTTTTATGTTTATGTTGATGGGAGTATCACTAGTTTATTCCACCTGTGTAGACCACAAGCTGTTTATCCATGGATACATTAACGGTCATATAAACTGTCCAGTATTTGGCTGCTACAAAAAGAAATGCTACCAATATCTGTTTATTAGTCTTTGTGTCGTTATATGCTTTCATCTTCTGGGGGGAAATACCTGAAGCTAGAATTCCTGGGATGTGTGGTGAGCGGATGCTTAACTTTATAAGAAACAGTTTTCTAAAGGACTTCTACAATTTTACACTCTTACAGGCAGAATATGAGAGTTCCAGTTGCCAGACATACTCACCAAAATTTGACGGGATCAGTAATTACAATTTTGGGAAATCAAATGGATGTTGAAAGATCTCTTATTGTGGTTTTAACTTGCTCTATATGATGACTAATGGTAAATCAGCAAACATGAGCTTTCGGAATCTACTGAGTAAAAATAAGAAGGGATTGCATGGAAAACGTACACCAAGCCAAATATCTGATATTGGGGAAAACATATACAGCTTAAAAAATCCTTATAAACTAAAAAACAATTTCTTTTTCTGGAATAGAAATCTTAATTCAAAAATGAGACTTGCTTATTATTGCTAATGATATAAATGTGGGATGAAAATTCTGTCCAAAGTTGTAGCATCAAAGCAAAGTGTGAGAAACCTATTTCTTTAAAGATCACAATCATGTTTTGCTTATTCCATAGTTCAACCAACAGTAATAATTAATGTGAAACAATTTAATAAATGTTATAAATTATATAAAAATAAAGTATTTGGAATATTAAAATTAACCCCCAAAATCATGAAAACAACAAAACAGAAGCTAATTTGGAGGCTCTCATACTCATAAAATTGGGACAAGTTGAACATAAAATAATATTTATGACAATGAATTACATCACACTGAATTAAAAAGAAATCCATGAGTATATAGTAATATTCATTCAAAAGAAAAGAAAAGAGGGAAAACAGAATGCAAACTAATAAATGTACAGGGAAAATTACAATTAGAATATCACTATATCGCAAACTCGGACCAAGATTATTCACTGAGGCTACTGCTACTGGGTGAAAAATAGTTGCGTAATCTAGAACATTCACATGGTCTCAAATTATCACCCCACAAATAAATCACTAATTACAAAGGATAATGGGGAAAATACAGCCTTATGATGGCTACTTCCATGGTCATCCATTTAATCAAGTGGTCAAACTTTGCATCACTAATAGATACAATCATTAAAATGATGCCACAACTATATCACCTATATTTTTATTTTGTCATTAATGTTTAACATGTTTCTGTCATGAAGAAATACTCAGATAAATCCAGGACATTTTGTCTGGTCAGATTATGGGAACTTGACTGGGATTTCAAAAAATTCAGGGTAAAGAAAAAGAGAAAAATGTGAGCAGACTGCTTTTAACCCAAAGTGAATAAAGAGAAATTACAATCAAATGTAATATGCAAATCTTAATTAGATCTGGATAGAAAATAAAGTTTCCATAGATATTCTGAGGATAATTCAGGGAATTTGAATATTCACGGCATATTATGTGATTTTTTCAAATTAATGTTGATAGTCTAATGTATAATATATTCTAGCTATGTAGGAGGATGTCATTATTCTTAAAGAGATGCGTCAGTTGAAAATATGCCTGTGTGTGTGTAAAAGAAACAGAGGGGGAAAGAAGTAACAAAAGTTTCAAACTGTGACATTTCTTATTTCCTTAAGAAACTAAAAATAGAGCTACCATATGATCCTGCTATCCCACTCCTGGGCATATACCCAGAGAAAAACATGGTCCGAAACGATACATGCACCCCAATGTTCATTGCAGCGCTGTTTACAGTAGCCAAGACATAGAAGCAACCTCAATGTCCACTGACAGAAGAATGGATAAAGAAGATGTGGTACATATATACAGTGGAATATTACTCAGCCATTAAAAGAATGAAATAATGCCATCTGCAGCAAAGTGGATGGATCTAGAGATTGTCATACTAAGTGAAGTAAGTCAGGCAGAGAAAGAGAAATATTGTATGATATCGCTTATTTGCGGAATCTGAAAAAAAATGCTACAAATGAACTTATTTACAAAGCAGAGACAGACTCACAGAGAACGAACTTATGGTTACCAGGGGGAGGAGTAGGGGGGAGGCATAGTTAGGGAGTTTGGCACGTACACACTGTTATATTTAAAATGGATAACCAACAAGGACCTACTGTATCACACAGGAACGATGCTCAATATTCCATAACAACCTAATTGGGAAAGGAATTTGAAAAAGAATAGATACATGCATATATATATAACTGAATCACTTTGTTGTACACCTGAAACTAACACAAGTGTTAATCAACTGTGCTCCAATATAAAATAAAAAGTTAATAAATAAATAAATAAAAATTATGTTTGTTTTACTATTCTTTCTATATTCCTGTCAGTTTGAAATTTCTCAAAGTTAAAAATATTTAAAATAAATAGATAAACTATGCTGGTAAAATAAAGACTATAAAATTCTACCAGAATGTTAACGCTATGTTTAACAGCATAAATCAAGATGCATATTTGAAATAACTTGAAAAAATATTGCCAAAGATCTATTCCTGCCATATTAATTTATGGTTGCACTAGCTAACATACTTCATTAATGTATGGCCGTACTGGTTGCAAAATATCTCCTGAAACTCCAAAACAAGTTTTTGGAAAACAAACAAGGCAGTAAAAATTTCATGTAATATTTATGAAGATTTAACTCATTTACATAAAATTTTAAAACACAAAATGTAAGAGTTTTGAGGATATTTTTAAATGTTTTTGTTTGTTAATCTAAGGTAACTAAAGAAAATATCTGAGATGATGTATGAAAGTTTATTAGTAGTATTTGAGGAAAATTACCTTGAGACATATTGATATTACAGTTTGTCAGATTCTGTAAAGATTGCAGTCAGTGCATTGTTAATGAGGAAGTCTAAAATCTTAGCAAAAAAAGTTTTTTTTAATCTCATTTTACTTGGCAGTATCTTAATCAGTATATGCAACTCTCTCCTAAGGATGCAGTAACAGGTAAAAAAAAAAATCTCTTCCAAAATTTTCTTGATAAATTTTATATTTTCTAGTATACATCAAATAATCTATTACAGAGAATCAAATAAGACTTCTGATGAGCTGGTAATTGATGTAATACAATTTGGGGGGACATTTGCACTCTGACAGACAGCCTATAGTACCACAGTTCAGATATATATACAGGCAGACCTGTATATATACGATATTGCGGGTTTAGTTCCAGGCCACCACAATAAAGCAAATATTGCAATAAAGTGAGTCCCTCAAGTTTTTTGGTTTCCCAGTGAATATAAAAGTTATGCTTACACTATACTGTAGTTTATTAAGTGTGCAATAATATTATATCTATAAAAACAATGTACATACCTTAATTTAAAAATATTTTATTGTTAAAAACTGCTAACCATCATCTGAGCCTTAAGCCAGTCATAATCTTTTTGCAGTAGTAACATCAAAAATCACCGATCACGGATCACCATAACAAATATAATAATGATGAAAAAGATCGAAATATCGTGAGAATTACCAAAATGTGACACAGAGACAGGAAGTGAGCGAACGCTATTGGAAAACTGGTGCCAACAGGGTTGGCTCATCACAGGATTGCCACAAATTTTCAATTTGTAAGAAAAACAATATCTATGAAGCACAATAAAGTGAAGTGCAGTAAAACAAGGTGAGCCTGTATACCCTTAGAAATTGTGGAATGGCAATAAACACTTGGGAAAAAATACAGTTCAGCTTCAACAAATGATCTCCAACCAAGGTTTTATTTTTCTTGGCTTTATAAGAAAGACATATTTCATTCTTACAGCTGATAGATAATTCAACTGCTAAGAGTGTTTGAACACATAAAATTAAAAGGAAACTTCAAAGGAAGTAATGACTATGCTAGAAAACAAAGAAGTGAACTCATAATTTAATTGAGTTGTGGTCACCTACGTGGCCTTTCTTTTACTTCATGGCATAATATTATACCTTAATCTTCTAAATTTAAGATACATTAATTCAGCCAAAGGTAGTGAACTTCATTTCAAACAAACGAAAATGATGCAATCTGATTTCACTTTAAACTTAACCTAAAACAACCCAGGTTTATAGGTAAAAGACATCAAATTGGTATGCAAAAAGGTCTTTGAGATAAATTTAATATATCAAGCTCTGGGAAACACGGGTATTAAACATGAAAAAAAGTTTTTTAAAATCTCATTAAATATTTCTCACTGTGGATCAGAATTTGTTTCTTTTTTATTCTACCTTGAGGTCCTGAAAGAGTGAGCAAGCTAATATATGAATGACAGGATAATGATAACATTTTTATATCTCCCATCTCCAAGGAACTCAAATTCTTTATAAGAATGATCTCATTAATCCTCACAGCATCCCTGCAAGGTACGTAGGTGAAAACTATAATAACCACTTTACAAATGAAAATAGTGGGAAATTTTGCAGTTCCATATAAATGAAAAAGAAAAGTGGTACCTTTTAACATTGAGTATAGTAGTTATATATATAAGCTGGACTGCTACTTTATTAACTTTGAACATTTAGTTGCATTTTGAAATTATTTAACTCATGAAACAAAGTCTTACAAAAATAAAATCCATCTACATGCCACAAAGTTTATACTCTTCAATTATCATTATATTTAACAAGAATATTTGAATTGTCACTGTAAGATTTCTCACCAGGTAAAATTGTGAAAAATTAACAAAGACATAAAAGTGTGCAACTTTACACCAAATATACAATGGACCATCAAAAATAAATGTAAGTAAAAGAATATTCCAATGGATGGGACACTTTACCTCATGAGAAACCCACGTATAATCACTACATACATAAATTTTCATCTCAGAGTAAACGAGATAAGCATTTATAAGGTATGTCAAAATATTAAAATATATCAGATATCTTTAGATATACTTTTTAGTGTTGATTACTAAAATAATAAATCTCATAATTAAAAGCTTGGGAAATAAAAACATTACATAAAGAAATTTATAATTAGGAAAAGCATAAAAGTCACTCTTCGTAATCCATTAATATAGAATAAACCACTGTAAAATACTGACATATTAAACTTCAGGCCCATACTCACACACACATTTTAGCACATATATTATATAAAGTATATATTTTGCAATCATACTGAACATTTGATTTTGAAAACACATTTAACCTAACATTGCAAGTATTTTTCAACTCCTTAAAAAATTCTTGAAAACATCAATTCTAACATCTGTATGGTAGTATGTCATACATGTGAAATATTTATACATCAATATTAAATGTTTCCTTAGGCAGATAATAGGTTTCATCTACTCTCTGTGTTATAAGCAATGCAAGGATGAGTCTCTACAAGCATCAGTCCCTTATTTGCATTTCATGTTATTTCTGTAGATTGTTTCCTAAAGTGAATTGCATAGATAAAAGATGTAAACTCACCAGACCTTTTGGAATTCAAATCTCCAGACTGTTCTTGGAAGTTTGTATAGTTCACGTTCCCAATACACATTTGACTTTGTCTTCCGGGCATTTATTACTGTGGTTTTTCCTTTGAAGATATTCAGAAATGAGAAAATATAATCTCTCACTTTTAAAATTTTAGTTGGTTAGTTAGTTAGCTGTCATTGAGGTTAAACCTCCCACACACCACCCCTTATTTTTATTAAGCACTTGTGATTTCACATTTCTCCATGGTCTGTTTATTTCTTTTCCTCACTCTTCCATCAGGGTGTGTTTTTAATACATTTTTTAAAGACTGTGTTGATTTATTAAGATAATATACTCTGTTAAAATATCAGTCTATAAAAAGGGAGACAAAAAAGCAATAAGACCCTGCCAGCTAGAAATCATCTGTGTAAGGCTGTGGCATCCATGCTTCCATAAATAAGTACACATGTGGGCAGGGACACGTACCGATAATGAATGAGGACGCTGAGAACCAGAGAATGAAATAATTTCATGATTATAAGATTACATTAAACATGCTTAAAATGTATTACATCCCATTTTAATTGAATGTAAGACAAGAAATACAAACTCAAGTGACACTGAAAGGATTCTGGAATTTCGTGTAAATGTTTCTTTACTACAGGAGATAGTCTTCCTTTAAAAATCTCTTTGAGATTGAAAGAAGGGATTCTGATAGCTATATTGAGTTTGAAGTCATTGTGGTTTTATTTAAACCGCATGGTTATATTCTAAATACTGTAAGGTTGATTCCATGCTATATATATGAGATTTTTATTAGTCATATATGTGTTTCCTTCTACCTCCCTATTCCACTGGCCTATTTTCATTGGTTGCATTATTTTTTCCTTGTCATGTTTTATTGCATTTACATCTTGTTCAAATATATAATTTGTTTTATTTAGATGGGTTTAATTCTCAGCATCAGTCATTTTACCACATCTCCTCTTTGCATATTTCTTTATTTTGATTCCTTTGTGGATTGGATGAATTTCATCATGAGGTTGCTTGTTTAATTGTCAGGTAAATAATCTTATGTTTGAAGTGTCTTATACTTGATACTGAACACCAGATTGCCTGCATGTAAGACTGTGGACATATCTCAGAGTTGGTTGAAATTAGGAAAAAACTAGATTTTTTAAAATATTCTAGGTTGCATATCCCTGAGAATTTTTGGATTTGTGGGACTCTCTGTATTTTGACTTTGTATTCAAAGACTTAGTACAAAATTGGAGGTTGACAGCTTCCCCTAGAATTTTTGAGGCAAACCTCTGCTATCAACTGGCCTTGAATGTTGCTGTAGAAAATTCTAAGAGTGACTTGATATTTTCTACTATTTGATGACTTTTCCTCCCTAAATAGTTGTAGACTTTTTTTTCAGCCATTGAATTTACATCCTTTTTCAGCATAAATTTTGGAGTTGATTATTGTCAGTTTTTCTGGGGATCTGGAGGGTTGATTCAAACTGCAGTTTCAGGTCTACCTACACTTCAGGTATTCTTTTCTGTTTTATCTTTAAATGTTTCTTTTTCATTTATTCTGTCATATTTGTAAGGAACATACAGTATTGAGCTGCTGGCTCTCTAATGTCTGCCTTCTTTATTATCCTGTATAATATACCTGTGATTTTCCAGTCTCCTTTCCTCCAGCCTGTCCACCATGTACATAATTGCTTTAGCTCCTGTATTCTGTTTTCTGTTACTTCTTATGTGCTTTTTGTGTCTATAGTTTTTTTTTCATTTCTTTCCTGATGTCTGCCAGCTTACCTGTCATCTCATTCTGTTGTCTTATAATTCCATACTTAAGCCCTTGTATTTATTACAATTTGATTTTTTCTCTCTCCTTTCTCACTTAAAGAGGAATTGTTGGAAAGTTCTCAGAATGGAGAACAATTTTTGGAAATCTTACGTTTCTTTGAAAATTTATTTTCTTATATAGATCCTTTGGAAAATGTCTGCCAATGTTTCTCTTCCCTTTTTACATTTTGACCACTATTTATATTTCTTATTCTTTCACTCTTTTAGTTGTTTTCAGTGTGATCATGAGGGACCATAAACTAAATATACCTCACCTTACTATTTTGAAATAGAAATATTTTAGTGTTTTCTTTTCTTTGGTTGAATGTTATCTGGGTTTTATTTTCTCATTGTACTTCATTTTATATTTTATTGAATTGGAATCACCTTTACGTGAAAAGTAATTTTTAAGTTGTCAAACAACTCTTCAGGAGCACTAAATATTTCATAAATTTTCCAAAAAGGTTGAGAAATTCAACATATAAAAGAAATACATTTCTATTACAGTCCTTCTGAAAATGATTTTAGAGTCCATTTCCCTTTAACCTTTGTTTCCTGTAGCATCTAGTAAAATTTATCTAAAATTTTTAACTGAAAAATCCTGTTGACATTTTATTATAAGTACTATAAACCAAAAAAGAAATGATTACTGATATACAAAGATCCTCACTGCATGAAAATAATGTGTGATATATAACCATTTAAATTCAACAATGAAAATAAAATAGATCAGTGTGAATGAACTAACTCTTATGAAAGAATTGTACTAATGACATTGGAGTACTTTTTTTGATTAGATATTTTGTATCGATATTTATCATCAAAACAAAATACCAGAAAAGATAAGCTCTTCGCATCATTAGATCCCTTAACTACAATGTTAGAGCATCATTAAAAATAAATATATTTAGCATAAATACAATGTAACTATCATGTTGTTTTTAAAACAAATTAGCTTTGATAAATTCCTTTTGTTTAAGGTTTTTGTTGCAGTAGACATATCTTAGATTTTTTTTCCTAAAATCTGCTTTAATTTATATTTTCTGCCTCACTGAAGTTCTTTTTAGAAATCTGAAATTAATTTTCTTGAACTTATTTTCAATAAAATTTTCTTAAAACTTCAAAATATTCTCAGAATTTTAATTTGTAAATAAAATAATGCAAAAATCATGTCTAAATTTAAATGCTTTTTTTATTTCTATAGATCTGTAGGGAAGACAACAATTATAACAGTTCTCCTTTAACTCGGCATTATTTTGGACATCCAAGAGCTAAGTTTCAGAAGAAAATGGTGATGTGTTCTACCCTGGGGGTTTTGGTGCTCCACAATATAGTGAAAAAATCTGCCTCTGTGTTAATTATGGCTTTGACATTGTTCCAGATGTACATAATACATGACGTGTAAGCCAGACGCCCGTGTGTTCGGGCCTCCACCTGGACATTGCTGCTTGAGGAAATCAGAACCCCTTCGGCTGCAGGTGGGACATGGCAGGCATCCAAGATCTATCTCAGGGTACTTTTGCTGCCCTCTGGGGAGATGTGCAAGATCGCTCTAGGGAAACATTTATGATTTCATTAAGGACTGAATCACCAAGAGTCAATGGAGGCCTGCTAACTGGCATTTAGAGATATAAATTTATTTTAACTGTAAATGAAGGTTTTTCTGTATCCTTTGTCCCTAACCATTTCCGAAAAGTTATACATCCTAACAAAACTTCCTTATTATGCTTTCCACTTTTAAAGCTTCCCAACGGTTTTTCAGCTTCAGAAGGATATAGATTTCTACTAAGGAATTTCTGAAAACATTTTAAGAAATGTACATATCCCTTCCAATCTTTAATTTTACATAACTTCAACTCAAAATTCACCCAATGGCTCAGTAAAGTTTTCATGTTTACGCCATCCTTCAAGAGCTCCAGAATTCTGACATTGTGCAGTTTGTTCTCTACTATGTTGATTACAGCATCACGCATGCCTTTAATTCAAATGTATTTTCCTAGCTTTTATATAAGGGAAAAATAAGCTCTTTGGCTTGAAGTTTATTATTTATGTTAATTATTTCTATAGCTATTTCCCAAATAACTATAACCACTTTATAAATAATTATGCATAAAATATTTGAAATTATCTTCAGAAATATAGTTTTAATTTGCGCAGAATGAATATTTATCTGCCAGCCTCTATAAATTAATTCTCTGTTTAGAGAAAACTCAGGAAAATATATTGCTTCAACTAATCTTCCCCATGTCACTTTATAAAATTCTACAGCTTAAAACATACAACTTTTTTTGGCTACTTAAGACTCTATAATTCTAGTGAGTTTTTTCATTCTGACAGAAAATGTGAGCAAACCAGTCAATTAAGTCCTGCAATGAAATATCTTCTTGAAAAACAAACCTATGCTGGAAAAGACTATTTTTTCATAAAAGGTAAATGCTAGAAAAATTTCCCATTTTGTCTTTATTAAAAAAATCTATTTGTATTGGAATTAATAAAATCTAGAAAAATCTTACTGATACATTTTTGATATATTATTGTTGTACTTATTCAATTGTATTAAGCAAACATTAAGAAGCCAAAATTTTATGCTATCGATGCCTCTAATTATTCTATGCCTTAGTGAATGCATAATGAGCCTTTTCATTCTATAAAATTGATGCATGTCACCTTTCTTACTTTTAGCTTGTGAAGAACTTTTTGTTTCCTGTTATTAAAATTACAGCTTCTGTTCACACACCACCATAAATGTATGTGCTTGGAAAAATTAACCAAAAAAAGTTTTAAGTAAAAATAAGTGTAGATACAACTTTCAAAGAAAAGGGCTATTTTTATATCAGATATACTTTGGGAAATAAGCCTCTAGTTTACTATCACTGCTAAAATATAAACACTAGCACAGTTATGGTATTATAGAATGAACTTCAGCTAGACTCTTATTAATAACTTAGTTGCTTAAAAATATCTGCTTTTAAAATGTAGACTCTCTTAGGTTACAATTCATTATCCTTAACATCTTCCTGAAAAGTCTGACTCCACTTTACCAGGGGCAATAAAGTTTTTTCTATCATTTCTCTCTCATTATTCTTCTGAAAGAAACCTTAATCACAGGCACGTAAAGTGCAATGTCTAGAATTCTCTTTTTCCTTACCATGCTGTACATTAAATTCCCAGGATTTATTTACCTTATAAGTGAGTTTGTATGTTTTGACTACCTTCACCCATTTTTCCCATTTCATTATTTTTATTTATTCTGGGAATTGAATATACTGATTATATGAAAATTAACAGATAAGCCAAGCATAGGATATCAGAGAATTTGCAAATTATTGAATTATAGAATTACAACACAATTAACACAAAAATTCATATAATTCAAAAGTCATTTTGGAATTCTGAAGTCTTACAAGGACACCAGTATGAACACCACTTACAGCTCTTTAATTATAGATGTTATAAAGCATTGTACTAAGTTTATACTGGCTGTCTGTGTATCTTATTTTGAACAATTTTTAAGATATATTTTTTCATATCTATATGTTGGGATTCTTCATTTTGCAGAAGTTACAGTTCAGAAAAAAATCAGTTTTGTTGTATTTCAATTACCATGCATGAGTTCACCAAAAAACTTCCTTTTTCTTGCATCTCTTCATAAATTGGCTATACCTTTTAGAGAAAAGGGGATTGTGGTTTTTTGTTTGTTTTGTTTTTAAACAGCAGGTGGGACAAAGCAGCACGCCCCTCCTGCTCTCCAGGGCTGGGAGCAAGAAAGTACTGTACTTATTTGGAGGCTGAGGTAACTTAAAGGGAGAGGTGCATCCCAGGACCTGCTCCCTTACCCTATCCACTGGGATGAAAAGAAACAGCTGAGAAAAGGAGCTTGTTAACATGTCCTCTAGTGAAGGGTTTATATAGTGAAAGAGCCTTTATTTAAGAGACCCCAATTTCCATGAACTGTGCCTATTACAGGGGCAAAACATAAATTATAGTGACCTTTATCACAGCATATAATAATTCATGCTGATATGCCTTAATTCGATATTTTTCTTCGTCTATGGAAAAAACTATCCTTGTATATTGAAGTTCAATTTATACATTTCAAAAGCCTGATTGTTACAACTTGCTTCACAGTATTCCCATATATTTGAAGGTTCCCCTTTGGAAATTTGTGATCAAAGTGAGATGATGTTGCTTCATTCGAACCTCATTTCCATAAACTATTTTAGAGAACTGAGTTTTGTGAAAACGGCGATTTTCTATAAACATGAAAATAGCCTAGGTAAGTTCTATGGCTATTTCTATGTTTATGCTTCTGAGTTCCTTTCCTAAAACTTCTTTTCCACGGTAAGCGTAAAATCATCTTTCTCTCTTTGAAGCCGTTACTCACCTTTTCAAGTCAGGCCTCAGCAAGGGTTCCCAGCGTCCTTTGAGCCAACAGGACGGGCTCGAATTCGGCTCAGAAGCAAAGGAAAGTTTTATCCTTTGACCAGAGAATGGAAAGTTGCCAGCTCTCGCTCTAGAGCACACGCTCCCTGGCAGGCCGTGAGCGGTGCCACTTTACAGCGCTCAAGCCAGTGGTGAGGGAGGAAGCGTTTTCGCGGGCTGGCGCAGGCGCATTTGCTCACAGCTCCAGATCCCGTGCCGGGTGCAGCGTCTCTGCACACGGCCCCTGCCGCCATCTTGGATCGAGCGTTACGCGCGCAACTTCCGCCCACGGCCCGCCGAGCTGAGGTACCGGCACAGCCGTTTTGCATCAGGAACTCTGGCCAGAAGGTGCCGAAGTGAGACCTCTGCACGCTGCCCACTGTGAACAGCGAAACTAGACTGAGCACAAAGGAAAAAAAAAAGGTTAGACTTTTATTTTATTACCCAGATTCTGTTTTTATTTCCCGAGAATTGTTAATGGGCTTTGCCGGTGACAAATCCTTAATTATTAGAGTCTCAAAGTGTTTTAAATTTTACAAATACTACATCTCCAAAGGAAGTTTTATTGTATATTTCAAAGTGTTTGAATTTCTTTCAGCACTCACGTCAGCTCTAAAGGGTTCAAATAAGGATATTTTAAACTATCAATGATACTGAATATATCAGGACTTAAATAATGTACGACATTAGCTTTTGCTAGAAGGATTCCACGTGTATCTACTTGTTTCTTTGTAAATATAGCTGATTTTTAAACCCTGTACTTCGTTGACTTATGTCAACTATGATCAACTCTTTGAAAATAACATATAATCCTGGGTCACCCTTCATCCCTTCTGTGGCTTGATTCAGTGAGCTGTGACCACAAACTCCCAAGGCATGGGGAAGTGTTGGAGAGAGTTCAACCAATAGTAATGGATTCAGAGCTTTAGAGCTGGAAGGTACATGTGGGAGCAATGCAATCCCCTAACTGCACAGAGAAGAAATAGATGAAAGATTGGAAAAAGATAATGTTTTTAAAGAAATAATTATTTATTGTGTTGAAAAAAAGGTGAAAAGAGTACCTTGCCATGACAAATATATAAATAAAAATAGAATATAGATATACCTGTGCCACACGCCACACACGTGGTGCACACCACACATATGCACACACAAAATCACACAAAAGGGCAACATATACCCCTTCCTGTCCAATCAGAATAGTGGAAGTATACTATGCTGTCAGCTGAGACATGCACATACCCAGTGATAGGTGCTGTTGTTCAATCTATCTAAAGAAATTTTTAGTGATGAAATCTTTCTACTTCAGTGGCAAAAAAAAATAGTTAATATTTGTATAGCAGTTTTTGGATTTCAAAGCACTTTTTATGTCTGTGTCTCTCATTAAACTGACACAATAATCCTGTGAGATAGGTATTAATACAGACATTTGCCATATGTGGAAAATAAAGATGAGGGAAAACATAGTTTAACAAAAATCCCAGTTAGTAAAAACCCTTACTGATAGAAAGGCAAGTGTAATACCCTAAAAGATGTGCATAACAATAACCTCCTTTAAGAGAAGTTGGGTTTTAGAAGGATTTTCTTACAAATTAATCATTAAAAGTTTGAAAACCTAAACAGTAAGCTTCAGTTGTTTAGGGAATACACTCGAGCATACACACATAATCCACAGTACATCAGTGCTGTCTGATGGAGGGAACATCGGTTTGGGCACAGTCAGGCTCATAATCAACTCCAGGATTAACATTTTATTCTTGGGTCTCATTGCCTGTATTTATTTACCATCACTGAACATCAGTTAATGCCATCCATAAATAGTGGGAAATGCCTATTTCAAAGGACTACTGAGGCTCAGATGAGATTATGTGTGTAAAATGCCTTCTGCCAGCCCTTCCACAAATGCCATTCTGCTGTTTTGTGTATTTATAAACAAATCTGCCTTCCCAGACAGGGCAAGGATCTGATGTAGAGTTAGTAATACAAACAGTTAGGTTTAGTATAATATTATAGTTGAAGATTAGGAAATCTTTATTTTCTCTTCTTAACTAAGATGTGCAAATACTATATGTCCTTTATGAGTGACATATAAAACTTGCATGCCTCAAACAGTGACACATCAAAGTTGTTCAAAAAGCATTGTTTTGAATATTGCCAAGTTTGCTACCATACAGATATTGACTAGTGCCAAAAACTACAGTGTTGTGGCTTTCGCCCAGAACTCACTCGCTCAAAGGTCAGCTACAAAATATTGCTTCTCGACTATTATTGTAGGAGGAACCATATGTGTTGGACAAGGATTTCTTTTATTTATTTATTTTTTCAACATCTTTATTGGAATATAATTGCTTTACAATGGTGTGTTAGTTTCTGCTTTGTAACAAAGTGAATCAGCTATATGTATACATATATCCCCATATCCCTCCCTCTTGCGTCTCTCTCCCACCCTCCCTATCCCACCCCTCTAGGTGGTCACAAAGCACCAAGCTGATCTCCCTGTGCTATGCAGCTGCTTCCCACTAGCTATCTATTTTACATTTGGTAGTATATACATGTCCATGCGACTCTCTCACTTCGTCCCAGCTTCCCCTTCCCCCTCCCCGTGTCCTCAAGTCCATTCTCTATGTCTGCATCTCTATTCCTGTCCTGCCCCTAGGTTCATCAGAACCATTTTTTTTTAGACTCCATATATATGCGTTAGCATACGGTATTTGTTTTCCTCTTTCTCACTTAGTTCACTCTGTACGACAGACTCTAGGTCCGTCTACCTCACTACAAATAACTCAATTTTGTCCTTTTTATGGCTGAGTAATATTCCATTCTATACATGTGCCACATCTTTATGCCATTCATCTGTCGATGGACACTTAGGTTGCTTCTATGTCCTGGCTATTGTAAACAGTGCTGCAATTAACATTATGGTACATGACTCTTTTTGAATTATGGTGTTCACAGGGTATATGCCCAGTAGTGGGATTGCTGGGTCATATGGTAGTTCTGTTTTCAGGGTTTTTTTGTTTGTTTGTTTGTTTGTTTTGCGGTACGCGGGCCTCTCACTGCCGTCGCCTCTCCCATTGCGGAGCACAGGCTCCAGACGTGCAGGCTCAGCAGCCATGGCTCACGGGCCCAGCTGCTCTGCGGCACGCGGGATCCTCCCGGATCGGGGCACGAACCCACGTCCCCTGCATCGGCAGGCGGACTCTCAACCACTGCGCCACCAGGGAAGCCCCTGTTTTCAGTTTTTTAAGGAACCTCCATACTGTTCTCCATAGTGGCTGTATCAATTTACATTCCTACCAGCAGTGCAAGAGGGTTCCCTTTTCTCCACACCCTCTCCAGCATTTATTGTTTGTAGACTTTTTCATGATGGCTATTCTGACCAGTATGAGATGATACCTCATTGTAGTTTTGATTTGCATTTCTCTAATGATTAGTGATGTTGAGCATCCGTTCATGTGTTTGTTGGGAATCTGTATGTCTTCTTTGGAGAAATGTCTATTTAGGTCTTCTGCCCATTTTTGGATTGGGTTGTTTGTTTTTTTGATATTGAGCTGCATGAGCTGCTTGTGTATTTTGGAGATTAATCCTTTGTCCGTTGCTTCATTTGCAAATATTTTCACCCATTCTGAGGATTGTCTTTTTGTCTTCTTTAAGGTTACCTTTGCTGTGCAAAAGCTTTGAAGTTTCATTAGGTCCCATTTGTTTATTTTTGTTTTTATTTCCATTTCTCTAGGAGGTGGGTCAAAAAGGATCTTGCTGTGCTTTATGTCATAGAGTGTTCTGCCTATGTTTTCCTCTAAGAGTTTGATAGTGTCTGGCCTTATATTTATGTCTTTAATCCATTTTGAGTTTATTTTTGTGTATGGTGTTAGGGAGTTCTCTAATTTCATTCTTTTACATGTAGCTGTCCAGTTTTCCCAGCACCACTTATTGAAGAAACTGTCTTTTCTCCATTGTGTACTCTTACCTCCTTTATCAAAAATAAGGTGACCATATGTGTGTCGGTTTATCTCTGGTCTTTCTATCCTGTTCCATTGATCTATATTTTCGTTTTTGTGTCAGTACCATACTGTAGCTTTGTAGTATAGTGTGAAGTCAGGGAGCCTGATTCCTCCAGCTCGGTTTTTTTCCCTCAAGACTGCTTTGGCTATTTGGGGTCTTTTTTGTCTCCATACAGATTTTAAGATTTTTTGTTCTAGTTCCGTAAAAAATGCCATTGGTAATTTGATAGGGACTACATTGAATCTGTTGATTGCTTTGGGTAGTAGAGTCATTTTCACAATATTGATTCTTCCAATCCAAGAACATGGTATATCTCTCCATCTGTTGGTATCATCTTTAATTTCTTTAATCAGTGTCTTATACTTTTCTGCATACAGGTCTTTTGTTTCCTTAGGTAGGTTTATTCCTAAGCATTTTATTCCTTTTGTTGCAGTGGTAAATGGGAGTGTTTCCTTAATTTCTCTTTAAGATTTTTCATCACTAGTGTATAGGAATGCAAGAGATTTCTGTGCATTAATTTTGTATCCTGCTACTTTACCAAATTCATTGATTAGCTCTAGTAGTTTTCTGGTAGCATCTTTAGGATTCTCTATGTGTGGTATCATGTCATCCGCAAACAGTGACAGTTTTACTTCTTCTTTTCTGATTTGGATTCCTTTTATTTCTTTTTCTTCTCTGATTTCTGTGGCTAAAACTTCCAAAACTATGTTGAATAATAGTGGTGAGAGTAGGCAACCTTGTCTTGTTCCTGATCTTCATGGAAATGGTTTCAGTTTTTGACAATTGAGACGATGTTGGCTGCGGGTTTGTCTTATATGGCCTTATGTTTAGGTAAGTTCCCTGTATGCTTACTTTCTGGAGGGTTTTTATCATTAATGGGTGTTGAATTTTGTCAAAAGCTTTTTCTGCATCTATTGAGATGATCATATGGTTTTTCTCCTTCAATTTGTTAATATGGTTTATTGCATTGATCTGCATATATTGAAAAATCCTTGCATTCCTGGGATAACCCAATTTGATCATGGTATATGATCCTTTTAATGTGCTGTTGGATTCTGTTTGCTAGTATTTTGTTGAGGATTTTTGCATCTACGTTCATCAGTGATATTGGCCTGTAGTTTTCTGTTTTTGTGACATCTTTGTCTGGTTTTGGTATCAGGGTGATGGTGGCCTCATAGAATGAGTTTGAGAGTTTTCCTCCCTCTGCTATATTTTGGAAACGTTTGAGAAGGATAGGTGTTAGCTCTTCTCTAAATGTTTGATGGAATTCACCTGCTAAGCCACCTGGTCCTGGGCTTTTGTTTGTTGGAAGATGTTTTATCACAGTTTCAATTTCAGTGCCTGTAATTGGTCTGTTTATATTTTCTATTTCTTCCTGGTTCAGTCTCAGAAGGTTGTGCTTTTCTAAGAATTTGTCCATTTCTTCCAGGTTGTCCATTTTATTGGCATATAGCTGCTTGTAGTAATCTCTTATGATCCTTTGTATTTCTGCAGTGTCAGTTGTTACTTCTTTTTCATTTCTAATTCTGTTGATTTGAGTCTTCTCCATTTTTTCCTTGATGAGTCTGGCTAATGGTTTATCAATTTTGTTTATCTTCTCAGAGAACCAGCTTTTAGTTTTATTGATCTTTGCTATCATTTCTTTCATTATATTTTTGCTTATTTCTGATCTGATATTTATGATTTCTTTCCTTTTGTGAATTTTGGGGTTTATTTGTTCTTCTTTCTCTGTTTTAGGTGTAAGGTTAGGTGGTTTATTTGAGATTTTTCTTGTTTGTTGAGGTAGGATTGTATTGCTATATACTTCCCTCTTAGAACTGCTTTTGCTGCATCCCATAGGTTTTGGGTTGTTGTGTTTTCATTGTCATTTGTTTCTACGTATTTTTTGATTTTCTCTTTGATTTCTTCAGGGATCTCTTGGTTATTTAGTAGTGTATTGCTGAGCCTCCATGTGTTTCTATTTTTTACAATTATTTTCCTGTAATTGATATATAGTCTTATAGCATTGTGGTCAGAAAAGATACTTGATACAATTTCAATTTTCTTAAATTTACCAAGGCTTGATTTGTGACCCAAGATATGGTCTGTCCTAGAGAATGTTCCATGAGCACTTGAGAAGAAAGTGTATTATGCTGTTTTTGGATGAAATATCCTATAAATATCAATTAAGTCCACCTTGTTTAATGTGTCATTTAAAGCTTATGTTTCCTTATTTATTTTCATTTTGGATGATCTGTCCATTGGTGAAAGTGGGGTGTTAAAGTCCCCTACTATGATTGTGTTAACTGTCAATTTCCCCTTTTAAGGCTGTTAGCATTTGGCTTATGTGTTGAGGTGCTCCTATCTTGGGTGCATAAATATTTACAACTGTTCTGTCTTCTTCTTAGATTGAATCCTTGATCATTATGTAGTGTCCTTCTTTGTCTCTTGTAATAGTCGTTATTTTAAAGTCTATTTTGTCTGATATGAAAATTGCTACTCCAGCTTTCTTTTGATTTCCATTTGCATGGAATATCTTTTCCATCCCCTCACTTTCAGTCTGTATGTGTCCCTAGGTCTGAAGTTGGTCTCTTGTAGACAGCATATGTACGGCTCTTGTTTTTGTATCCATTCAGCCGGTCTGTGTCTTTTGGTTGGAGCATTTAATACATTTACATTTAAGGTACTTATCGATATGTATGTTCCTATGACCATTTTCTTTTTTATTTTTTTTGCGGTATGCGGGCCTCTCACTGCTGTGGCCTCAACCGTTGCGGAGCACAGGCTCCGGACGCGCAGGCTCAGCGGCCACGGCTCACGGGCCCAGCCGCTCCGCGGCACGTGGGATCCTCCCGGACCGGGGCGCGAACCGGTATCCCCTGCATCAGCAGGCAGACTCTCAACCACTGCGCCACCAGGGAGGCCCCCTATGACCATTTTCTTAATTGTTTTGGGTTTGTTATTGTAGGTCTTTTGCTTCTCTTGTGTTTCCTGCCTAGGGAAGTTCCTTTAGCATTTGCTGTAAAGCTGGTTTGGTGGTGCTGAATTCTCTTAGCTTTTGCTTGTCTCTAAAGGTTTTAATTTCTCTGTCAAATCTGAATAAGATCCTTGCTGGGTAGAGTAACCTTGGTTGTAGGCTTTTCCCTTTCATCACTTTAAATACGTCCTGCCACTCCCTTCTGGCCTGCAGTTTCTGCTGAAAGATCAGCTGTTAAACTTATGGGGATTCCCTTGTATCTTATTTGTTGCTTTTCCCTTGATGCTTTTAAATTTTTTTCTTTGTATTTAATTTTTGATAGTTTGATTAATATGTGTCTTGACGTGTGTCTCCTTGGATTTATCCTGTATGGGACTCTGCACTTCCTGGACTTGATTGACTATTTCCTTTCCCATATTAGGGAAGTTTTCTACTATAATCTCTTCAAATATTTTTTCAGACCCTTTCTTTTTCTGTTTTTCTTCTGAGACCCCTATAATTCGAATTTTGGTGTGTTTAATGTTGCCCCAGAGGTCTCTGAGACTGTCCTCAATTCTTTTCCTTCTTTTTTCTTTATTCTGCTCTGCAGTAGTTATTTCCACTATTTTATCTTCCAGGTCACTTATCTGTTCTTCTGCCTCAGTTACTCTGCTATTGATTCCTTCTAGAGAATTTTTAATTTCACTTATTGTGCTGTTCATCATTGTTTGCTGTTTAGTTCTTCTAGGTCCTAGGTATTTTCTCCTTTCTATTTCCACAATTTTGGATCATCTTTACTATAATTACTCTGAATTATTTTTTAGGTAGACTGCCTATTCCCTCTTCATTTTTTTGGTCTGGTGGGGTTTTGCCTTGCTGCTTCATCTGCTGTGTATTTCTGTGTCTTCTCATTTTGCATCACTTACTGTGTTTGGGGTCTCCTTTTCACAAGCTGCAGGTTTGTAGTTCTCGTCTTTTTGGTGTCTGCCCCTAGTGGGTGAGGTTGGTTCAGTGGGTTGCATAGGCTTCCTGGTGGAGGGGACTGGTGCCTGTGTTCTGGTGGATGAGGCTGGGTCTTGTCTTTCTAGTGGGCAGGACCTCATCCGGTGGTGTGTTGTGTGGTGTCTGTGAACTTATGATTCTAGGCAGCCTCTCTGCTAATGGGTGGGGTTGTGTTCCTGTCTTGCTAGTTGTTTGGCATGGGGTATTCAGCACTGTAGCTTGCTCATTGTTGAGTGGAGCTGGGTCTTAGCGTTGAGATGGAGATCTCTGGGAGAACTCTCACCAATTGATGTTACGAGGTGGCGGGAGGTCTCCGGTGGACAAATGTCCTGAACTCGGCTGTCCCACCTCAGAGGCTCAGGCCTGACACCTGGCCAGAGCACCAAGACCCTGTCAGCCACATGGCTGCCTTTCCATCCTGGAGTATGTCTTCCAGCAAAATGGGCACACAGAAGTGCTAAAGCCTGTAACTCCTCCCAAGGCAGATGATGTCACCCAATTTCGGGGTGTTGTTTGCCCGGGTCCGCGCATTGCTGCCTGAGCTCCTGGCCCTGCCTCCGTCACTCCCCTAGGGTTTCTTTTAAATCATACATAAATGAGTGAGTAATGATCTTCCGACATCCAAAAAACCTACAGAAAACGTTCCGGCTCTACAGTTCCTGTGCTACTATTATTGTATAGGCAATCATGTTCTATAAATAACAGATTAACAGAAATTTGATTAGGATATGTATACACCTTAAATATAGCCTAGATTTAGATTATTTAAATTTTATTTCTGTTATTTTAAAACCATACATTGTCAAGTACCTTATGGTCGTGCCATAGACAGGAGCAGGAATTAATATTTATTGAGCATCTACTATGAATTAAACTTTATGTATTTATTAGCATTGAATGCTCACTTTATTATCTTTCAGTGTTCTAAATCATAAATCGACTTAATAATTGAACAGCTACAGCATGAGGCATGCTTACTTAATGTTTATGTAACAACCCTGGGTGGGTGTTCTCAGTAGAGTAGCTATTCTCCTCCAGTCTGTCGTTCAGGAAGGGCTTCCATCTTGTGGCTGCTCCATCACCTACTGCCTCATCCTTATTTGAATCCAGTTAGAAGAAGAGAGTATCTCATATTGAAGCTTTTTATGGCCACACCTGGAAGGGGCACATGTCACTTCTACTCACATTCTTCTGGAAAGAACTTAGTCACATGACCATACTTACTGCAAAGGATGCTGGGAGATGCTTTCTACCTGTGTGTTCAAAGAGGTACTTTGGGCTCTTAGTGTCATGACCATACCTAGTGCAAAGGATGGTGGGAAACGGTTTCTACCTGTGTATTCAAAGAAGGAATAACTCAGGCTCTGAGTGTTAAATATTTGTGGTAATGACCAGATTTTAGACACAGGTATATATCTGACACCAAAAGTTCACGTAGTTTTTGCTTCTTGGGTTTGAAAAAATTTGTGTTTTTACCATTCTCCAGCTCAAAAGTCTTTGTATTTCTTTTCTCCTTCTTTTCTACTGAAGAAGGCAGAATGAATAACTCTCCTGAATTCAATATCTGTAGCCATAAAAGCTTCTACTATAAGGCTCTATTTCAGATCTGGTCTTCTAAGTGTGCATGAGTGGGATAGGAACATATATACCAGCTTCTATGTCAAACGTTAACATGAGGGTTGCCCAAGACCTGAAATGCTTTGGAGCAACTTTCTTGCCTCAGGAAAATTCCAACATGCCCTGAGAGCAGAAATGCAAATATTCTATATAAAGATAAAAAGAATCCAGTAGTTAATTAGAAGTGTGAATTGTGGAAACCATACAAATGAGCTTCTCAGCTTTACTTCAAGAGAGATCTGTGTGGGTGTGTAGCTAACTGGTATCAGCAGCCACCCCTCTGGATTGACCACCACATGAAACACCAATGCTGCAGTGGTGCTCAGGCGTCTCCAGTCAGGGGTGAGCACAGATAGGGCAATAGTGAAGGTTCACAGAACTCCTCTAATGGAAAACTTTGGCTCAGGATCTCCCCATAATGATGGCCAAACTCTCTTAGAACTGCTCCAGCATCTGAGAATCTTCCCACCAAATCTCCCTTCCTTCCCTTTCTTGTTTTACAACTACCAGGCCTGCATTACAAGCTCCTCCTGCCCTGCACCCTTTATTCTTCTCATGTGTTTCCCCCACTAATTGTGCTTGTTTAATCCTTTTTGAGCATATACTTCTCAGAGGACTCAAATTGGCACAAGTATAAATTGAACTACATATATGCTGAAAAAGCACTTATATGTACATTATATATACTCATATACAGTTATGTAGGTATGCAAATACACCCACATACACACACAAATGAAGACATGGTAGATAGATAGATAAACTCAAAAGTCAGCAAAATACTTGAATCAGAAAACTTTGAAATAATCCCACTAAAGTCTGGACCAAACCAACTGCCATCATTTAACACTGTAAATGAGGAACAAGGCAAAAATAAAATGAAAAGAATTACGGTTATAAAATTCCAAAGGAAAGAAGGAAAACAATCAATTTTAGCTGATATGATGTAGGCCTGAGAAATTGAAAACATAATAAAATATTACTTCAGACAAAAGGAAAATTCAGAAAGATGACATAAAATGTATATGAAGAAATCGGTTGCTTGTATACATACAAACAAAAACTAGTTAGAAGATATAACTGAAGGGAAGGCCCTATACAAAAGACAATAGAATGATAAAACACCTATAAATTTAATAAGACCCGTGCAAGATTTATACAAAAAACAACTTTAAAACAGCACCAAGGGCTTCCCTGGTGGCACAGTGGTTGAGAGTCCGCCTGCCGATGCAGGGGACGCAGGTTCGTGCCCCGGTCTGGGAAGATCCCACATGCCACGGAGCGGCTGGGCCCGTGAGCCATGGCTGCTGAGCCTGCGCATCCGGAGCCTGTGCTCCGCAACGGGAGAGTCCACAACAGTGAGAGGCCCGCGTACCGCAAAAAAAAAGAAAAGAAAACAGCACCAAAAAACAAAGAACAAAAATGGAAGCAAAGGAAAGACACATCATGTTCTTGGAGAGGAAGACTCAGTGTTGCAAGTGTTAATTTTCTTTAAGTTTATTTGCATGTTCAACAGGTACCTAATAAGATGCCAAAATTTTGCTTTTCAGAACCCGACCACGTGGTTATAAAACTAATATGGAGAAATAAACATACTGAAGATATATCTGAACAAAATAGCAATGAAAACTAACTGGTCCTACTAGATATTTAAATATAAGGCATCAATAACAACGATGTGGTATTAGTACATAAATAGACCATCAGTCAGAATTCAGAATCTACATCTTTTTTAAATCTTAATAAAGAAAGAAACTTAGTACAATGGAAAGATTGCTTCTAACTTACAAAATCATTGAGGAAATAAAGACTATTCAACAAGTGATCATAATAGATAGACATTTGAAAAAAATATAAAGTTGGATCCACATACCACATATACACCATGATAAATTTCCAATGATCAGAGATTTATATGTGAAATTAGTAAGCCAAGAACTAACAGAAAAACATGACTGAATCCCTTTACAGTACTGAAGTAGGAAAAGTCCTTTTAACTGTGACTTGAAACCCAAAAGCCATAAATGATGATTTTTATAAATTTAACTATATAAAAATCAAAACTTCCTTAATGTACAAACTTCATGCAAAACAAAGTCAAGGGGTGGTGGGAGGGAGCAGTGCTCAAACTTACCACAAGGGTCAAACTTGGATATTTGGAGACTGACGCAAAACCCAGTAGAAAGAACATGAACAGAGAGTTCACAAAAAAGAAAATACAAATGATTCTTAAGCACATGAAAAGATGTTCAGCCTCCCATAGAATGTGTGATATGCTTACTAAAGTTTTATTGAAATAAAAGTTTTCTCCAGGCATTTAAGGAAATTTTTATATTTTGATAACTCACTCACAGTGATGAGGCTATAGGGACATAGGCACTTTCCTACATTGCTAGGGTAAGTTAGCACCATCCTTCCAGAGGGCAATTTCACAATGTCATCACTATCAAGTTGGATCTAAAACCCAGCAACTACATTCTGGGAATTTACCTACATAAATGTGAAGTGCAAAGTTATTCACCAAAGCATCCTTTATATGAGCATAAGATTGGAAATAAATGCTCATCAATGGGAAACAACCCAAACTATTAACTCCTTATAATGGAATGTGACACATATTAAATTTCAAATGTGGAAATATTTCCAAGATACTTCAAGTAAAGAGCAAGATAGAGAGTAGTGTGTGTGGTGTGTGTAGCACATACACAAAAAGAATGTATACAAAAAAAAAGAATACACATGTGTACATGTTGGTGTGTGCATGTTGGTATGTGCAAAGTGAAATTCTGGAAGGAACCATAAGAAACTAATGCTTTCTCGTGATTGTGCATGTGTGGTGGGGAGACAGCTGTGCAGGTGGAAGGTGAGAATGAAAGAGAGACTTTTCCTTCTATACATTTTACTTTTGATTTTGCATTCAAATTCTTTGATTATTCAATTTCTTTAATCATAAGAAGAGTATCAAAGCAAGCAAAGGTTAAAATATATATATTCATTTATTCCAGAAATGTTTATTCAACAACTACAGTGTGGTAAGAACTGCAGCAGGCAATGGAGAATAAAAGGATGACAATTCCGGTACTTAGGGAGCATACAGTCAAGTGAAAGAAAAAAGCTGACGAGCAGTCATGACCTAGAATTAAACTTGAGTGATTGAGGAAAGGAAGCTGTACCAGTAGAAACAAAAGTCAAAAGGGAATGCCACTTTAAGAAATAATATAGTTGATGGGAGATGCTCTGCAATTTGATGAAGTGAAGGATTTATGCAAATTGAAAATTCCACCAGGCAGTAGATGAAAGGTTGGCATTAAGAAAAGATTCCAAAACGATTTTGAGCATTCTCTGGAGGTGGAAAGTCTAAGAAAGTAAATGGAGAAGGGAACCCAGAAGGAATCCTGGACAATGTCCACGTTTATTGGGTTTCAGACATCTTTTCCTTTTATCAAGTTTCCATGTAAGATTTTGTTTTTTAAAAGTAGTCTCAATTGGGCTTCCCTGGTGGCGCAGTGGTTGGGGGTCCGCTTGCCGATGCAGGGGACACGGGTTCGTGCCCCGCTCCGGGAAGATCCCACATGCCGCGGAGCTGCTGGGCCCGTGAGCCATGGCCGCTGAGCCTGCGCGTCCGGAGCCTGTGCTCCGCAACGGGAGAGGCCACAACAGTGCGAGGCCCGCTTACCGCAAAAAAAAAAAAAAAAAGTAGTCTCAATAAAGGTATGATTGAAGTCTTTTTCAAATGTAGCTTCAAAAGGGCTTAAAACACTGTAACAGTCTCTGGCAAAACTTCTAGGTTTTTATGATAGTAATAATTAAAAAGAAAGCTCCACAGTCAGATATGTACAGCCCACGACATGATATTCCTGAAGTTGTGTATCTGACATCTGGTGAGATGTCTAGTGCCATTGTATGATTTATGATGCAGGAAATTTGAAGATTCCTTGGATACAATATAACTCAGGTAAAAAAGACACTTTGATTCAAATCCATTTTCTTTTATTTCTGATCATTCAGAGAAATCATTTCATGTTGCATATTAATTCTTCCTAGAGCCAGCTGGTAGAACACGAGGCTAATGAGGCCAAAGTTTCTGGTTCAATCTCTACTGCCGACAGGCCTCACACAGGGGAAGCTTTTTTGTATGCACTTCTATTCAAGTCCAGCTGTCTTCCCAGTTTGGCATTGGGCACAAAGGGACCCAGGTGAGAGAAGGTGAATTCCTGATGAAGAATCATCATCCACGAAAAGCAGCAGAAGTTTCTAACCTCGTTAATCTTACATCTCACAACATGGCAGACTGTGGGCTCCACTCACCTACATTTGTCCTTGAGGGTTTTTTTTTACATGTAAGACAAGATTATTCAAATAAGTATATCACAAATGATTCTCTCAACCAGGATAAAGAGAAGATCCAAGGAGATGTCTGTAAGTACAATTGAATTCTTACCAAGTCTCCTAGGCTTTGTTATTGTCAACCAGACCATTTGTATTGCTCCTGTTTTAAATCTGAACATAACTTTGCCGTGCAGGAAAAGAAACCTACAAACAAAAAATGCATTTTCAGACTCCATCACAAGTTCTGCCAAGCATAGAGTTTATAAGTGTAACAATGGCAGCTGTTCCCACTACTAAGAACAGCTGGGGAAAACAGCACTAGAATCATTATCTCTCAGATTATGATCCGTTGGAACAATGCCCAAAATATCAACACTGACACTGATGAGAGCATTTAGCCTCTGATAACCCCTTTTAAGTTGGTGTTTCATTTCGCCAAAAGAAATGAACTACATCACATATTCATAAACAAACAAAATATTTCAGAATTATTTCAACAATTGAGGCATAAACCTGCTTTCTTTCAGATATTTTGAGCTGCTTGTATTCAATATCAGAGTAAATATTAGTCACTCCATTCTCCTGAAAAATTAAAATAGAAAACAGATACACATTTTAAGTGAGAATATTCAATAATAGCATTGATATCTTATTCAAGTTATCAAGTATCAAGATACTTTCACAGTGAAAAATAGGTACCTCCAACGTCCAGATGACTAAGAATGGAGAAACATCTTGTCAACCTTACACTCTGTGGGCGTGAATTAGGATTAGAAATTCACAAAGTGAGTTAGATTTAAGGGAAATCTTAAGGAAAACTTAGAGAACAATAAATTGGATCAAGGAAAGATGTAACTCAGAGTCAAGAAGAAAAGAGTCATAAGCTCAATTAGAGTAAAAGCTGGAGCATATCATATTGTCATCTTGGTCTCAGCTGCCGAAATTAAATGAATAAAAGTTTACTTTTTTCTTGCTTTTATGAACATCGTAGAACAAAAAATGATCAACCCAGACGTCAGGTAGCTACAGAGATTATTTTAATGCCTGGACAACTGGTATAAAAGACTAGATTCTGTAAGAATCTGATATTGAGAGAAATAAGGTCTCTCTGGAAAACAGGAGAAGAACAGGTGCCATCTGTAATCCTTATGTGCCCCTCTGTGCCCTTAGAATTTTATGTTTAACAAAAACACTTTCAGTCAAACCTCTAGGTAACTGATGAGGTTACAACAACATAGATGACATCATGACAATAAAAAAACAAGCATGAGTTTTAGAATCATGCAGAACCCAGATTTAGCCAGTAAATCATAATTACTAAAGTTTATCAAGTGTTTCCTATGTGCTCAGGAATCTTCTGCAGGCTGTACATGGATTATTTTCTCATCAACTCCCAACCACCCCTTAATTTTGTATTATTATTTATTCCCATTTTATAGATGAGGGACATCAGCCACAGAGAAGTTGAATGATTTGGCCAAGGTCATAGAGACAGTAAATGGCAGAGCTAATCTGTAAAACATTTCATTTCCCCAAAGTATCACTATCTGAGTGACTCTAAGAAAGTCACTATACTTCTTGTCATCTCACTTTGCTTTTTTATACAATACGACTAAGACTTATAAGTGTTAGCATGTGCTAGCATCAAAACCATGGATTGCTGCAAAGTAGTGGTTCAAGGCTGGTTGACATCATTATGACCACCATTCAGGATTTTCTGTGGAGGACTTAAGAAAGAAGAAAGGACCAATACCCTTCCCAAATATCTAAAATGTGGACACTTACTCGATTAGCTCTTCTTTGGTAGGTGAGGGACTCTTGTAAAGTAACCTGTTTACTGTAGTTTTGAAGAATAGCTGCTTGCTTTGAGCTTCCAGATGTAAGTCTCATGCTGTGCCTCCCTACACATTAATAAACTGAGAAGTTCCGCACATCAGAGGTGCTAATGAGAGGAAATAAAAGTCAGGCATGGGGAAGAGGTTGGATGGCTACCGTTTTTAATACAGCTGTCTGCATAGATCCGAGGGCCCTAACTTTTCCTCACTACATTTTACAAAGATTTCTTCCTGACTAATGGGCCCCTGACCTCTCTTTTCTTAGAGCATGTACTTTAGAGAACTTGCCATTGTAAATTCTTTCTCTGCTCTTTGAGATGTAAATGTTCTCCCAGCCTCTTGCCAATTCTATAGCCCAGGAATGTCTTTCTCAAGGACCTGAAAGCCATCCCTTTGAAATGTAATTAGGAAGATCACACCTCTCTCTCCAAGTCTCCAGGGAGGGTAGAAGCACCAATTAGGAAACACAGATGCCTAATCACATTGATGAAACTCCTCCCTTCTGTCCTCAGCACATTCACACTGGCTCATGCCAGTACTTAAAAACTCTCGAATTTAGTACTTAAGTAGAGTTGAGTTCAATCTCTCTCCTACTGCAGTAATGTTGACCTCTATTGCAGTAGTTTTGAATAAAGTCTTCCTTTCCTGATGCAATTTTCATCGACAGTGGTGGGCTTAACAATCACGGAGGAGGGCAGACACTAGACAGGAAAAGGGGAGAAGAGTGTGTAAGTGGATTTTTCTGATGAGAAACAAGAACCAAGGATGGTGCCAACACACCTCCCTGTGAGTTCTTTAGGTAAAAGCATCAGTACCTCCATTACATCATGATTGGGTTATGAAAGGAGGCATTCCTAAGAATGCAGAAACCTTGGGAAGGACTGAAAAGGAAAGGGAGAAAGTATGAAAAGTAAATGACAGCTTTGAAAAAGAACAATTATAAAATGTATACTCAAAAGGCATAAAATAGACTTTTATGCAAATTAAAATGCATTTAAATGCAAATTCAAGGCATATTTTTTTTGCAAATTCAAGTGTGGTACTCTTGCCTATTTCACATATTTGGCTGTGACCTTCTAAAGACCTTAGCAACAATTCCTATCTAATGTCTTAGAGCAGTTGGGTACAGGAGAGGTCTATTGCAAGCTAATCTCCAAGTGACTGGGTGAAGTTTCGGGAGAAAGAAAGGTAGCTTCCTAATGATCTGAAATACTCAGCAGAGGGCAGATAAGAGAACTTTCCAAGGGCAGCTCCCAGGTTTGAAGGGTTAATACGGATTTCAGAGCTCTTGGTAACTGTTAAAACCCAGTGTCTACCCAGAAGCATTAATGAGCCCTGGGGTGCAGACCTGACCTTCCTTGGGGCTGGAGAATCTTTGGAAGTCCCTACTTCACCTTGGAAGAATGGGCAATTGTCAAGTCTGTTCCTTCAGACATAAGAGCTTCAGGTTAGGACTCAGATAAATTTATGTTAAAAGTTTAGCTAGGGACGAAGAGGGAGAGTGGCATGGACATATATACACTACCAAATTTAAAATAGATAGCTAGTGGGAAGCAGCTGCGTAGCACAGGGAGATCAGCTCGGTGTTTTGTGACCACCTAGAGGGGTGGGATAGGGAGGGTGGCAGGGAGACGCAAGAGGAAGGGGATATGGGGATATATGTATACGTATAGCTGATTCACTTTGTTATACAGCAGAAATTAACATTGTAAAGCAATTATACTCCAATAAATATGTTAAAAAAAGTTTAGCTGTTAGATCTTGGGTGAATAAAAGATTTAACTTCTCTGAGCCTCAGGTCCTCAACTATGACAGAAATAAAAATCTTTAATAAAAAGGGTGTGGCAATGCTTCATATTATATCTAGCACAGAGAAGTCACTAAATATAGAGTCACTATTGTCATTGTTATCATTATTGTGATTTTCCCACTTTTTATTCTCAACTACCAGTCTTAAAAGCCATTCCCCACTTGGCTGTAGGTTCCTGAATGTGCATGTGTTTGTGTGTGTGTGTGTATTCTTCAGGTACCTAAAGTGTAATTATACATGTCAGGTATTAATTTCAAGTAGCTAAGTCCTGGGTAAATTAATGTCCACTGCACAACATTTACTAAAATGAAGTATACACAATATTTGATCAATAATTATTTTGGACTCACTTTTCAAGTCTTGGGTTGTATTAGTTTGCTAGGGCACTATGACAAAGTACCACAGACTAGGTGGCTCAAACCACAGAATTTCTTTTCTTACAGTTCTGGAGCCTGGCGGTTCAAGATCAAGTAGTTGGCAGGGTTGGTTTCTCCTGAAGCTTCTCTCCTCGGCTTGTACATGGCTGTCTTCTCCCTGTGTCTTCACATATTCTTGTGTGTCAGTGTCCACTCCTCTTTCAATAAGTCACATTAGATTGGAGCCCACCCTAATGACCTCATTTTAACTTAATTTCCTCTGTAAAAGATCCTATCTCCATATACACTCATATTCTATTGTGACTTTATATATATATAGGACTTCAATATATGAATTTTGTAATGGACACAATCTAGCTCATAACTGCCTTGCTTTCATAAACATTTATTTTATATAGTTTTCTTACCTCATCCATTATATTTTTGCATTATTTATAATTTTTTATCTGTATTTAATTATTCAGACACCTTTTGAACGTAATCTGATATAGAAAGAATATAGTCCAGGTACCTGATTAGGAATCTCTCAGTCTCTTAGGATAGAAGAGGCTGGGATCTTGTATAAGAATACATGATAGAAAAATTAAGTTTGTAAATTCCTGGAGAGTGTGGTCCAAGTATTGTATTTCTTCGTAAATCCCACGATGCTCATGCAGTACAACAAACTCAGTGAATCAACGAGTGAGTCGGCAGGAGTCGGGTAGCAGTAGCTGATATAATCCCGCTTCTTCTCGAGGCACACAAAGTGACGATGTTGTCTGCCGAAGACTCTTCAGAGCCACCTGCCTGGGAAATCTTCAATACGAGAAATGGCCAAGGATCTCTGTTCATCTACAGAGTATCTCAAACTACATCTTGAGATTTTCCAATGTTTCCAGAGTTCTATGAGCAATTCCTCCAGAGGTGGGAAGATTATTTCAGAGAAGTAATTTGCCAAGGTCCTGAGCAGACTCTGGGGAGAAGAAAGACAAGAATACCACACAGTTGAAATGATTGAAAGCAAGAAATCTGATAATAAAATTTGGCAGGTCATTGCATTTCTCCTTTACCAATTTTGTTCACTTCGACCAAGTAACAGGCTTAATCCACAGTCAAATAGGTGATCTATTTAACCCCAAAATGATTGCATCTTCAAGTAATGAAATAAACTAGCCTCTCTGATACAGGTAATCTCCCAACATACTAAGCACTGGGCTCCATCTACAGAGAACTCTGTATAAATGTGTAATTGCCCGTTTCAAAGAGAAAGCTCTCATCTATTTTTTTTAAATCTGTAGCTCTCCTAACTCCAGAATTTATAACACTTAAAAGTTTCAAACCCCTGTTCATTCATTTTCCACTTTTTTCCATTTTGAAACTGAGTAATTAAAAAAAATTCGATGAGATAATGATAAATACAATTCGATATAGATATAGACAGATAAAATCATTGAAACCCTAATCTCTCTCTCTACAAAGTGTATTGTTACCCACATACATTTTAGTTCACTGTTCATTATTTTTGTTTTTGTTTTTAACAAAGACAAAAATGAAGGAAGAGGAGACAATCATACATTTCTAAGAGTTTTATCAGAGCATGAGATTGGAGGTTGTGTTACAGTCCCTAGTGGAAACTTGTTTTCATCACAAACCACCTCACAGTATGATATAATTTATCATGATTGTCATTCTAGGCCCAAGAGAGAGCAGAAATAGAATCCTAGAGACTCGGTGTGGAGAACCTGGGTACCCAAGTGCATGGTTAAACCTCAGAAAATCGTCACCGTCATTGGATGCTAGCTGTTGGCTACTTATTCTCACAAATCATTAAATGGCCCTAATTTCCCAATCTTAACCCTAAAGTTGACTGGAATGTACGTCAATCAATAAATATTTAGGAAAAAATTATTCAAGTGCATAAGTATGCTTCCCAAACTGAACCACCACATACCATGTGCACTAATAATTCTTTATATAGACTAGGCATTGTACAGTTACTTTTTTCTTCTTCCTTCTTTCCTTTTTTGTAACCTGCATTTTATTGCACCATGAGCATTTAGACTTCTGTCAGAAATGTTGACTTGAACCAAGATTTTATCTTTAATTTGAGAAAGGGGAAGGATGTAATGTCTTAAAAAGAAGTAAATGCAGTCAGTTTCTGCAGTTAGCAATATTGAAGTCAGTTAGGATGCCTTCTGGAAATCTCCAGTAGATTGGGGGTAAGTTAGAATGACAGCAGGCAGAAGAGGAAAGCAGTGCTTGACAATCTGGGAATCCTCTTCATGTGATACACTATCCAGTAGGCAAGCATTGTGCCTTTCTTTAAACTCAGGTAACTTGTTTTGTCTGATTTTGATCATTAGCACAATGACACATACAATTGTTAGTTAAATTAACTTCAGACTGAACACAGGTCTACTTCCCACCTCATTCTACTCAAGTACTTTCAGAAAGCCCATCTCTTCTTGGAGAAACACTGAAACAAGGATTAGAAGGAAAGAGTCCCAGACTTCTAAACCTCTCCTCCTCTCTCATCTCTGCTGTTAAGCACCATGCCAAGGGGTGACAGCTAAACAAACCCAAAAGGCCTAAGCGATTCTCACAGGTATCCAAAGCTAACGATCACTAGTCCAGCATCTCCACTTACAAGTTCGTTCTTCTATTTCCCAAACATGCCTTGAAGTGAAGGGAAGTGGCAGTGAGGCTGGAGAATGCACTGAGTTTCTTCTTTCTCCCTCACCTTTCCCTAAGCCTCAATGACCCTCTGGCTTAGAGAAGACAGTCAGGCAAATGGAAGGAAAGCAAGGAAAAAAGTAAAATGAAGGAAAAATGGTAAATGATAAAGAAAGAAAGAAATAAAAAAACAGTGCATCTACTAATAGGTGTACAAAAAAGAAACCCCATAAACTGATCTACTGTCAAAGATGTGAAAACTAAAGAAGCTAAAAGTAACCAGAAGTTGTCCCTTTCTACATATCAAATTGGGAAATTTTAAAAGAATGGATTATATTTAGTATTGATGAGGGAACGGGGAAATAAACTCAAACACTATTAGTGGGAACATAAATTGGTAAAAACTTCGTGGAGACAAAATCCAGCAGTCCTGCTTGTGAAGAGTCTGTCCTACAGAAACACTGGCACACATGCACAAATATGTGTGCATAAAATACTCACTTTCAAGTTTTAACTAAATATTAAAAGTTGAGAGTAACTCAGGTATATATCAAAATAGGAATAATCAAATAAACTGTCATTCTATACTTCTAGGGAATATTATATAATCATTATAAAGAATGAGATAGATTTATAGGTAATGACAAATACAGATCTCCAAAGCACAGAATTAGAGAAAATAATAAATCACAAATTATTACATACAGTATGTTGTACTTACCTAAGTATAAAACCAGTATAATGTGTGTCTGTATGTGTGCACATATATTTGGGTATATTTTATATATAACTATTGAAAATCACTTGGAAGATAATCTAAATAACAGAAGTGGCTACCTCTGGATATGGCAGAGGATTGGAAAAAGGTAAGGGAAGTTTATTCATGTGCTGCCTGAGTAACTTTTTAAATATTTTTTTCAATGAAAAGCTAAAGCCTTCAGAACTGAGCTGTGACAGCATCTGTTTCTACCCATCTTTGCTGGGGTTAAGAAATTGTGTATCTGACCTGTTCAGTTTTCACATCTAACAATGTCCCCTCCAGCCCACCTCACTCGAGGTGTCATCAGTTACCAAGGCTCGTACACAGTCTCCATGCCCCATTTGCCTCTTTCATTGCTAGGATTTTGCAAATTTGACACAACTGTGACCCATTTTCTACTATTTTCTAAGAAAAATCAAGTTTTGTTTCATCCATGTGCTCATTTTCACCACTTGCTTGTGAAAGTAATTCGGTTATTGCTGCCTACACAGAGAAAGTTGTCAAATAAGTCCCTGGCATACGTGTACAATGTCAAGCTTCTTGCACCATTGTTTCTGCCTACCAACAGTACGTATGGTCATGATGACACTTCCATTGTAACAACTGCTAGTCAGTAAAAGAAACAGAGAGACATTGCATTATCCAAGATCATTATGCCATGTGTATGTCTATTTCATTTGTATTCAATATTCTGGAAAGGGTGTATTTATAGACTAACTCCACACTGAAATGAGCTTTGAAAAGATTATATTTGTAAATCTTCATCATCTGGGAAGCATTTATTGAGCCCCTTCTATATGTATAAATATGTTCTAATTGTTCCATAAAGATTATATGCAAAGAAGTACAATCCCTGACCTCAGGCAAGTTTGGATTCACTGAAAGATGTAAGATTACTGATATCTGAGAGGCAACTCTTTATTGAAATTTAATTGTTTATTTAAAAAATATTTACTGAACTCTTATTATGGGCTGGGAAGGAGCGTAGGCCCTTGGAATACATCGGGGAATAAAACAGAAAGAAATTAAAGACTCTCTTCCTTCTCGTAGCTCATATTGTCCCGGGGGAAGCAAACAACGAGAAATAAGCTGTAATACCATTTAGATTATGTAATATATTAGGAAATGATTAGCGCTACAAAAGTGGGTGGAAGGAGGAATTGAGCATTGGGCTTTCGGGCTGGTGGCGGCGCTGTGGTGTCGCAGCGCGTGAGGTGCAGTTTCAAAGAGAGTGGTGAGGGAGACACCCAGTGGGAAGGTGCATCTGAGAAGCACCTGAAGGCCCTGAGGGAGTCAGCTACGCAGTTCCAGGCTGAGGGAACAAGTGAGATGATGTCCAGGGGCAATTATATTCCTGGCATGTTTGATGAGCAGCAGGCAGGCCAGTGCTCTGAAGTAAATAGTGGTCATGGAAAACCAAGTGGGTGTGAAACATACGAGTTCGGATGGTATAGGGTCTTGTGAGCCATTGCAAGGATTTATATATACCTTTAATTGGAGGGTGAAAAAAAAAAAAAACTTGATTTGGGCAGAGAAGGGACATCACATGAAGAGAAGCTCAAAGGAATCACTGTGAATGCTCTCAATGACAGACCATTAGGAAACAAGAGAAAAATTACGGAGCCCAGTTATAAGGTTGTTGGAATAATCCAGAAGAAATGTGATGCTCTTTAGGCCAGGGTGGTAGCAGTGGAAGTGGTGAGAAGAGATTCGGATTCTAGACATATATATTATGGATAAGTGTAACAAGATTCCCTGGGAAACTCATTACTGAGTTTGTAATGTCTACTAGACATTCAAGCGTGGATAGAATAGGGAGCACGTGATATACATGTGCTTGAATTCTGAACTGACGTCTGGGCTCTAGATATACATTGGGGAACCATCAGCATATAGATGCTACTGCAAGCCTTATAACTGGATAAAATCATCAAGGAAGTAAGTCTAGCTCTAGTAGAGAAGATGACCAAGCATGAGCCCTGGGCACCCTGACGTTAAAAGGGCAAAAAGGAGAAGAGAAGGAACAGCAAGAGACAGAGGAGGAGAAACAAAATAAAAAGGAAAATCAAGAGCAGGGTCTCCAGAAGCCAAGGGAAGAAGGTATTTCAACAAGGAGGAGGTGATGAACTACTTTTATTCTGTCAGTTTGCTGAGTAAATAAGACTGAAGAGTCACCGTTGCCTGTAGCCAATTGGTGCCTTTGACAAGAGCCGTCCAGGTGGTGTGGAGAAGCCTCATAACTGGTAGTGGTTGTCAGGGAGGAGTAAGGAGGACTGTTCCAAGATGGTTTGTTAGGTAGAGGGCAAAGAAATGAGAAGGAAATTGAAAGGGAAAAGGCAAGGGATAGATATTTTAAAGATATATTTCTATGCTGATGGGGATGATCCAGTCAAGAGGGAAAGAATGATGCTCAGGAGAGAAGGTAGATATCCTGGAGCAGTGCCCCTGAATAGACAAGAAGAGGTAACCTCGAATGCACAAGTGAAGGGATCGGCTCTGTGTAGGGGGCAAGGGTAGCTCATCTCGTACCAAGAGGGAAAGAGTGCAGGGGTACACGGCTGGTAGGTGGACTCAAGTGGTGATCCAGTCTGTGGAAGTTCTCTTCTGATTACTTCCTTTTTCTCAGTGTGGTAGAACTCAACGTCATCAGTAGAGAATGAGACTGTGGGAGGAGATGATAGAGCTTTAAAAGAGAAAAAGAAGAAGGAATAGTCTAGATCTGTAGAAGGATGAGCTCACGAACTAGGAAAGCAGAGCTAGATTGTCAGGCGGCATTAAGGCGGACTCAGGGTTCATGGTTATGGATTTACAATGAGACTAGTCATAAAGGAATAATTACCCACATTCAGAGTGATTCTTTTCTTAACAATATTTTCAACCCCACAAGTTTCTAAGTCTCCAAATCTTATGAAACCTCTCCCTTGCAATTGTTTTCAGAGTGTGCAACACAATCTTTCCAGCATACACAAAGTTGACAAATCTTCAACTCTTGAAAACTGATTTTGTTTCGGAAATAGCGAGTCTTTTGGAGCCAAATCTAGTGAATTAAGTGAGTGATCAGGCTATGTAATTCTATTTGGGGTCCCAAACGAGGTGTGATTACAAAGTGATGAGACTAATTTCCTTGAATGACTCATAAACTGACTCTGAAGAAAATTGCAAAGGAAGAGTTACACAACTTGGAATTAAGGTCAACTTAATCAGGAAAGGGCTTCTGGAGAGAGTAAGCTTTAAATTGGGCTACAGAGGGGATGGAAAGGCAATGGATTGGCAGACATGAGGAATGACCTTAACAGGTAGTACTTAGATTTCTACAGATATTTTAACTTTAAAGTTTTGATATTATTTGCATGTACTGCCATTCATCCTTAAAATAATTGTGTAAAGTAGGTAGCATGGAACTGTAAAGAAATAAGATTCTTTATTCCCTGACTACTCCGTTCATAAATGAGGAAACCAGAGTCTTCAGAATGTAAGAAACTTGTCCAAAATTACAGAAATGGTGAGGGGAAAAAAAAACCCAGCAAAAACCTATGCCTCCCGGTCATAACTCGGAGCTCTCTCTTCCAAATTGTCATGGTCCCCAAGAAGGGGCATCAGAATTCCTGCTCTTGACTTCTCACTGCCTGTTGTTGTAATATATGTACAGAGGAAGCAAAGTCAAATATTTTCCTCAGTAAAGGCTCTAGATCAGTGGCTCTTAACTGGGGTGATCTTGCCCCCCAGGGGGCATTTAGATACAGGAGTCCAGGGGCACGCGGGGAGCAGGGTTGCTCCTGACATAAAGACAGGAATAAACTCCTACAACGATAAAGGTCCTTCAGTGCACAGGACAGCTCCACAACAAAGAATTATCTGGCCCCAAATCTCAGTAGTGCTGAGGTAAAGAAATCCTGCTGTAGATTTACATCTAGATCTAGAAGTAATGGGTATAGTATTTGGGAACATGAAGATGTCTTATTAATAGTTTCTATGTGTGTAGTCCTTATGTAGAACATACGGAAACTAGAAAGCATTAGTAGAAACTGGTGCCTAGGGTTCTGGGTTATCAAGAGGGATTTGAATATTAGTATGTTTGTAAATTTATCACTGAATAAAGAATCCATCACATGTAGTTATTTTTCAAAGAGTAGCTTCTGAATTTTGCAGTTAGACTCCCTGCATATAATGACATTCTTATGGAGACTCCAAGACATCTGAGCCAAGGTATAAAAAGTGTTTACAGAAGATGGCATTGGTAGAATCATCTACAGCAACTGAAGAAAGAAAGGATAAAGGCAGACAGGTCAATTAGGAAAAAAAAACAGGTCTTCACTAAAAGTCTAAAGATATTCATAAAGAAGAAAATGTCGCTTGAAAAAGTCAGGGGCCCATGACTGTGCCAAGTATCTGTTTGAGAATTTGAAAAATATATAAATATAAACAAAATCCCAAACTTGGGAACGTAAGATTACAAACATTATTGGAAGCTTCCTAAACTGAAATTGGGCATGTTTCTTACCAAATTGTTCTTTTATGTACGTTAAGAAACATTTTCCACAGAAACTTACAAACATGATAAAAACATAAATGACTTCCATAAGAATAATAATGGATAATGACATTTAATATTTTGAGATATTATTTTCTAATAATTAAGAAAAAAGGTTTTGCCCCTTTCTAGATATATTGGAGTTAATTTTCAGTTTATGAATCCTTATTACTATTGATGTATTTGGCAATATATTTTATAAATGAAATATACTTATTTTAAAAAGCAGCAGCAAGAGAATTTGTTTCCCAAAGCTGTATTTCAGAACTCACCAGATTGTGTGGCTGTTGAGAATCGATTTTTCCGTCACTTTATGGTCTGTACCTGCAGTTTTTATTTTCCAAGGGGAAACACCTGCAATCAATTGATGAACTGCTGTTTGTGGACCCAACTGTCACTGGGGCCACGCAGTAGCAAAAGCCTCATTACCAGGACAGGAATGTGCCTGCAAAGGTATCACTGAGATGCAAACTGTGAGCACATATATTACTGTCTTTGCAGATTCTTCTTTCAGAACCAAGCCCAACATTTAGAACTAGCCATCCTGAGCCCTAGCCGATGACTGTACCATTTGGTAGTATGTTAATGGCTAAGACACACTCATATTCCTCCTTTGTCAGATCGCACTAATTTTCCAATTTCTTCTCCCCAAAATAACAGCAAAAAACTTCACTCAATCTCCCAAATGGTATTGAGTCTGAGCGTCTGTTCAATTTAGGTATTGCTTTCAATAATGTTCTGCATTGTCACAGCTGGTATGTACCCTCTAAGGCAATTTCTTTAAAAAAAATATGAGAAAGAAAGGGGTTCATCTTGCAGAGTTATAGCAAATTCTACAATTCTACACATTTGCTGTTTGCACAAAGTTGGTTGGTGCAGTTTACATTAAAATATTTCCCCCTTCATAAGAAGATGGAGGAATAGTAAAACAAACAAAAACAAAACAACAAAAGACTATTACTTATAGAATACCTCTCCGCGCCGCCCCCCCCCCGACTTTTCCTGTCTTTCCTCCCAATTTCTGTCCCATTTAACCTCATTTTTAAAACAGCTGTAGAGAAAAGTTAGGGAATATGATTGGGACTTTGTAATTCTAATAAAAACAAAGGAAATTTTTTCTTCTAAAAAAAATTAAAATATTTTCCACTTCTTATCTCATAGTATGGTTGCACATAAAAGAACATAATTTTGGTGCTGTAAGTGAACTAAGACATCATCCTGTATAATTCACTCATTTTCAGAAAAGAACACGAGGCCCATACGCTACCCACATTGCTAAAGCTCACTTAGCCAATTAGTGACTGTCGTTAACTTGAATCTGGGTCTTTTTTATTTTCCATAGGCCACAGGACAGTTTGTTTTATTCAATGGCAAAGCTGAAGAGTTGATTAGATGTCAAGAATTTCCTAATCTGGTCAGTCTGGAAATGATATAACTTCATATATACCAACTCAATATGCACTAAATACCCAATAACTTTTATTAAGCACTACCATGGCTCTGGTGTCTCACTCAACACTAAGTATACCGTGGGGATTAAAGGAGAGCCCCTACCCTCAAGGAATCTGAAGATTAGAGTGGGAAACATATGAAAGTACGTGTAGACATACCTCATTTTATTTTCCTTTGTTTTACTGACCTTCCCAGATACTGTGTTTTTTACAAATTGGAGGTTTGTGGCAACCCTGCATAGAGCAAGTCTATTGACACCATTTATTCAACAGCATTTGTTCACTTCCTGTCTCTGTGTCACATCCTGGTAATTCTCACAACATTTCAGACTTTTTCATTATTATTACTGCATTTGTTATGGTGATCTGTGATCAGTGATCTTTGTTGTTACTACTGCAACTCACTGAAGACTCTGATGATGGTTCACATTTTTTAGCAATAAAGTATTTTCTAATTAAAGTGAATACATTTTTTAGACGTAATACTATTGCACACTTAATAGAATACAGTATAGTGTAAACATAACTCTTATATGCACTGGGAAACAAAATTGATGTTCCTCTATTGTGATGTTTGTTTTGTGGGTGTGGTCTGGATATGAACCCACCATATCTCCCAAGTATGTCTGTAATTGCAAGATAATGTGATAAGACGTTAAAATATAATAGATGTGAGAGGTACAGTGGCCACAGACAGGAAAGGATGTTCAGTTTCATCTGTGGGGTCAGAGATGTCTTCACATCAGTGATGTCATGTATTTGAATGGCTTTTCTAAGAAATGTATTTTGTTTTATTGTTTTTGCTTTTTTCTAATTTATCATTCTGTGTCCAGGTATAGTACATAGGCTCTTTGAACACTAGGTTATCTCTGAAAAAATAATGTGAATAATATTTTAATAGGGCAATGTGGCACTTTTATTATTTTTTATTTATCGCGCAAATAAAATAACAGCAAAAGAAATACAAATATAAATGCTTCCTCCCACTTCCCATTCTCTAAATCCCTGGTAGTACTTGCCAAAGAAGACTTTCCTGTTATGCAAGAAAAAGTAACCCTTATTGACTTGGTTAAAGATACGGATCACCAAGACCTCTTATGAAAGAACGTACAGAGCATAAGGAGGTAAAAGGAAGGAAGTACCTTTGAGGGAAGGAAGGGTGATGAGAGACTGTAAGGGTTTCAGGGAATGTGGAGCAGGAACTGGGAGATAAATCTGAGGACTTTGCTTTCAATGGAAGAGAATCACTGTGAGACCCAGGAAAGGAAGACCACTGAATGTGCAGAAGCCCCATGGGAACTAGTCACCTCCTTCATCCTATGAGCCTTCCCACTGCAGCTCTGAGGGTCCAGGGAACTCGCACTGTCCCTTCTTTTGTAACTGGTAAAGATTTTCCTTTGTCAGCTTCTGGCATCTCACTTGTAATTATCCACTAAGAGTGATGCTCGTCCGCACCTCACGACTTTGCTCCGAGATAGTATGACTTACTGGTGTGGGCAGTCCCATTCCCCAGCTTGAGCACCACACTTCACATATGCCTATACACTATATTCCTGAGGGCGAGGGACTAAATTGTGTCCCTCCCAAGTTCATATATTGAAGCCATGTTATGCTATTAGAGGATGATGCCTTTGGGAGGTAGTGATAGATGAAGTCATTAGGGTGGGGCCCTCATGATGGAATGAGAAGCTTAATGAGAAGAGAAAGAGATGGCCATCACTCTCTCCTTGTGAGGACACAGTGAGAAGGCGGCCATCTGCAAGCCAGCAAGAGAGCCCTCACCAGGGAACTCAATCAGCCAGCACCTTGATCTTGGACTTCCCAGCCTGCGCAATATGAGAAAATAAATTTCTGTTGTATAAGACACCCAGTCTGTGATATTTAGTTATGGCAGCTCGAGCTGACTAAGACACCGAGTAAGTGTGGTGCCTGGTAGGGTGGTGACTGCTTATCCACATTTACCCTTTGACCGAAGCAGAGAGGGTCAGAAGCTGGGCTGAGCTAGTTTAAAGAGCCCTGAGAGGAGCTGGTGGCCTACAAGTTACGGAAACCTGTGATCTCTATAGGCTGGGAAAATGGAAAGAGCTTTGATACCTCATTGTACCCACCTTCCTTCTTTCTCAAGTGAGCGGCTTCTCAAATCTCAGATCTGAGAGTGCATACATTTAATACGTAAAACCCAGAAAACCTGCATGATTAGGCTGAAACTCCTCTTGATTTCTATTATTATCCATGAAAATATTTTTTCAAGGTGTCAGATTCACAGCTACTGAGAAATTCATGGCATAATACAGGATCTGCCATCTTGAAACTCTAAAATGTGGTTTCTGAATTGTTGAAAGTTGATTGTCTAAGACCCAGACACTCTTAAAGGGAATTATTAACATGGAAACATTTGTTACCTAGGCAGTCACTCCTTGGCACAGCTGAGGAGTTCTTCACTGAGAGATTAGCCCTTGGGAAAGGAATTAAACTTCCCTGTGTTACTATAGTGACCCGGAATATATGAAAGAATCTGAGCACAAGAAGGAAAAAGCAAGAACTCCCATAACCAAACAAAGTTTTAAAGAGCAACAACTGTGCTTCTTTTCTATATACTCAATGAAAGTATTTACGGTAAGTTGCTCAGAACTAAGCATTGCGTCTCCCTTCTAAGGACATGTTTTCAGAAATAGTGTTGGCTTTGGAGCCCAAACTGTGTGGATTCAGAGTAACTTTGGCTAGCTTTTTAGAATTTCTAAATTATAATTTGCTGTACATTGGCAATATTAATATCTCAGGATAGTAGTGAGGGAAAATGAAAAATGCATTTATATATATGCACATATGTATGTATGTGTGTAAATATATGTGTATGTGTATATGCAAATGTGTGTGTCTGTGTATATTACTGTGTATATGCACATATGTATGTATATATGTATATTCATGTATGTATATCGATGTATATGTATATACATGCAAAGGTATGATAGATAGATAATAGATATAGCTTGCCCAATATTCAGTAAATGCCACTTTTCTCCCCCATTATTGAATTTGCTGGTGTCTCCAGAGATTGCCAAGCCCTTCAAAGGTATTGCCTCCCAGTGCTAACAAATGCAGGATCTGGAACTAGAACCCAGTTCTCTGTCATTGGTTCTACTCCCTGCCAGCATGCATCCCATTGGACTGTGATTACTTGTTTATCTGCCCTCCCCTAGGCAAGGGGCTTTTAGTAGGTGAGGATGGTATGTATTCTGTTTCTCCCGTGACTCCCACAGTGACCAGTACTTAGTAGGCACTAGGTAAGTCTTGCTTGCTAAAGTCAACAACCGAATAACCGAGTGAGTAAAGGAATGAATGAGTTAATCAACAGGCATAAATTCCTTAGACTTGGTTTATAATCATGACAATGAGGTATTCAAGAACAAGTCAATGTGAAAACTAGTTAGGAGCCTGTGAGTCTCTAGCTGGGAAAGCCAGGTTAGCACTTGGAAGGACCGAGTCCTCTGGAGTCCAAACCTCCAGTGCCTGCAGGGCTTCAGGCTCTAACAAAAATAACAAAGGAAGTAGGGCTGGAGATTGGAGCAAAGGACAGGACATACACACATTCTGGCACATTCTAAAGACACTCTTTAATTGTTTTTTAATATTGCATGTACTTTTTACTTTTCATATATCGGGCAGGAAAGCTAACCACCTCCGCAGGGCCTGACTCCTGGTCTCCCCTCAAGGCCCCTGGAGAGGGTGACTTGCTGTGGTCTTCCGCAGTGTGAAAATGGGATTTATTTCATTTGCAAGCTGGCTAACAAAGCAAGCACTCCCACAGGTAATGCTCCAGCGCCACTCCCCACTCCAGCCTTCCCTAGTTTATGGCTTCATTCTTCTGTTAAGATAAAACCAGAAATGGCCACATTCAAAGCTCAGACTGACGTCACAAGATGTGACAGCCCTTTCATTGTCCCTACAGGTTCACAGGCAACTCAGCTGTGGCCTGTGGCCTCACGACAGTTGACTTTGTCCACATGCCCTGTTGTATTTCTACAGGACAGCTCTGTGAAAAATACTAATTGATCTTGAGATAGCTGCAATACAGATACAAAACAGCTTGTAGTTGGCCTGTCACCAGGGATTCCTAGGGGAAGGGAAGAGGTAAGGTGACTAAGGGCACCAGCAAGAAAGGTTTTATCTCAAATGAGACGCTAATGTAAGACAATCTGGCTTTTGCAAATTTCGTTTTCTGCTTGTGTTTTATTAGTGATCAGAAGGAAAATGCATTTGTAGGTGAGGATTCTCCCTGTGCTCTGAGTTATTTTATGGCTCTGTTCGCCAGCTCAGTGCCCAAGGCACAGAGGAGAGGAGAGAGCACTAGACTTAGAGTCAGAAGGTCTGCATTTAGGCCTCGGCTATGTGAACCTGGGAAAATCACTTGACATCTTAGAGCCTCAGTGTCTCTGTCTGAGAAATGAGATAATGGTCTATTCCTTGCCTTTTCCTGTGCACCGCACCAGTCCTGTCTAAGCCTTTTTTTTTTTTCTTTAACACTAAACTCTTTTAGTAAAAAATTAAATATCTTCTCAAAAAAAAGTCTACATGTATTTGTATGTCTTGTACATATATCTTTTAATATGTCATGTATGTTTAAAAAAATAGACATTTTCAGAAGCTGATACGAAACTCGAAGAAGCTATAATAGTTTCTTCTCATTGTCATCTTGTGTGTCCCTTGGGGCACACGACCACCACTTTGGAGATGGTGCTCTGGATATAATAGATTATTTATATTTTTCTAAATGTGACCTTTTTCTCCCAAAGTCTTGATACTCAAAATACAGTCGGACCAATGGCATCAGCATCACCCAGGATATGTTAGAAACAAAAAATTCTCAGGTCCCACCCAGACCGACTGAATCTGCATTTTGATAAAATCACCAGGTGACCAGGTGTATACACTGAGGTGGAGAGTTTTCTTGGCATAAGCTCCCTTCACCTGAGGGTCTACAGAATGTTTGCTCACCTTTTAAGACGCCAGGAGCACAGAGGTGTTAATGCATCCTTCCCTGACCACCCTCACGCCCACGCAGAGCTAGATGTATTCACATTTCTTATCCCATGTACCTTTACGTGCTCTGGTATAGTGACAGCTCTTAGGTGTTAGACATTAACTTGAATGTATTTGTCCATCTTCCTGATGCTCGATAATATTCATTGAAATAAAAATTCAGGGGAGTCTGTTGCCAGATCAAATGAGACAGTGTGTATGGAAAGACAACCATTTATTTATTCATTCATTCAAGAAACTTATTTTGAGCAGCCACCAGATGCCAGGAAGATCCCCAGGTGTGTGGTAGAAAGAAGGCAGGAGCACAGCCCCGCCCTGGGGACCTCAAGGCTTAAAGCATTAAAATATCATGATTTTCATCCTCATTCCTTGGTCATTCCTGTTGCTGCTTTGGCTCCAGCCATTTCAGAAGGTAATAACATTCTATGAGAGCTCAGGTGTTCACTCTTGGGACTGCCGTTGGACCAGAATGTCCAGGTATCTTGTCCAAGAAAACCAACCGCTCGGTTTTCCTAGGACCCCAGTGGAGCTTGCCATGCCCCAGACCCTGTCCTTCCCTTAGGGTTCAAGCTTTTGCTCTTGGCTGAACTATTTCCAGCTGCAAAACAAATGGAAACGTATTTGCATTTTCAGTGGGGAGCCCAATAAATAAGCCCAAAAGGACGGCTAAACAAGAATATTAAACACACTGTAGTAGAGAGGTAAGGGCTCTGCAAAGAGGTATCATTCTTCTCCTCTGACCTTTATACAATAGTTCAGTGAAACTGTCTCCAACTACAAAAAAATGCTTGCGAGGAATTCTGTACTACTACTTCTACACTGCAGAGCACCTGATATCATGGCCTAAATAAAAACTAGAAGCCCAGAAAGTATGCTTTGAAAAACATACACCATACTTGGTGGACCATCTGTCATGATAGAAGAATTAATCTCTAAATAAACACATCTAGCTCATTCCAACAGCTCAGACCAATTGATGCACCTTGCCAGCTGCCTAGCCCCAGCTAAGAAGGAGATCTCTACTCCCTGGTTACAAACATAGGAAGCAAAGCATAGGGAAAAACAAGCTTTGCTATAAACTCTCATTCCCATATGGTGTGATGTGAACGTTCCTTTGGTCACCAGCTCTTATAATATCACCTTTAGTACCTTCTATCCCAGCTGTATCTCTCACGCTCAGTAAGTAGCATCTTAGATACATTTTCTTTAAGAGTTTGCCTGCAATCTATAATTTTAGTGCAATATTTCTGAAGTACTTATCAGAGATTAACTTTTAGCCTAATACAGCTGTAGTTTTTTTCCTCCACTACTTAAGTTACTGAACCGAAACTGGAACACAGAAGTGTTGATGCACAAATCTGTGTGAATTGTATTCCCTGGAATTGTTCAGTGCACAACTTGTACTGTATTACATGGCAGTCTGTTTTTACTCTTTCCCAATTTTGCCCTCAAGATTACAATTTCAGAGTTATTCGTTTATATACATTTTTGTCTAATTTAAGTGGATAGGCTATTTTTATAGAAGTACTAATCTCAGAAGACAGACTGGTTTTCTAATGGAAATGCTTAACCGTAGCAGCATGAATGGTGTAACTATAATTACCATTTAAAGAAGGGAGCAGAGAGGGAGTCCTTCAAGATGGTGGAGTGAGACGTGGAGATCACCTTCCTCCCCACAAATACATCAGAAATACATCTACATGTGGAACAACTCGTACAGAACACCTACTGAACGCTGGCAGAAGACCTCAGACTTCCCAAAAGGCAAGAAACTCCCCACGTACCTGAGTAGGGCAAAAGAAAAATCAGAGACAAAAGAATAGAGGTGAGACCTGCACCTCTGGGAGGGAGCTGAGAAGGAGGAAAGGTTTCCACACACTAGGAGCCCCTTCACTGGTGGAGACGGGGGAGGGGGTGGGTGGCATGGGGGCAAGCTTCAGAGCCACAGAGGAGAGCGCAGCAATAGGGGTGTGGAGGGCAAAGCGGAGAGATTTCCGCACAGAGGATCTCACCAGCCTGAGAGGCTTGTCTGCTCACCTGCTGGGACGGACGGGGGCTGGGGGCTGAGGCTCGGGCTTCGGAGGTCAGACCCCAGCGAGAGGACTGGGGTTGGCTGCCTGAACACAGCCTGAAGGGGGCTAGTGCACCACAGCTAGCTGGGAGGGAGTCCGGGAAAGAGTCTGGAGCTGCCGAAGAGGCAAGAGACCATTGTTTCTGGGTGCGCAAGGAGAGAGGATTCAGAGCACCGCCTAAACGAGTTTCAGAGACGGGTGCGAGCTGCGGCTATCAGTGCGGATACCAGAGACAGGCATGAAACGCAAAGGCGGCTGCTGCCGCCGCCAAGAAGCCTGTGTGCGAGCACAGGTCACTGTCCACACTTCCCCTCCCGGGAGCCTGTGCAGCCCGCCACTGCCAGGGTCCCAGGATCCAGGGACACCTTCCCCGGGAGAACGCACGGCGCGCCTCAGGCTGGTGCAACATCACGGCGGCCTCTGCCACCACACACTTGCCCTGTATTCAGTACCCCTCCCTCCCTCTGGCCTGAGTGAGCCAGAGCTCCCGAATCAGCTGTTCCTCTAACCCCGTCCTGTCTGAGCGAAGAACAGATGCCTTCAGGCGACCTACACGCAGAGGCAGGTCCAAATCCAAAGCTGAGCCCCGGGAGCTGTGCGAAGAAAGAAGAGAAAGGGAAATCTCTCCCAGCAGCCTCAGGAGCAGTGGATTAAATGTTCACAATCAACTTGATGTACCCCGCATCTGTGGAATACCTGAATAGACAATGAATCATCCCAAAACTGAGGCAGTGGACTCTGGGAGCAACTGTAGACTTCAGGTTTGCTTTCTGCACCTAATATATTTCTGGGTTTATGTTTCTCTTAGTTTAGTATTTAGAGTTTATTATCATCGGTAGATTTCTTTATTGATTTGGTTGCTCTTCTGTTTCTTTTATATGTATGTATAGATATATATTTTTTTTCCTTTTTTCTCTTTTTGTGAGTGTATGCTCCTTTGTATGATTTTGTCTGTATAGCTTTGCTTTTACCATTTGTCCTAGGGTTCTGTCTGTCTGTTTTTTGTACAGTTTTTAGCACTTGCTATGATTGGTGGATTCGCTTTTTGGTTTTGTTGCTCTCTTCCTTGCTTTTTTAAATTTTTAATAATTTTTTTAATTTTTTATTTTAATAATTTTATTTTATTCTTTATTTTTTTCTCCCTTTTCTTCTGAGCCATGTGGCTGACAGTGTCTTGGTGCTCCGGCCAGGTGTCAGGCCTGTGCCTCTGAGGTGGGAGAGCCAAGCTCAGGACATTGGTCCACCAGAGACCAAACAGGAAATCAAAAAATACCTAGAAACTAATGACAGTGAAAACACGACGACCCAAAACCTATGGGATGCAGCAAAAGCAGTTCTAAGAGAGAAGAATATAGCAATAAAATCCTACCTCAAGGAACAAGAAAAATCTCAAATAAACAACCTAACCTTACTTCTAAAACAATTAGAGAAAGAAGAACAAAAAAACCCCAAAGTTGGCAGAAGGAAAGAAATCATAAAGATCAGATTGGAAATAAATGAAAAAGGAATGAAAGAAACGATAACAAAGATCAATAAAACTAAAAGCTGTTCTTTGAGAAGATAAACACAATTGATAAACCATTAGCCAGACTCATCAAGAATAAAAGGGAAAAGACTCAAATCAATAGAATTAGAAATGAAAAAGGAGAAGTAACAACTGACACTGCAGAAATACTAAGAATCATGAGAGATTGCTACAAGCAACTATATGCCAATAAATTGGACAACTTGGAAGAAACTGACAAATTGTTAAAAAAGCACAACCTTCCAAGACTGAACCAGGAAGAATTAGAAAATATAAACAGACCAATCACAAGCACTGAAATTGAAACTGTGATTAAAATCTTCCAACAAACAAAAGCCCAGGACCAGATGGCTTCACAGGTGAATTCTATCAAACATTTAGAGAAGAGCTAATACCTATTCTTCTCAAACTCTTCCAAAATGTAGCAGAGGCAGGAACACTCCCAAACTCATTCTACGAGGCCACCATCACTCTGATACCAAAACCAGACGAAGATGTCACAAAGAAGATGTCTGATACCAAAACCAGACAAAGATGTCAGGCCAATATCACTGATGAACATAGATGCAAAAATCCTCAACAAAATATTAACAAACAGAATCCAACAGCACATTAAAAGGATCATACACCATGATCAAGTGGGGTTTATCCCAGGAATGCAAGGATTCTTCAATATATGCAAATCAATCAATGTGATACACCATATTAACAAATTGAAGGAGAAAAACCGTATGATCATCTCAGTAGATGCAGAAAAAGCTTTTGACAAAATTCAACACCAATTTATGATTAAAACCCTCCAGAAAGTAGGCATAGAGGGAACTTTCCTAAACATAATAAAGGCCATATATGACAAACCCACAGCCAACATCGTTCTCAATGGTAAAATACTGAAACCGTTTCCTCCAAGACCAGGAACAAGACAAGGTTGTCCACTCTCAATACTATTATTCAACATAGTTTTGGAAGTTTTAACCACAGCAATCAGAGAAGAGAAATAAAAGGAATCCAAATCGGAAAAGAAGAAGTAAAGCTGTCACTGTTTGCAGATGACATGGTACTATACACAGAGAATCCTAAAGATGCTACCAGAAAACTACTAGAGCTAATCAATGAATTTGGTAAAGTAGCAGCATACAAAATTAATGCACAGAAATCTCTTGTATTCCTATACACTAATGATGAAAAATCTGAAAGAGAAATTAAGGAAACATTCCCATTTACCATTGCAACAAAAAGAATAAAATACCTAGGAATAAACTTACCTAAGGAGACAAAAGACCTGTATGCAGAAAACTATAAGACACGGATGAAAGAAATTAAAGATGATACAAACAGATGGAGAAACAGATGGAGAAATTGGATTGGAAGAATGAACATAGTGAAAATGACTCTACTACCCAAAGCCATCTACAGATTCAGTGCAATCCCTATCAAACTACCAATGGCATATTTTACAGAACTAGAATAAAAAATTTCACAATTTGTATGGAAACACAAAAGACCCCGAATAGCCAAAGCAATCTTGAGAAAGAAGAATGGAGCTGAAGAATCAGGCTCCTGTACTTCAGACTATACTACAAAGCGACAGTAATCAAGACAGTATGGTACTGGCACAAAAACGGAAACACAGATCAATGGAACAGGATAGAAAGCCCAGAGATAAACCTACACACATATGGTCACCTTATTTTTGATAAAGGAGGTAAGAATATACAATGGAGAAAAGACAACCTCTTCAGTAAGTAGTGCTGGGAAAACTGGACAGCTACATGTAAAAGAATGAAATTACTACACTCCCTAATACCATAAACAAATATAAACTCAAAATCGATTAAAGACCTAAATGTAAGGCCAGACACTATCAAACTCTTAGAGGAAAACATAGGCAGAACACTCTATGACATAAATCACAGCAAGATCCTTTTTGACCCACTTCCTAGAGAAATGGAAATAAAACCAAAAATAAACAAATGGGACCTAATGAAACTTAAAAACTTTTGCACAGCAAAGGAAACCATAAGGCAAAAAGACAACCCTCAGAATGAGAGAAAATATTTGCAAAGGAAGCAACTGACAAAGGATTAATCTCTCAAATTTACCAGCAGCTCATGCAGCTCAATATCAAAAAAATAAACAACCCAGTCTAAAAATGGGCAGAAGACCTAAATAGACATTTCTTCAAAGAAGATACACAGATTGCCAACAAACACATGAAAGGATGCTCAACATCACAAATCATTAGAAAAATCCAAATCAAATCTACAATGAGGTATCACCTCACACTAGTCAGAGTGGCCATCATCAAAAAAATCTACGAACAATAAATGCTGGAGAGGGTGTGGAGAAAAGGGAACCCTCTTGCACTGTTGGGAATGTAAATTGATACATCCACTGTGGAGAACAGTATGGAGGTTCCTTAAAAAACTACTAATAGAACTACCATACGACCTAGCAATCCCACTACTGGGCATATGCCCTGAGAAAATCATAAATCAGAAAGAGTCATGTACCACAATGTTCACTGCAGCTCTATTTACAATAGCCAGGATAGAGAAGCAACCTAAGTGTCCATCAACAGATGAATGAATAAAGAAGATGTGGCACATATATACAGTGGAATATTACTCAGCCATAAAAAGAAACGAAATTGAGTTATTTGTAGTGAAGTGGATGGACCTAGAGTCTGTCATACAGAGTGAAGTAAGTCAGAAAGAAAAACAAGTACTGTATGCTAACACATATGTATGGAACCTAAAAAAACCCCAAAGGTCTGACAAACTTAGGGGCTGGACAGAAATAAAGATGCAGCCGTAGCGAATGGACTTGAGGACACGGGGCGGGGGGAAGGGTAAGCTGGGACGAAGTGCGAGAGTGGCATGGACATATATACACTATCAAATGTGAAATAGACAGCTAGTGGGAAGCAGCCACATAGCACAGGGAGAACAGCTCGGTCCTTTGTGACCACCTAGAGGGGCGAGATAGTGAGGGTGGGTGGGAGACGCAACAGGGAGGGGATATGGGGATATATGTATACATATAACTGATTCACTTTGTTATACAGCAGAAAATAAGACATCATTGTAAAGCAATTATACTCCAATAAAGATGTTAATAAAATAAAATTTAAATTAAATAAATAAATAAATAAATAGAAGAGAGGAGCAGAGAATGAAGCAGAGTGGTGCATTCGTTAATTTCCCAGCCTCTAACCACCAAGATTCACGTGCAGCTCAGAGAGTGAGGCCAAAAGCCATATTAATCTGCACTATGAATGTTTAGCACTGTGGAAAGAAATGTTACAAGGCAAAGGAAGGAACAGGCTTCTCTGCCACTGTGTTGACCTTGAAGCAACAAAATAGAAATGCTAATTACCATTTGGATTATCATTCTGTAATGATGTCTTTATTATGGTAATCATTAAATTTTAAGTAGAATTAAAGACATTAAATCAGACCCTTAGGAGATGCTACTGCTTGAGTTTGTAAGGATACCTAGTTTAAATGTGTCTTTGAGGGTAAAATGTATATAGTAATTTAGTTTAGATTTGCTTATGAACAATATTGTGCACAAAGAAGTCTAGAATATAATACATAGAAGTGTTATAGCCAGTGCTTTTGTAAAGAACATTTTAAATCCCGTGTCACATAACATAGTTTTAATAAATATAATTTACAGCAATCTTTACATGAAAATAAAAAGAAATAGATATGGAATGTATGGGGAATTACAACATTTTAAATAGGGAAAATAGATTCAATTTATTTATTATTTCCACTAAGTGGCATGTTTGAGTTCTTAGGACATGGAAACTATTATAAAAGATTGAATGAAATATTTCAGTAATTTTTATCAGAGACTTGAATAAGGTTATAATAAAGCACATGCCGATATTTTGGCAACATGTGATGACAGAACTGGGGCCCAATTGGCTATTATCCCTGGAATTTCATTATGTTAATTTTACAGACAAATGAAATAACAAAATTACATTCTTTGGTTCCTTTGTCTATGTATTTACATATTGGTTTTTTTTTCCTTATTTACATGTGTCAAAATTCATACACATGCATGTACCCACAAGCATATAAGATATGGTTTAAGATTATGAGATTTGTAATAAAAATATTATGATTTGAATATGTATTCTGCAAATTCTTACCTGTATACTCTTGGACAAATTTTTAATCTCTGTTTCCTTACTTGTAAAATGTAAATAATGACTGCCTCCTGAGAGAGGGGTGAATGTATGCAAAGCTGTAAGTACCAGCAAATCTCACCTCCCTGTTCGTGGTCTTAGCCTCTCCTGGAGGCTGGAGGTCTGGGAAATGAAGGCAAACAATCTCTTTTTACACCAATTTCCCACAGATTTTCAATCTGTGCTTCCCTCTCTCTCCCTTTCTAAATTTATTTCCTCTGGTGCTGGAGGACATGCATGGTTCAATCTTCCCTTAAAATCCCAAACTTGAGTTTTGACTACAGAAGGTGAAGTAGGGCAGTCTCCTCAGCTTGCTTTAGTGCAAAGAAATATATTAGCAAAAAGTAAAAAATACTTGGGAAGAGTTTTTTATATGGATTTTGGAGCCAAAATGTTAGTTTAACAAGGGCCATCTTGCTTGTGATTGGCAGGATCGTTAGGTGGGAGGCTCAGCCATGCACAGGATTTAGCTACTACCAGATTCTCTTTACTATTGTATGAACTTCTAACACTATGCCAAGTTTAAAGAATTTTTGTGTACTGTATTGACAGCTCTTTTAAGGCTTTTGATCATGGCAAAATACATAAAATGTAGAATTTACCATCTTAACCATTTTTAAGTGTACAGTTTAGTACAGGTTAGTGTTAAGTACATTGAAATTACTGTGCAGTAAATCTTCAGAACTCTTTTCATCTTGCAACATTGAAACTCTATAGCCATTAAACAACAATATTGGCAGCCTTTCTATTATTCTTGAATATATAATGGTATAGAACAAATCTTATGTGACTTACATGAGCTGACAAAGAAGACTCAACGTAAATGTATCAGATTCCACATTAACACAGAATGCCAACTATATGCATGTATATATTGCATTTAATGCTCAGAATTAACTGATACTAGTATTCACTAGTAACATTAACTAATACTTGAATATCATTACCCTACTTTTTACAGATGAAGAAACATTACCAAAGAAGTAAACCATATTCTACTAGCCACAAAGTTGGTAACTTATAGACAGGACTTTCTCCCAGCTCTAGATATCGTGCTGGTCACTGTCTTTCCATCCCACTGCTTTTCTCATAGTTCACACCTCATCCTTTCTTGCCTGGATATGGACCAACACTTAGATCCCCTAGTTGCTAGTGTATTTCAATCCTTCTCCCCTTTGTGTCCAAACAGAGCTACATCAGATGTAAAGCTGACCAAGCAACTTTCTGCCTATAATCCTACAAGGAGCTCCTGTAACCTTAAACACCAAAATAGAATTTCTTCCTGGTTTTGTTTCCATTCTTAATGAGATAAAACTGACAAACAATAAGCAGCACATATGCCAGGTATACGAACTGATGGAAGTATGTATATGTATTCACCTTTAAAACTATCAACATAACCAAGATGCTAAACGTGTTCATCACCCCCAAAAGTTCTGACCCCCATTTCCAAGCAGCCATTAATAAAGTAACAGTATGGTTAGTTTGTATTTTCTAGAATTTTATATAAATACAAATCACAAAGTATGTATTTTTTTCTGGCTTCTGCCACAAAACATAATAATTTCAAGTTTCATTTATATAGTTGGGTCTATCAATCACTGTTTCTTTTTGTTGCTGAATAGGGTCCCACTGAATAGATAAACTCCAATCTGTTTACTCATTCAATAGTTGACACGCATTTAATTTTTAATTTAGGGCTGTTATTTGAAAACTGCTATGAAAATCTTGTAAAAGCCTTTGTACGAAGGTATGCTTTCATTTCTCTTGAGTAAATACCTAGTGCTTATGATAGATGTGTATTTCATTTTTAAGAGAGGCTCAAACTTTTCCAACATGTTTGTACCATTTTATACTTCTACCAGCAGAGTATGAGAGTTCCGGTAACTCTGCATCCTCTGCAACACTTGGTGTAATCAGGCTACTTTTTTTAGCCATTCCAGGGGGTGTGTAGTGTATCTTAGTATGGTTTTAACTGGCATTTCTTGTGTGTGTGTGGGGGGGGGGGTGGTTATTTATTTATTTTTAACATCTTTATCGGAGTATAATTGCTTTACAATGGTGTGTTAGTTTCTGCTGTAAAACAAAGTGAATCAGCTATACGTATACATATATCCCCATATCTCCTCTCTCTTGCGTCTCCCTCCCACCCCTCTAGGTGGTCACAAAGCACCGAGCTGATCTCCCTGTGCTATGCGGCTGCTTCCCTTTAGCTATCTGTTTTACATTTGGTAGTGTATATATATGTCCATGCCACTCTCTCACTTTGTCCCAGCTTACCCTTCCCCCTCCCTGTGTCCTCAAGTCCATTCTCTACGTCTGCATCTTTATTCCTGTTCTGCCCCTACGTTCTTCAGAACCCTTTTTTTTTCTTAGATTCCATATATATGTGTTAGCATGTGGTATTTGTTCTTCTCTTTCTGACTGACTTCACTCTGTATGACAGACTCTAGGTCCATCCACCTCACTACAAATAACTCAATTTCATTTCTTTTTATGGCTGAGTAATATTCCATTGTATATATATGTGCCACGTCTTCTTTATCCATTCATCTGTCGATGGACACTTATGTTACTTTCATGTCCTGGCTATTGTAAATAGAGCTTCAGTGAACATTGTGATACATGATTCTTTTTGAATCATGGTTTTCACAGGGTATATGCCCAGTAGTGGGATTGCTGGGTCGTATGGTAGTTTTTTTTTAACTGGCATCTCTTTAATGATGATGTTGGCATCATTTCATGGGCTATATGCCACCTGCGTATCTTCGTCATCGAAGTGTTGACTCAGAATTTTTGCCCTTTTTTTTTTTAAGCGGTACGCGGGCCTCTCACTGTTGTGGCCTCTCCCATTGCGGAGCACAGGCTCCGGACGCGCAGGCTCAGCGGCCATGGCTCACGGGCCCAGCCACTCTGCGGCATGTGGGATCTTCCCGGACCGGGGCACGAAGCCATGTCCCCTGCATTGGCAGGTAGACTCTCAACCAGTGCACCACCAGGGAAGCCCCTGCCCATTTTTAAAATTAGGTTCTTTGTCTCTGTAGTTCAACTATAAGAGTTCTTTGTACAAATCCTTCATTTAACATATTTTTTGCAAATATTTTCTCCTCATCTGTATCTTTTCATTTTTTTAACTGTGTATTTTGAAGACAAAAGATTTTAATTGTGAAACATTTCAATTATTGTATTTTATTTCTTATATTTTGTAGGTTTTGTCTTATAAGAAATTTTTCCCAAACTGAAAGTCACTAAGATTTTTCTCCTGAATTTTATAGTTTTAGATCTTAAACTTGAGTATGATGCATTTCAGCTGAAGTTTTGAATATATCATAAGGTCGAACTCATTGTTTATTTTTTGCATATGGTTATCAAATCATTTCACCACCACTTATTGAAAAGATTATGATTTCCAAACTGAATTACCTTGACATGTGTCAGAAATTAGCTGCCCATGTATGTATCTGTGGGTCTACCTGGGCTCTATTCTATTTCACTGACTTATTTGTTAACATCTACTCCAACGCAATTGTACCTTAGTTACTGTAGCTATGTATAAGCTTTAACATAAGAGGGTGTAAGACTTCCAACTGTAATTTTCTTACTCAAATATATTTTGGCTATTCTAGATCCTTTGTATTTCTGTCTGAATTGCAGGATCAGCTTGCCAATTTCTACAAAAATAGATTTCTTCATAATGTTGTGACCTGTGATCCACGAACAAGATTCTGTAAAATATTCTACGTAGACAAGCACATCATCTGTGAGTAATGACAGTTTTAATTTTCCCTTTATGCTCTCAAAGCACTTTATTCCTTCTCCTTGCCTTCCTGCACTGGTTAAAGCCACTGCTGAACTATTGGAGCTGATGGGAATGGATGTCCTTGTCCTTGTCTTATTCCTGAACTGAGGAATAGAATTCAGTCTTTCACCATTAAATATGATGGTAGCTGTAGATTTTTCACAGGTGACCTGTATCACTCTCTTCCTGACATCCTGAGAGTTGTTTGGAATGGGTGCTGGATTTTTTTTCAAATATTTTTTTCTTGTGTTTTGTTGTATGTGTTGAGTTGACCGTGATGTCCTCACTGGACTCCCAGACCCATCTTCTCAGCTTGGTGAATCCTAAGGGTTCCCCCTGCATCCCCTCCTGTGCTGTGGCCTGGATACGCTCCCAGAAGGAAGCAGACCCACCGTAGGGCTCACCGCCTTGTTTCTCCTCCTGGATTCACGGTCATGTGCTGCCTAATGTGCATCATCTAAAAACTGCTCCTTCGTATATTGTTTCCTATTGTTTAGCTGTTTCATGAGGGAGGACAAATCCAGATGTTGTTCCTCCATCAAAGACAAATACTGATGTCATCCCACTGGTATCCACAGGCTTCTCTCTTGCCAATCTCTAACTTGCAACTTTGTCTTCAGACCTAACAAGCTACTCAGGGATCTCCAAAAGTTCTGTATCTTTTCACACTGTTTCCTCTGCCAACTGTGCCCTTATCTACACCTCTATAAACCCCTCATCCTGTAAGATAAAGTATAGCTGCTACATCCTCCCAGAAAACCTCCCTGTTCTTCCATAAACATCAGGGTCCCTCCTGTGTGGACCCCATTGCCTTGTGCTTATCACTGTCACGTCAGTACCAAGCTGCTCCCCTTGGTGGGTTGTGGCTATTTGAGATCAGGACATCTGTCCTAGTCTTCCTTGCTCTCCCCAAATCCAGTTCATAATAGGAACTGGTAAGTTGAAAGAAGGAAGGAATGCTAATATTTATTCCATTTTTCTGTCTGCTTTGGCATAGATGTGTCTGTATTTCACTGAAGTTTCCCTGATATGCTAGCTTTTAATATTTTTAATCGTAAATTGAGAAGTACTTTAATGAGAAGTTGAGAAACCTGAGTATCTTTTGCTCCAGAAAATGAATTATTTTTAAATTTAATACATATTTTCTTACTTTAAAGCTATTTTTATATAAAATTACTATAGAGAATACTTCATATAAAATTACTCTGGGGTTTATTTGTGCTTATAGGCAATTCAGCTTTATTGTGATAGAACAAGATATAAATAATGATGAGAGCAAGACAGGAATATTCATACAATGAAGAAGAAAACCAACATCTTTTAATTTGTCTTTGGCATTTAAATTTATAAGTTTGTGTGGTAGCCCTCCACAAAATTGCTTTTGCCTCATTGTATTTTAGTGCCAGTGTGGCTTCTGACACTGAAATATTCTTTAGCGTATTCTGTATTAGTCCTTGGCAATAAAAACAATTTATATATCAAGCTGTAGTGCCCCAAACAGCACACACACGGTGAATCATCAAAAATCTTTCTTAATGGTCTCACCTATAGACCTTTTATGGTTCAGTCATTGTTGTTGCTTTTGTTGTATCTTTCCAAAAGATAAGAACAGTACCCCACACATAGCGTTTTGTCCCTAGAGAACTGAGCATGGTCATTCTCTGTAGCTCATTCGGTTCAGAATTAGAAAATCAAGACACGCTTACCCTGACCCTCATATTATTTTTAGACATCTATGGCAATAATCCAACTATCCATTTCAATATATCCTTTTATTGTCATCCTAGCAGATACACTGAAGCAAGAAGAAATACTGCCCCCCGATTTTCCTGAAGAATCTGATTTCTAATATGGTCTCCATTGGCCCCATATGTATGGCCATACTTGTCAAGTCAGGCATCTCATCCTTTACACATGAAAAAGGATGCCATTGTAGTCTCTGCTTATCTCTTCTGAAGTTCTATTTTTATTTCACTGTTTGAATTTTTTAAATCTACTGAAATACACCCTCTTCCCCCTTCTGCTTAGTATCCTTGTTTTCCTTAGGGTGAGCAGAAAGGGAGGAAACATCATAGCATAAAAGCATTTTCAAAACTATCCACTTCAGCCACCTTATTTTAAAGAAAGGACAAGACACAGAAAGGCTAAATTAGCTGAAGTCTCACAAAGGTGAGAAAAGGAAAGTTTAATAAAACATGTACTTGACTTTTACTGATGATTTGACAGAGTCCTTATGGGAATTAGGAAATAGCCCCTATTTCCATGTTCTGCTTTCCCACGCTTCACTGAAAGGCAGTCATTCACAGAGTCAGCTGAGGCCATGGGCACTTTACCCAAATGACCTCATTTAATCCTCACAACAGCCCCATGGCAGATGCGGAAGCTGAACTAAGAAATGAAATAATTCATTCAGCGCTAGGAAATTAATACTTTTCAAGAGAGTCAGTGCAGATCTGTTGGACTCAAAAGTCTTTTCACTGTACAGTGATCTTCCATGATGTCCCCTAAAATAACTGGAAATCTTGAATGGGGGGGTAGAGAAAGACATAGGGACACACAAGGGAAGAGAAACCAGTGATCTTTATCATGGTCTTTATCCCACAGTTAGTTTTTTGTAATATTTCTTCTCAGCGTCAGTTCCTCACATCCAATTGA